>NW_026960608.1:2175708-2486524 GCF_021018805.1 Prinia subflava
AATGGAATCCTTTTGGGTCCTTAAAATATCCATTCCTGAGATAGTCTATGCCAAGAATGCATGAGGCCTTTGGGCCAGTCGCGATGGGATGTTTCTGCCGCTCATTCCCGGTTAAACTCACTTCGGCATCCAATACAGTCAGCTGCTGGGATCCTCCTGTCACTCCAGAAATAGAAATGGATTCTGTTCCTACATAACTTGATGGCATCAGGGTGCATTGGGAGCCCGTGTCAACCAAAGCCGTATATTTTTTTAGGTCAGATGTGCCAGGCCATCGGATCCACACAGTCCAAAATATCCGATTGTCTCTTTCCTCTACCTGGCTAGAGGCAGGGCCCCTCTATTCCTGGTCATGCTGCACATTGCTCTCTTCCTGTAAATATGTTTCTGAGGTCCCTTCAAGAGGATCAGTCATATAATCATTCTTATACTATCTGGAGTTCTGTGCACAAAAGACCGGAGCAGAGTTGACTCTAGATGAGCTCCTCATGGTAGTTGTCCCTCTTTTCAGTTCACATACCCGGGCTGCTAAGGAGGAGGTGGGTTTTCCATCCCATTTACTCATGTCTTCTCCATGCTCCCGAAGAAAAGACCAAAGGTTACCTCGTGGAGTGTAGCCTCTCTCCCTGGCTGGGGGATGCCTGCTTCTAATGGCAGAGACTCTTGTTGGTTCTGGTGAGATGTGGTAAATTTCTTCCTTAAGTTCCTTTTTCAGTTTCTGATGGCCTTCTTCAATCAAGCTCCTGACTTGCTCAGCTGACAGCCTTGTTTCCACAGACGAGACATGGGTGCAAAAAGGGGTGGTGACGGTGTCCTCGTAAATTCTTAGTTTATTGACCAAGGTGCCCACCCTGTCCTCACCTTCCCTCCATTGCAGTGTTGCCAGGTAACGGGAATACGTCTCTGGTCTAAGCCGTGCGAATCTCAAACACATCTGCGATGTGCACTGGACACCATCTGGGCTTTTAGGAAATCTCTTGTCTTCTGAAAAAAATATCTCCAGAACAGCCAATTCCCTCAGGCACCGGATACCTTGTTCCATTGTGCTCCATTTTCCTTGGTGCACCTGCAGGTCTTCTTCACAAAGGTATCTGTCCTTCACATTTGTTAGCAGTTGCTGCCAGAGGCTGAGAATTCTTTGGGTCCTCCCAATGCCTTGGTCAATGACCACATCCCGGGACAGCGATCCCAGTTGTCTGGCCTCACTTCCGTCCGGAATGGTGTCATTGGCTGCAGCATCCCAGATACGGAGCAGCCAGGTCAGGATGGACTCGTTTGTCTGGCGGGTGAATTCCCTCTGCAAGTCACGCAACTCACCCAGGGATAGAGAGCGAGTGATGATCTCCAGCTCTGTCTCTTCTGCTGGGTGCGAAGGTCCTGCTGCATCCTTGTCAGTCACTATGCGGACTGATTTGCTCTGATATCTTCTTCTGAACGGGAGCAACTGCTACCGGTTTAGGCTGTTCTGGTTTGGTGACGGTTTATGTGGAGATGCTCATGGCGCCTTTGGTTCCTTCCTCCTCTGTGACAGCCTGTGTAGACACGGACACTGTTGCTTTGCTTTTGGTTCCTTCCTCCTGTGACAGTCTGTGTAGACACTGACGCTGTTGCTTTGCATTTGATTCTTTTCTCCTTTCTGACAGCCTGTGTGGACATGGACATTGTTGCTTTGCTTCTTTTTTCCTCTTCCTCAAGAATACGCTGCACCACACCATGTACCGTTTTGTTTCTAAGCATGTTGCAGGCCGTGCAGAGAAGGCAACTCAGAAACAACCACAACACTATGCTGTCCTTGGCATCCAGAAAAAACTCAATATTTTCAAGAACTGCTGTGTCAGGCCTGAAAGGCTGGAAAAAATCATTCTTTATTGCTCCCCACAGGGGCTGGGTGTGATTGCAGAGGCCCCAGACATAGCATCCTAGACTAGGACAAGTAAACAAAATGGAATATATATTCCAAATTATGTTCATTGCCTTGGAGGTTATCATGCAGTAGACATAATACACCAATAAAGCAAATTTGATACCATACCCTGGTCTGAACAGGAGCATTAAGACCAGCAGATAGTGCCTCATGTGTGGAAAAATAGAGAGCTAGGTACAACACCCATGTAAGCAGGTTGAGTATCATAGTGAACAGGTGTCTCCTTCAAAAAAGAAAATTGTAATTCTGACTTTTCTCAGTAGCTCTTGTGCCACACGTTGGGCACCAAAAATATGTGCTGGTCTGAAAGCAAAACCAGTGAGACTCCAAGTCAGAAATACAATTTAATAGAGAGAGAACAAACAACAAGAAAGATAAAAATAAAAATAAAAAAAAATAAAAAAAAATAAAAAAAAATAAAAAAAAAATAAAATAAAATAAAATAAAATAAAATAAAATAAAATAAAATAAAATAAAATAAAATAAAATAAAATAAAATAAAATAAAATAAAATAAAATAAAATAAATGCAATAGTACAAAGGACTACTGACAGAGACAGAATGCAAATCTGACACCCTGTTGGTCAGGGTGTTGGAAGCAGCCCGAAGTAAGCCCTCCGAGAGTGACAGTTGTGGCTCCGTTGAAGTAGAGATGATCCTCAAGAAAGGGCCCAGTTGTCCTCTGGGAATCCAGTGGAAACAGACTCTCTTGGTGTTTGGGATTGCTGGTTTTATCCCTGTGGAAAGGCTTTGGCTCCTTCTACTGGGTGGGGCATCTCACAATGGAATGAAGTAGTTATCAGTCATGTGAGAGGCCTTAAATGGCCCATTCACAGGTGATATCCCTCGGAGGAGGATGGCTGGAGGAAGAGATAAGGAGGCACTGCCATATCTGGTGTTATCAGGTGTCCCATTAACAGAGGGCATCCACCCTCTTTCCACCCCTAGAGTTACAAGAGATAAGGAACAATATCTCCCAACCGACTTCAACAGATGAAAATAGAATACACATTTTTAGTTACATTTTCAACCCAAGACACTGTCCTATCAACCACTTGACACAGTGCCCTAAAGTCGCTTTTAATTGCCCTGACTCAAGGCTATAATAACTTGGAGGGAGGGGGTCATCTTTTCCATTCCAGGAAGGTTCCTGCCTTCCTTGGCAAACACCTGTCTTTTAAACCAGAACATCAGGAGGATGGTAAATTATGTCCTGAAGAGGGTGCTAAGTAAATCAATTAAACCAGAAATCCTGCAATCAACAGAAAGGACCCAAAGTCCATTTACTGAAATGTTCATCCACATTCAGGAAGATACTTGGAACATAAGGAGCCAAATTTCCTTAGCCAATCATCTTCTACAAGTAATCTTTGAGGAAGATGCTTCCTCTCTCTTTCCTTACTAGCCAGATTAAAACAAGTGATGCTCCTTCTTACTGAAATAGCTAACTGTATATCATTCAGACAAACAACAGTGATCAATCCGGAAGAAACCTGACAATTACTGTCTGTTGTCAAATCCTCCTTTTTTCCAAGCAACCTTTCCTGGTTTGGGGCAAATCTGTGAGAAAACCTCCAAAGGGGCCCTCTCTCCCCACCTCAGAAAGTAAACCCACTTGGCATCTCCCCCAACCGGTTCGGGAAAGACTTCCTCTGAGAGAAGTGGAAAAAAAACCTGTTTATTGATAGGCAGAGCACTCCCCAGAACAATAAATTGAACAATACCAGATGATAAATTCAGAAAAATCTCTCCTATAGGTGGTCACTATGTTCTCAGTCCCTCTGGTGCTGGGAAAAGCTGTTGAGCAGGGTAGGCCCCGGTGGGTCCCAGGTGCAGGCCCCCCGTCGCTCCCCAGAGTCCCCAATCCAGAGCAGGTTCAAACAGTTCCAGGAAAGGCAAAGAAAAACAGTCAAGAGAAGCTTTTCTGCCTCAGCTAGCTAAACTAACTAATGAAGAAGGAAAGAGAAAAAAACCCCAAAAAACCTCTCTGTGCCTACCGCCACTGTATGTGTTGCAGACAACACTCCAGGCCAGAATATGGAAGAGGGAATACAGTCTCTGAAAACAAACTGCATGCTTCTCCTCCCCCTCCTCTGCTCCCAGACCAAATCTTAAAGGCACAGAATGCAATATCCAGCACAAACCCAACAGACAACTGGGGATACAAACATCATAACGTCACCCTAGGACACAACCTTACAGAAATGGGTCTGAAGTTGTTTCCAAACACTTCTAATTACAGGAAATATCCTAGACCTAACACAATCTAGATTTAGGTTTAGACATAGAACCTGAAAAATATTGTCTCACAGGTGGATGGTGTCCTGCCAGGAGCAAGCCTTATTGAATTGGTCAGTCATTCCTGAGTTATTCATAAACTCTCTGAGAGTGATGGAGAAATTAAAGGGAAACAAACAGCCTAATGTTCTTAGTGATGAAGAGATATACTAGTTCCGCTGAGAAACTACATCCCCCTTGACTTTGGAGCCCCGTGAAGAATTATTTGCTGTCTGGCCCTATTAAACATTTACATATAGTCTTGGTTTGAAAGACAGGTGTCTTCCAAGGAAGATAGAAACCTCCCTTGGAATGGAAAATATGACCCCCTTCATCCAAATTCTTATAAATTTTAAGTTAAGGGCTTCAAGGCAAAGATATGGGAAAAGGAATAACAGTTATTTAATAGTATGCATATATATAACAAGGCAAAAAAACAACAACAACAGCAGCAGCAAAAAAAAAAAAAACCTAACCAGAAACCCAATAGCAGCCTTCTCTGGGCTGTCCAGCACTTTCCCCTTTTGGTGTAGTTACAGTCAGTGCTGGCCAGGGTGCTGTTGGCTCCTGGTTGGGCAGGGCAGGGGCAATGATTCCCCACGGCTGCAGGAGACACTGTGGCACGAGCCCAGCCATCCCTCTGCATGTGGGCAATGGCAGGATGTGTTGGAGTCCAGAGCATCCCTCTGGTCGCCCTGGAGGGTCAGGGACCTAGTCAAAGGGGTCTGCGACCTGGGCAGGGGGGGTTGGAACGTGTACAGGGGGGTCTGGGATCTGTACAGGGGGGTTGTAAGCTCTGGCACAGAGCCCAGGGAGATGCAGGCTTTGACTTCAGTCCATGGGAGAAACCACCTACATTGCAGGAGGAGTTACAAGTCACCCAAGTGTGAAATAGATAGTAATCAGTTTATCACTGGGGGTGCATGTATTTTTGGGTGTGTGGACTTGAGAAGACAAGATGGAGGATTTGGGGCGTGGTCCTGTCCTTCTTCTTCTTCTTCTTCTTGTCTGAGATGCCTGCTGTGAAGGTGGCACGTTTGGATAGGGTCAAAGTAGATATGACCTGTCTAGCATAGGTGTTGGGCATTGGTGATTAACTGTAAATAATAGAAACGTAATATGTAGTATATAGAGGTCAAGACCCTCCCAGAGGAGGGGAGAGCGTAGTTGCCCCTGCTGCTGCACGGAGCTCTGCAAGCCACGAGAAGAGCTTGTGAGATAAGAAATAATAAACAGAGAGCAAGACCTTGAACATGAGAAACCTGAAGACTCCGTGTGTTTCTTTGCACCCGGCTCGGGACTCCTCAAAGGACAGAGACAATTTATCACCCTAATCTCGGGGGCTTAAACCCGAGACCCAAGCTCCAGGATCGTTTGGAAACTGCTCCCAGGGGTGCACAGGGTGGGATTGTTGGGGGGTCTGTGCAGGGCCACCAGCTGGATTGGATGATCATTGTGGGGCCCTTCCAGCTCAGGAGGTTCTCTGAATTAGGTGTGACTTGATAAAATGTTTTGTATAAAAACGATGTTCTGGAATAACCAGACCCTTTGCTTTGAGCTCCAAATGCCCCACGGGCGGTGCAGGCCCTCCTTCAAGGGTGGCCCTCAGCTGGGCGGGTGGCCCAGGGAGACTCCCGGGAGGAGTTCTGGGTCAGTCCTGGGACAGTGTCTGGCGTCCCTGCCGCTTCCTCAGTGGGCGATTCCAAGGCGCTGTCGGGGGATGCTGCCAGCCCCTTGGCGGACGCTACATGATGGCACTGTACCCGGAGCTGGAGTACTCGTCGCTGCTGGAGCCAGGCGGCAGCCAAGCCAAGCAGCAGCAGGAGCGGCAGGCGGATGCGGCCCCCATGCCCATGGTGTTTACGTGTGCCAGCTGCAGGCGGCCCATGTGCGACACCTCAAGCTGGGTTTTCAATGATGAGGAGAGAGGCTGCATCCTGCTGTGCAGTGAGTGCCACTGCAACCATCCCCCATGTCCCCCTGGTCACTGTTGCCATCCCTCCTTCCCTCCCTCCCGCTGCAAGTGCGGCCGCCAACATCACCATGGATCCAGAGCGGAAGGTCTCCAAGCTCCCCGGAGAGTGTGGATGGTGAGGGCCGGTCCTGGCTGGACACAGTCCCGGGGGAGTCGGGGGTTCCCTGGGAAGGCTCTGGGGACAAGCCCGGTAAAGGGCCCGGAGTGCTCGTGTGGCCCCGAGAGCCCCTGGAACACTTATTTGGGGTGGTTTGTATAAGCCACTTGTGGCCTAAGGGGGAGGGATTTCTCACAAGGACATGTAGTGATGGACAAGGGGAACAGCCTTAGGATGAAGGGAGGCAGCTTTACATTAAATATCAGGAAGAAATTGCTCCTTGCGAGGGTGGTTAGGCCATGGCACAGGGTACCCAGAGAAGCTGTGGCTGCCCCTGGATCTCTGGAAGTGCCCAAGGCCAGGTTGGACGGGGCTTGGAACACCCTGGGATAGTGGAAGATGTCCCTGCCCAGGGCCAGGGGTGGAATGGGATGAGCTTTAAGGTCCCTTCCACAATTTAGTGATTCTGATGGTCTTGCTGAGGTCAGTCAGCCTGAGGAGCTGATGCAAATTCAGGCTGAAAGATGAGTGCTCATAATTTACACTGTGTAAAGCATGAATGAATGCTTAAAAAATTTCTAATGGATGATTTTTTTTTATTTTTTTTTTTTTTAGAAAAGGGATGGGGAGAAGTGCTTCCTTTTATTTTCTTCTGAATAAATGTTATTTCTTGCTTACAGCATGGTAGAAACACTATTCGGCTCTGGCTGCTCAAGGACACTTGGCACCATATACAGGTGCACCTCAAGGCATCTCTACAAGAGAGATTTGTTCTGTTTCAGTATTGACTCTGTTGAAAGGTAAACACAGAATGTTTATGGGTCAGGCTGCCAGCTCCAATTCACTCCCCAAGCATTGCACTGAGGATGCTCCTGTTACATCTCTGGCATGTCTAGAGGTAGCTTTTTCTGCTGCTCTGTCCCAGGGTGGTTTTCTGTATTGCTGCTGTTGGCATCATAGTGCTCAGTTGTAAGGAACATCATCCGTGTAAGGCAAATCCTAGAAAAAAAATTCAAAACAAAACAACCTGGTCCACCTTTTGTATGAGAAGTTGCATTCTAGCAAAGAAAATATCACCAGGTCTGGGGCACAGGAGGGTTCCTTCCCATTTGATCAGAAGAGTACACAAAGCAAGCACCAAATAGGCCTGGCTTGAGCCTGTTAGGGGTCAGCATTATCAGCAGGAAGCGTGGCCAGAGGGGCTCAGGCAGGACTTGAAGTGGGTCTGACCTGTACTGGCCACATCTGCTCTGTCCTTGCTAAGGTGGGCAAAGGCAAATCTGACAACTGAGTATGGGCTTGAGACTCTCACTCAGCTGTCTTAAAATCTGTCTAGAAAATGAAAGTGTACTTGGGTTTAGTTGGTTTATAGCACTTAAAAGTGGTCTTCAAATATCCTTCAATAACTATCCTGAATTAAGGCTCCACGCCAGAGTTCTTTTGTGCAAGCATTGTTCTAATAGGGAGTGGTTGTTCATCTGGACTGGTTTTAATGTCTCTGTTTTTTTCTAAAGTTCCTATTTATTTTGCTGTATTGCTGTGAATTTTTGCTCTCATACTCTGAACAGTGGTTTTGGGATTTTTTTTCTTCATTCCACAGCTATAATATAAATTTTTTTTCTATGGCAGTAAAATTCTCTAAAGCACTAACCTGACTGCAGAATGGCATTTTCTTGGAGAGTAATGCTGCTTCTCCCAGCCAGCGCTGCACTGTTCTTGGTGTCTTGGTGCAATTTTTCACCGTATCCAATAGCCCCAGAATCCATGGCTGTCTCTCAGGGTTCTGGAAGAGTGCTGTATTTGGATTTTTGGCTTCAGAGTGGGAAGTGCATGATCTAAACTGTGGCATCTCAGCTATATTCTAGGAACCCTGGAAATGCAAGCTCTTATTCATGAGGAACCGCGTTCTCTTGACAGTTGAGCTGTCTTGCAAGAGGTGCTGCTAAGGGTGAGATTTAACCTTATATCATTCTTTGTTTAAATCACCTCTGTGAAACCTTAATATGCTTCAATAGTTTCTGCAGAATAGCTTATTTCACCCAGAGCCATTCAGTGCATTGTAACATGTACTGGACTGCTTCATGTAATTATTATCTTGTGTTATGCAAGATTTTCAGCAACTTTTCCTTCTATTTTCATGGTAATTAGCATTTTCTGTTTATCAAGCAAAGCATTAGGTTCCTATTTATGTCTCAGTAATTTGATATGTTGTTTCTAGTTAGTTCTGATTCACTTCTCCAGATCTTGACTTAACTTTTAGCCATGTTTCTTCTGCCTTTTGTGCAAATGTGTCAGAGTGTAGAACATCCCTCTGGCCACCCTGGAGGGTTTGGAGACCGGACAGGGGTGTCTGGGATCTGTACAAGGGGGTCAGCCAGCCTCACATAGAGCCCAGGAGGACACTGCCTCTGATCCCTGTCCATGGGAGTGAATGCCCACATTGTATGAAGATACACAAGCTGAGAGAATTCAAAATAAGAAGTAGTTAGTTAATCACAGAGTGTGAATGTAGAATCTAGGATTTTTAGTATATGGGGTTGAAGAGACAAGATGGAGGAATTGGGGAGTGGCCCCTGTGCTCCTTGTTCTCATCCCCCATCTTTTGCTGAGTTGGATTTTAAGGATTGGTTTAGAGTAGAAATGACATGTTAACATAGGTAGTAGGTATTTATCACCATGGAGGCCGAACCACGAAAACAGGCTGGAGACACAGATCTGGGTGCAACAACAGCAGCAGGGCAGAAGCCCCCCTTTTATTTACCAAAACCTACTTTTATACTTTTACTATGAGGCCTGTGGATTGGAGGAAGGAATTCCCACCTCCACACCACATTGGTGAAGGGGACTGTCACACAGTCTTGTTGTCCCGGCATGGAATCTAAAAGCAATGGCTATGTTTATAGAACATAGCGGATGTTTACATTAAAAGAGCGTGAGAAGGTACGAACTTCTCCTTTAATATGAGCGCTCAGCAAAACCGGGAAAAACTCATGGCAACAGGTACTGGCAAAATTTTGTAAATAAAAAGTACATTTTGGATGGTGGTTGGGTCAAGGGGATCGTACATAAGGTCCGGGACCCTCTGATCTTCCCCAGTCCACCACATGTCCTGCTCTGCTGGAGATGCCTCTCAGAGCTGAGAAAGAACTAAGATAAGGTACCCTGCCAGGGAGGCCTGGCAGAGCTGAGAAAGAACTGAGAGATAATGAAGAATAAACAACCTTGGAAACATGCACTGGCGGACTCAGCTTGTCTTCTCTGGCTCCGGCGTGAGACCTTTTGAGCAAGGGAAGCTCAAAAGCCTTATTACCTCAGGGAACAGCAACCCCGAGGAAAGTCTCAGGGAACAGCAACCCTGAGACAAATGGACTTAATGCTTTTGCTGTAACTTTGTATTGAAATATCAATCATAAATTAATCATGATAAAACAAGTTGATGTTTTGCTCTACTAAAATCTTGTGACTGTAGGTAGGAAGAGTTAGGAGCAAAGTGTGTAAGGAAGTTGACTGTGGAAGCTGAAGGTCGTCCAGCAAAAGCTGAGTGTGTGGCTTTGACACTTTACCAAGGCTGGGAAGGGTTACTGTATGGACAGTGAATGTTAAGAGTCGGGTGAGCTTTCAAAGTATGAAAGTAGCAAGGAAAGAATCAAATTAAAAGAACTGGTGAGGTGAGATCAGGTTTGAGCCCTTTCTGACATCCACACATGCTCTTTGTGTTGTCAAATTCTGTGTGTAACCAAGTACGTTTTTCTGGTTATTTTGCAGGTAGATACGATACTCAAAGCTCTGGAGACAAGACTGACCGCTATTGAGTAGTGGGTGGCTGCTCTGCATAGGCAGGTCTGAGAGGAAATATGTGTTGAACTGCAGGAGAATGGCGAATGTGAAACTTGGCCCTGTAATCCTCTGGGATCTGTGAGAACATTGCAAAGACTGTGAAAGAGCTGAAAGCCAGGTCTGGCCTGTGCTGTGGGGGAGCAGTGCTGACCGAGGCTGTGTCCCAGACAAGGAGCTCCTCTTATGTCCCTGTCTTGGTTTGAGGGGAAGTGAGTTTTTCAGGAAGCTGAGGTCAAACCAATCAGTGGTCAGGTTTGAATGTTGGCACCTAGAGTGGCCACTGAGGGGTTGGACACGCCTCTGAGAACACAAGGGGTTAAAATCAAGGACTCCCAGAGGGACTTTCTCTTTCTGGTTCCGCTTTCAGCAGAGGAGCCTCTTCTCCCCTGCCCAGCTTTCAAGGCTGGGCGGGGGAGGGGAACCATGCGACCGGGCTTAGGTAGGCCACTGCCGGGGGGGGGGGGGGGGGGGGAAGAAGAGAGCAAAAGGGACTGAAGCTGTGCCAGCCCCATCCAGGATGGAGGGGTGGAGAACTTTTGGAGGTGCCTTCAGTCCCCCCCGTCCCGTTCCCCCCCCCCCCCCCCGCCTCATGCTGTCTCCGCCCCTCCAGGGTGAAGGTGCCGAGCTGCTGCGTGTGGGAGTTTTCGGAGCCTGCGAGTGCCTGAGCCTGTGGCCTTGCTGGGAGATACAAGCTTTTAACTCTTTCTGAGGCAGAAGAAAACTTTTCCCAGACATTGATTCTCATGGCTGGTGGTTTCAGAAATGAGAGAGACAGCCTGGGACCGAGATGATAAAGGACGATGAAAAGGACCCCATCGATGGCAGAGATGAAGAGGAGTGGCTTTTGGGCTGGACTTTTCTTGCGTAATGTTAGCCATAGACAGACCCTGAACTCTCCTGAACGTAAATAAGACTGTATTTGGGTGGATGCAGTTGGCTCTAAACCAAAGACTTTGTGGCCTCGTTCTTGGTACCCTCGGCCCCAGGGGTAAATGTGGAGGGGACTGCTTGTCCCAATATGAGAAGATGGCTGGTTTTTGGTACTTGGCCGAACATCCTTAAAAGAGCCCTATATGCGGTTTTGGTCCATGGACAGTGGTGAGAGCACTGGACATGGAAAGGAGGGTGTCACCCTGGCAGACTTCTCCGGGTGGTGCCATGGGTGACATGGGAACACGGGAAGGTGGACCTGTGTCTCCTGTGGGGCGTCTGTGGTGCGAGAGAGACTCCTCTCTCCCTGGATGGATTGAAGACTGGGTTTTTTTGAGTGATGATGGCTTTGATTGGGGAACCCAGGGTTTTTGGTTTAAGCAAGTAGGATGAGGGTAATGTGCAAGTGTTAACTGTTCAAGCATGTGAGGGATGGAAACTGGGGGAGGAGAAGAAATGTTCTGGGAGGTTTTCATTTCTGCTTTTGGGTGTTTGGGTTCTCTTTTCTATTGTCTGTTGTTATGTAGGTTAATAAAGGGTTTTTTTCTATTTCAAGGTTTAGGCCTGCTCTGCTCTGTTCTTGACCACATCTCACAGTAGTTTATTAGGAAAAACAAACACTCATGGGTGCACTGGCATTTGGCCAGCGCCAACCCATGACAGTCCCTTAAGAGGATACGCCAGGGGTTTTTTTCTTCATAAAGACTTCTCAGCAGTCAGTCTGTAGACCTCTGGTTTAATGTAAATATTGATTCAAATTTTTGTCTCTGAAAGCAAGTCATTCATCTCCTGACTTCCCTGCTATTCAGTATCTACTGAACTGGGTGTGCATTTTCCTAAGCCAATGAGAAACCTCCCTGTGATTCTGTAATTCCCAAAGGAACAGCATTAAGTCCCTTTTCATGGGGAGGTTTTCTGTGGCTGGCTGGTTTTTTGTAACTCCAGAAGCTGTTTGCTCGATTGCAAAAATATGGGAATAAATAAAGGAACTACTTTGTGATTTTCTTCCTCTTGTTTTGTGAGTATACCCTCAACTTTGTCCCAGAATGATACACTGTCTATTTGCAGGAGGTCAGCTTCTGGCAACTCATTTTCCAGCCAGCGAATTAATTTTTTTTGCAGCCTTTTGGAAATTCTTGCATTAATTAAAAGATCTTGAAGCTGTTTTAGTACACTCTTTTGGTGAACAGATAACTGAACTCCCATTTTCTGATATTTCTTAAAGCTATTTGTTCAAAATCCACCCTCTGGATGCAATAATCTGGCTGTACAGTCCTGTGTCTCCTAGATACGGAGAATACAGGCAGGGAAATTCCGGGGCCGAGGTGGCTTTTTTCAGCTCTGGTTGAACTGGGGGGGTCCCGCAGCCTAACCTGGCTTGTGGGGGACCTGCCCAAGCCGGGGTTTCCCCGAAAAACACGTCTCCCTGGGTTGCGGCAGCTCCAGGGCCGGCGGGCTCTGACCGGCAGAAAAAAAAAAAGAAAAAAAACCCAACCATGATTCTGGCCGCAGGGTCCTAATGCCCCCCCCCCACCTACCACAGTCCCAATGGTAAGAAGTTACTCCCTCCCAGTTTGGAGGTTATTCCTGGGGTAGCAGCCAAATGGAGGTACTTACCTGATCTGTGGGAGTGTGGTGCTGAGCCAGGAGCAATCGAAGGTCCTGCCTTAAGCTCACTCGTGATTGGGCAAAAACACAAGCTACAAACTCTATCCCTACACGCTTATAGCTACAGAATGTGACCAAAAATGCTGTAGGGGAACTGATCTTCTCAAAAAGCTTCTGAGACCCTGTTTGGGGGTCTCCAGCTCACACGTGGGCTTCTAGAAATTCATAAAAACCCAATTGGGCGCAAATTGAAATAAATCCTCCTTTTTAACCCCTCTGAAGTTCCAAGCTAGCTCAGGCCTTCTAAGGCTTTGGAGGAATATTTCATAGACAGGAAAAAGGACCCAAAAGAGGCTCTCAGCCTCAGCTGCAGATCAAGATGTTTATTCCAGGTGTTCTCCAGAGGGAAAGAGGGTGTGCACAGAGAAACAGTGTCTTTTCTCAACTCTTGCCAGGGAGGGGCAGTTTGGAATGCAGCCAATAGGGCCAGAAAGGGAAGGAAGGGTCAAACTACATGGTACAAGCTCTAGGGGTCCCTGAGGGGGGAAATACCATTCCTACAGGGGAATGTAACAGGGAGTCAGATATGTCATTTCCTCACAATGTGTATGCCATTTCCTCACAACGACAGACAGGGAATTAATGATGGTCGCATGGTTGGAAGCAGGAATTTTTTCACATTCTTTTTCTCAGTGTTATCTATGTGGTTCCTTCAGTGTTATCTAGTCATACAGACAATTTTAGCCATTTCTAAGTTATTCTCACTATTGTCAGCTAGTTACAAAATAAAAGCATCCTTCAAAAGTTATATTTTGCAAAAACCTAAACTAATATATATATTTATCTCACTACTATTTTTATGCATATGAAAGCTGACAGATTATACTATACTGAAGTAATTAAAAGGGGTT
This sequence comes from Prinia subflava, assembly GCF_021018805.1. Classification (NCBI taxonomy): domain Eukaryota; kingdom Metazoa; phylum Chordata; class Aves; order Passeriformes; family Cisticolidae; genus Prinia; species Prinia subflava. The sequence continues at coordinate 2,189,268 of NW_026960608.1, forward strand.
AACAGTTGTACTACATCAAAATTGTTGTGATTAAAAATAATTTGCAGAAGTCAACACATAACAGCGAAAGCCAGTAATTCCACAGTTACTTATAACAACTTTTCCCCTTTGTTTTTTCTTACTGTATTTGGCTTGAGCCACAGTTTAAAACCTCTGTACTTGTGGCAAAGTGGTACCTTTCATAGATCATATGTGCCTTTTTTAGGTTTTTATTACGGTTTGTTTTATTTAATATCATGATTCTCTGCGTTCCTCTCAAGGTTGCCAACTTGGGATTGGTGGGCATTGTTATTACCTGCATGTTGTGAGCCACATGAGTAATTAAGCCGATCAGATATAGGATCAAACATGGAAGAAAAATTAAACTTGTTATTCCACATAGCATTATAAATACCACCTTTTCCCACCAGGTTATGCCAAAAAAATTTTCCTACCATCCTTTATTAATTATGGATTCCCACTTTTGGACTGGTACATAGGCTTTTTACTGGATGCTTTTGTCTATATCCAAAACTGCATCTCCATTGTCATGAGTTTGTAGACAGCTATCAGATGTGTTAAACTTTCCACAAACACCTCCCTCTTGTGCTAAGGAATAGTCTACCACCAACCAATTTTGATACATTGCACCTTTGGTTTGCCTTTGCTGGCTGGTTATTAATTCCAAGGCCCAAGTTGTTTCATTAGTTATGATTTCTACAACTGCTTGGAGTCTTATGATATGATTTAACATATAGGTTGCGGTACGATATCCCCAACTCCCATCCTGCGCCCAAGTAGCTGGTCCATATGTATTATTCGTTCAGGAGGCCACTCCTCATTACCCCACTTTTGCTATCCCCCGATTTCTCTGGTTAATTCTCTTTTGTTTCTTTTTAAGGCATTGTAGACTGGTATTCCTAAATTATCTCTGTCTTGGTTTGGTAACAGAAAAAAATCTTGGTTGTATAATTCCTAGACTGCAACTTCCTTTCCATAGGGGAGGGAGTTTTGGATAACCCCTTTTTCCACATATGCAAGACAAACCCTCTGGTGCTTTCCATTACTCCTTTCTTTGGTTATTCATGTTTTCCCAAAATTTAAATATTTCGGGGAAGCTATAATAGGGGTTTTTCTCAGTGTCATTACACAAGAAAAATTTAATTTCTTTCTCATATTTACAATTCTTTTTCCTCTCCTGGGTCCAATATTGTGTTGGTTTTTCAGGGATCCACCACGTGGAAGTTCCATTATAGACTTTATATCTTTTACAGGAGGTTTGTCCTACATTATCCAAGAATTTTCTTCCCATACACCAGAGGCATTCCTCTCCTATTGTTTCTGAACTTAATATCCACCCCTCTGGGCAGTTTTCTCCTTTCATGTTGGTTCTGTTCCATTTGAGAAGTTCAACCAGGCCTAGGCTACTACCTTTCCATGACTACTCTTTGGTCATTAAAGCCCCTCTACATACTCAGCAGTTGGTAGCATGTAGTTCTTTACTGATTCTTTTCCCCAAATCTACAAATGAATTCTTTCCTAACCTTGGGATTTTAATTTCATTTTCTGTTTGTTGTTTGAGTTTTGTATAGAAATCTCCATGTGGAGTTGGCTCTGGGTTGGATTGCTGTATCTGACCTTTTTTCTTGTTTATTATTCATTCCCATATTAAATCTTTTATCCAATCCCAGCCTCCTTTCCATTCTCGGGTCTTATCTATGGAAAAACAAACCCATTTTTCTCTTTGTGGACATCCACCATTAGATCCTAGGTTTTCTGCTACCCAGAACCTTTGCCCATTCTGTATGCAAGTGTCTAACTTAGATAAGTTATAACAGTGTTGGCTGATGAAGGTATGAGTGGCAAAATAAGAACCTTGAATTTTTCCATATTACAGTGCTCTGTAGCACTTGTGACATGGATCATCCAGATTCCCAAGAGGGAAAAGACTAACAAGGAATAATAGGAGTCCAGTATACCATGTACCCCCACCTTCCATGCCGGATGGGCTTGCTGCCCACAGCATGTATGTATGATCTTGGTGGCGAGTATAGTGGTTTATCTGGTCTTGCCTACTTATCTCCTTACTACTAAATTATCTGTTGCCTGCTTTTCTTATATTGTGGTTCTTCACTATTCCTTAGTCAGCCAGCGCTTATTAATTTTATTCACAGAATAGGGTCTTATGACATCCCCGTCATATGGAGTTGTTGTCTGCACTCAGAATAGGGTCCCTGTCTTTGATATACCACACCCTCCCACTCAGCTTCTAATAGCTTGTGAATATTGGAGGGCATCCATTCAAGTCCACAACAGAGCATTAAAACTGGTACTTGCCCTCGATTTGTGTTTGAATTTTTCCCTTTCTCTCTACAAATTTTGCAACACACTTGCTGTTTGGGGGAGCTACACTGCCAGAGCTGGCCACAATTTTTACACTGACATTGTACCAAACTTGAATGTCTCGTCCTAGGGTGCTTAAAGCAGGGTAGGGGACCAGGAATAAATACAGGCAATGTCTCAGTAAGGAGTCAGTATTCACAGTCCCTCTCTCTTATGTTAATATTTTGAGGGCTCGTTTCAAAGTGTGCAACCCACATGCTTGGGCTGACCAGCTAGAGGGTAACTTTCTTTTTTCTATGGTTATTAATTTTTCATCTATTATAGCATATCCTGACATTTGCTGCCCCTGAACTACCCTTGAGGACCCACCAATGTATAATCACTTCCCCCCCTTGAAGGGGTTGGTCTGTCAGATCTTCCCTCACTTTGGTCTGGTAGTTCATGATTTCTAAGCAATCATGCACTAGTTCCTCTATTGGTTCTCTATACAAAAACTAGGCAGGATTGTTTATCTGTAATTAGTTCCAGGTCATCTTTGTCTATTAGAATTGCTTCATACTTAAGCACTCAAGAATCAGTGAGTCATTTCTCAGCTTTCTGATTCAAAATATTTCTAACTGCATGTGGGGTGTGCACTTTTAATTTCCCTCCAAAAGTTAATTTTCTGCTTTCTTCTACTAGTAAGGCAATGGCTGCTCTGGCCTGGATACAGCCTGATTGATAAGTCCACAAAAAATATTTTAATGGTGGAAAAAGAAGGGGGAAATGTGGGAAAACAGCTAAGAAGCAAGACTCAAAGTACTGCTGAACTCATTACAGAAGTAGATGTGCTAGAGGGCTACAAGCCCTGGCAAGTTGAGGCAGGACCCAGAAGGAGGAAGAGATAGGGGTGTGTGTATGTATGTATGCAAGGCAGTACAGACCTGTACAAGTCTGTGCTAGCCCATAGTTAAGGAATGTTACTAAGAAACATAGATATGATTGTTATTGCTTAAGCAAGTAGTTATTTTTACCTCATGCTTGAAAGGTATATAAACCAGCAGTGTGTTCAATAAAATGGGCTTCATGATGCAAACCATGGAGACTCCATCTCTTCAATCGCCCAACAGGAATAAATCCAGGGGATGCCTCAGCAGGGAGAGTTGATTTTTTTTTGTAGGTCACAGGTAAGAGCAAAGAATCTAGGATCACCTATGGCCCTGGTGTCTTTTAATTTAGATAACCCTGATCCACTTCATTGGGGAGGAAGTAAATTACTGCCCCAGAGGCTGTGTCAGAGTTTGGTTAGCCTCTGGACTCTGGGAATACAAAAGAATTCATAAAGTTCAGAGGGAACTCCCTCCCAGCCTGGATTGATGTGTTGTTGCTCGTTGTTACTTGCCACACTGAGCACGCATGTTTCACTTTAGAGTCATTCTTAGTCCTCCTATGGAAGTGACGATTTTCCAATCGCTGGGTTCTTCTACAGGTCCTTTTATTCTGTCAGCATGAGTCCATCCTCATTCTGCAGTTTGTACAGCCGATTCACTGGTGAGCAGCACCAGAAAGGGACCTTTTCATTATGGGTTTAAAGGTTGGTCTTTCCATGATTTAGCCATTACCCAGTTCCCAGGACTGAAGTGAATTTTGAAATCTAGAGTAGCAGTCAGAGGGATTATCTTTTTTTCTAGCAGTCCCTCTAGGGTTTGTGCTATAGACAGGACATATTTCTTGATGCTGTCCTCCTCTTCTTCATAAGTGGCAATCCTATTTGGTGAAATCAGAAAAGGTAGCCCAAACATCATTTCATAAGATGAAATCCCTAAATCTGATCTAGGTTGAGTTCTAATTCTTAATAAGGCTAGGGGTAGGCATTTCACCCACGACATTTGGGTTTCAATCATCAGTTCAGTTAGAGTTCTCTTAAGAGATTGATTCATCCTTTTAACTCATCCTGAACTTCGTGGATGCCATAGACTGTGTAATTCCCATTCTACACCCAGAGCTTGGACCACCTGATGTAGTATTTTTGATGTGAAATGGGTTCCTAGATCTGAGTCAATGATGTTCACTATTCCATTATTAATTCCAGAAGAGTTTTGCATCTAACATTGGCAGTAGCTTTAACAGTTGGTACTGCCCCTACCCAATGAGTTAAAGGATCTACTATTACTAGCAAAAATTTCCACCATTGCACTTGGGGAACTTTAGTAAAATCTACCTGGATACTTTGAAAGGGTCATAAAGCTAATTCTCGCCCTCCTTGGTGAGTTTTCCTCATAACTTTTCTGTTTGCTTTTTAACAGATCACACACATTTCAGTTGATGCCTTAAGTACTAGCTTTCATGTATTCCAGATTCTGTGCTGCCTAGGGATGTAGTTCTGAGTCTCGTATTAAGTGCTAGTAAGTGCTCCTCACAGAGAAGGTAGAAAAAACAAATTGTTTTCCTGCTGAAGACCAAGGACAACGAGTACAAATTTCAGGCCCAAAAGCATAAACAATGGTGGACTGAAGAAAGAAAACGAGAAAGGATGGGACTTCACAACCTGTAGCTGTAATTGGACAACTAAACTCCAATATGCAAGTGGACCAAAACTTGTAAAATTGTGAGACCTTGTGACCAGTGGTCCATTTTGTGACCATTTTAAGTCTACCTTGGGTGTAGCCCTGGTCAGTCTTTTGTCCTGCCCAAGATGTATCCTAAAGGCCCTTCAATAAATATCTACTTTATTCTCTAGCTCTGTCCAGTCTCTGTTTCAGGTCAGCCTTCCCAAGGCATCAGTTTCTGGCAACCACAAAGGGACAGTGAGGCATCTGAAAAACCCACCTGGACCAGAGGAACACCCAGCTCCTGCCCCCCCACTCCTGCCAGCACTCCGAAGGGAGACCGCCCCAGATGTGGCCAAGAAGGTATCAGAGCCCAAAAATCCAAAGTTCCATGGACCTGATAGAGACATGCTTGAGTATTTGAATAAAAGGGGTATTTTGTTTAGCACCTGAGTTAGGTGTTAGTGTGGAAGGGCCCTAGGGTCAGGCGGAGTGCTGTCCATCTCCCCTGCTGGTAGTAAGGGAGGACGCTCTCTGAATAGCTGTGTTAGATTGCAGTGCTGTTGGCCGGAGGCCAGCAGTGGCACAAGGAGTCATTCCCTGCCTTGCTGCTCCAAAGGGCAGGAGTTCAAATTCTGTCCTTGCTTTTGCTCTCTCTCTCTCCCTGGTTACTTTCTTACTCATAACTGTTGAGATATGGGGTGTATATTTTCTTGTGGATACTTTAACAATAATATCCCAAGAGATAGTCCCCTGGGGTTAGTATTGAAAAACTGGACTGATTTAACCTGGGAGCATTCCTTATTCTTTAAATCCAAACTTATTAGACTCTCAGAAAAGATCTGACCGACTTATGAAATAGATAACCATGAGACGTGGCCTTAATTCGGGAGTCTTGATAAGAACTTGATATCAAGTTTAATCTCTCACTTACAAGAAGACCTATATTTCAACAAGCTAGAATATGCTAGGCTCTTTATGGTGTTGGATTGTGGGCAAGGGCCAGAGAAAAAGGAGCATATATTGGTCTTAAAGAAAAACAGGGTAAAAGTAAAAAAAATATTAATTGATATGGGAAAGAGAATATAAAAGAACCCAAGGAGGCGGAGATAGACCTCATAGAGTCTGATTTGGAGGGCAGACCCAAGACTGGGTCTGGATGAGGCCCCTCCAGCCCTGGTCCCACCGGTGCCACCCCCGGTGGTGCTGCTGGCCCCTCCACCCCCGGTCCTTCCCCCACTGGCACTGTCACCCCTGATGTCACAACAGGTGGGTCAGGAAGGGCTTTGACAACCACCGCTGCCACCCCTGATCAGGCTGGGCAGGGAGCTGCCTCAGATGACTTCATCGGTCCACACAGGTACACAGCTTGGGACCAGCAACATACTAAGTCCTGTATGGCCCTTCCTATGGTTGGGAGTAGTAGACCATTTTAAGTCCTCCTTCGGTGTAGCCCTGGTCAGGCTTTTGTCCTGCCCAAGGTGTACCCTAAAGGCCTTTCAATAAATCTCTACTTTATTCTCTAGCTCTGCCCAGTGTCTGTTTCAGGTCAGCCTTTCCAAAGGCATCACATTCTTCTGAGACCTTTTTTATAAAAATGGTTATTGTCAGATTTACAAATCTTATTAGATCCAACTTTGCAAATTTGGAATAGAATCCATAAACTAGTCATTAATGTCCGAACTACAATAGTTACACCAATCTATTTTCTCGTAGTCACATTTAAATTTGGAATCCATGAGGTTATCCAATCAAATATATCTTCCTATTGATTTTTTAAATTTCATTAATGATTCTGGCATTCTTTCTAATTTCTTCCAAATCAGTCTGTATTCTCAGTCTGATCTATGCATGCACAGCATCTGATGTTGAGAACTGTGCACACACTACCTTTGGATGTCAGAAGCAAATCCAAAGCCATTTGATTTTGTTTAACTACCTTTGGGAGGCTGGTAACTCCTTGTTGCAAGGCACTGATTACATTGCTTGTCTGATTTTCTATTTGTTCAATAACTCCAGATATGTTCACTATAGCCTTTTCCAATTAAGGCACTCCAAACCATGGTAAGAATCTGCTCATAAATTTGTGGAATCCAGAGGATCTCTCAACTAAGGGATTTAAATTTCATTTTTGTCTTGTTATAAAAGATCATAGGTGTCCTCTGGGGAATTCTGATTTATCAATGATATTTATTTCTGGAACTACAGTTCCAATGGTGTGTATTCCTTGCCATTTAGAGGGTAGAGCTTTTCTAGCTTGATTTCCACAAAGCCAATAGTTTCCCATATTGTCTGGAATAGGATACCAATATATGTTTAAAATGCCTATTCCTGTTGCGACACTTGTGATAAACCCCTACCATTTTTCCTTGGTTATACTCAGGTAACTCCATTTTTTTGGTGTGAAGCTACTCCTGGTGCCTTTAGGCATCTGTGAACACAGGAGATCTCAATGACTGCTATTTCTACTGTCAGGATTTGTTGATCTGTGGAGGTTTGGGCTGTCTTTTCCTTTCAGAAGGAGCATCACTCCAAGTGGAGGAAAACCAGTGGGAAATAGTTTGCTGTCAGAATCCCCATCATCTGAATACTTTCATCCAAATGAGTGGGAAACAGAACGAATCCAGCAGTTTCTGCAGTTTATCAGTGTCACAGCTTGCATTAGCTTTAGATGTGAATTTCCCTTTCAAAGATCAGGTGGCATTAGTTCTATGTGTGTTATATTAGAGTGGCCCTTTGGAAAAGTGATATTGCTTTCTTTTCTTTCTTTTATAATCACTAGTTGCAAGGTTTTGTTGAGATGGCTGACTAATCCAGGAGTGACCAGCCATGCTGTGGTATTGAAAACACTGACCTGTAAACAAAGAAGAGTAAACCATACAATAATTGTCATTTTAGAGTTTCTGATTATGTTAGTGTGCTGTCCAGTATGGTCCCTCTGTGTCCGGAACTGGCTTTATTCATTTATAGGAGTCTAGGAGTCTCCATCAGTAGCCTCCATAGCTGTGTAGCTAGTCAACAGTCCTCCCCACTGCTGCTTGAGCAGCTCCTTGTCTTACATCCGGTTGCACACCTAGTCTTCTGTCTGGTGAAGATATACTTGAACATCCAAGGTTATTAGGTAAATCAAACAACAGAACTTAAGCAATAATAAATGTGCTTTTTCCACAGAGAGTTGCTGCTGCAATTGTCTCTGAACTCTAGTTTTATACATAGCACTATACTCACTACCACCACATGGGAGCAGTTTGCAAGGTTTCATTGAGAAACTTTTGTTCAGAGCATGTAACGAATAGATGTGGGGATTTAGATAAGTTTCTGCCTTTTCCCCTGGCCTCCAGCAGCAGGCAGTAGCTTTATTGAGGTGACCAGCATACCAAAACCCACTGTTGTTCACAAGTTCTTTAATAATGGCTGATTCAGTCTATTATAGAATGAGTTGTTTATTTAATAGACATAAAACTAACAGACATAAGACTGAAAACAAACTATATACTACACAGGAATAAGGACAAAAAAGAAACCACTAGTAGGTATATACAGCACAGGATTAAAGGTTACAGCTAGTGCAGAAATAATATAACTTAAGATTCAATGCATTTTACCATCCAGTTGTTACTGGGGCACACATTGAGATCCTTTCCCTCAATTCCCAGGAAAGTAACTGCAGAATCTATGTCCAAACTCCAGGGAGAAGTCTCAAACACTTGTCAGGGTGTGTGTGTAAGAGACTTATGCCTCTGTGATAATTTTTGTGTCTTTTATAGTTTGTAAAACAGTGTCTCTCAGTCAAGAATATTTCTTTTATCTCTTCCCACATCTGCTCTCCTGACTAAGATGTTGATTCTTAGCTGGGGTCTGAGACCTTTTGGCACCAGATATGACCTCTTGCTGGGCCTTTCACCTACCTGGTTACCTCTTCCATATCTGCACCAATTATCTGTGGTAGAAAGGAGGAGGACACATCCTGCCACAGAGCATAAAACAATCTTGTACAGAGACAAAAGCAGTTTAAAATGTAGGGAATACCCATCGGGAACTGATTCTGTGTTGGTGGTCATTAGACTAAAAAAACATCCAGGCCATTAGTCCTTGACTGTCGGTCAGAGACATAGGTACAATCCCAGTTTGGGATAACTTGACCATGACTGGTTGGCCTACCTTCAAGTTGTCCTGAAAAGTTTCAATTTTAAAATTTAGAACTGTTTCAAGAGACAAAGGGCTCAGGAAAACTCATGAAACAGGACTACCCATTGGTACATATCAGTTATTTATCTGATATAATGCAGAGGGTAACCTTTTATCCCATACAGAATTGTGTGGCTTAAGGTATGGCTTTAGCAAACCACTGGCATGCTCCACGATCCCATTTGCTTGGGGATAATAAGGTGCATGGAAAACCCATTAAATACCTTCCTTTTTGGCCTAATCTTGTACCATCACACTGGTAAAGTGTGATTCATTGTCTCTCTGGGACAAGGAGACTGGAAAATCAGTTACTGAGTCCCAAAATAGTAGCTTTGTCATCAGCGTGCCTGCTTTTAGTGGCAACTAACAGTCCAGATATCGGTTCCACAACTGTTAGTATGTACTTTGTAACCATTAGATGTCTTTAGAAGTCCAATGTAATCTATTTGCCAAGTCGACCAGAGCATTTTGTTACTTTTAATATGTGAAGGTGGTGCCAGGTCTGGATGATTTTGTTCAAGTCTCAGCTTGATAGGATGGGGTTAAAATTATTTCTACATTGCCAGCAGCTAATTAAGGGTGGTGGTGGTAAAAAGACGCACGACCTGAACCTGCTGAGCAGCCAGGCCTTGGAACAGAACATCAGCTTTCTGTAACTAGCGTCATACTATTGTTTTAACTGAATCGAGTGTGACTTGGGTCCGGGAGATAATTAGGGAAGAATAGTCTTAACCAAATCAAGTATACCTTAGGGGAAGAATAGGTATGATTTGTGATAGTAACTAAGGATCAGAGGAGTTGGTAGTTAGGGGTGGGTGTTAATTAACACATGTATAATGTGAAGGTATAAAAATCACAAAGCGACTTTGTATTCTCGGGCATAAGATTTGGGCCACTTTGGCCCCTGTGCCCCCGTGCGAATAAAAAGCACCAACATATAATCTGCCTTGCCTGGTTATATGTTTTCCTATGCTAACAAGCTGGCACTGGGGACACTGTGAGAAAGCCTTTACACATCTTCCTGGTCAATGGCCAGCCTCTGCTATGTGCTGCAAAAAATAGAGCTTCCTGTCCCGTATGCCCTAATTTACAATGTAACCATTCACCCAATTGATACCTGTTACCATGAGATTTCCTAGTTTGCTGAGCGTTCGTATTAAGTAGAAAGATTTGCACCTTCTCACGCTCAGTTCATGTAAACAGGAGATTGTGTTTTGTAAATATTGCCATTGTTTTGAACTCCTTCTCCAAGAGAAGGGGAGGTTTAATGACAGTCTGTCTCGGTTTGAGGGGGAGGTGAATTTTTCAGGGAGTTGTGAGCAAACTAATCAGTGGTCAGGTTTTATGCTGGCACTTAGAGTAGCTACTGAGAGGTTGGACACGTCTCTGAGGACACAAGAGGTTAGAAGTGGGGACTGCTAGAGGGTCTGCCTCTTTTAGATTCCGGCTTCAGCAGGGCAACACCTCCCCTGCCCGGCTTTCAAGGCTGGGTGGGGGAGGAGAACCACGTGGCAGAGCTAGAGGAGAACTATGCAGCCGAGCTGAGGTGAGCTGGAGCCCCAGGGGGAAGAGAGTGAACAAGCTTTGAGCTGAGCTGGCCCCATCTAGGATGGAGGGGTGGAAAACTGTAGAGGTGCCTTCTTTCCTCCCCCCCTCCCCCCCTGCCCCCCCCCCCCCCCGGGAGAAGATGCCTTGCTGTGAGTAGGAGCTGCCGAAGCAGAGAGTGCCTGAGCCTGCAGCCCTCTGCCGGGAGCCAAGAACTGTTAACTCTTTCTGAGGCAGAAAGAAACTTTTCCCAGACATTAACTCTCATAGCTAGTAGCTTCAGAAAAGAGAGAGAAACAGCTTGAGACTGAGATGATAAAAGAAAGATGAAAAGAATCCCAGATGGCAGAGATGAAGAAGAGTAGCTTTTTAAGCTGAACTTTTCTTGCATGATGTTAGCCATAGACTGAACTTGAGACTCTTTTGAACATAAACTGCATTTTGGGGTAGATGTAGCTTAGCTCGACTTGCTGCAGTAAAGTGAACAGAGAAGAGAGGAAGAGGGTGTAGTGGTGCCCTCTGCCCTCAGAGAAGAAACCCTCGGCCCCAGGGGAAAAATAGAGAGAGCCCAGCATGCAAGCATCCTTAAAAAGAGCCCTATATGCAGCTTTAGCCCATGGACAGTAGTGAGAGCACTAGACATAGAGAAGAGAGTGTCACTACAGCAGCCAAGTAGTGCCATGAGTGACACAAACACACATAAAAGGTGAACCTGTGTTTTTCTGAGGAGCAGTCTGTGGTGTGAGAAAGACTCCTCTCTTCCTTACTGAATTGAAGATTAGTTTTTGAGTAGTAATTGTTTGATTTAAAACCCAAGGTTTTAGTGCCATGGAAGGTAACATGTGAGGGGTGGAAATTGGGAAGAAGAGAAGAAATGCTCTGGGAAGTTTTCATTTCTGTTTTTCTTTTGTGTGTGTGTTTGAAGTGTTGTTTTTTCTTTCCTATTTCTGTTCTTATGTAATGTAATAAAGTTTTTGTCTTCTGTTTTCAAGTTTTGAGCCTGCTCTGCTCTGTTCCTGATCACATCCCACAGTAGTTGCTAAGAAAAACATATACTCATGGGTGCATTAACATCTAGCCAGTGAAAACCCATGACACAGTCCCTTTGACCAATGTGGTTGAGAGGTGGGAACACCACTCTCCAATCCATGGGCACCTTGCTAAAAGTATATAATAGGAAGTAATAAACAAAGCTGGAGATTCTCCCTGCTGCTTCTGCTCTCCCAAATTCTTGGCTCCGTGTGTCTTTTCGAGCGAGGCTCACAGCGACAGATACCAGTGTTGTGGATCTTCCAACTGATCAATTTCTATCTTTCTGATTTTTGTCAGCTGATCCACCTTGTTGTTCCAATAAGTCTGTAAAGCTTGGTCATTTGCAAGAGCTTTGACCCATCCTATGTGGATTTGTTGGGATTGAGCCTGTAACAACCATTTCCAATCTTCTTTCTGCCAAACCTCTTTTCCATTCACTTGCTAGTCTAACGCTTCCGACTGACACAACCAGTGTGACACAAGCCCGGACTGCATAAGAATCAACATACACCATCCTTGTTTCTCCTTTACTGCCAGCAGTACAGCTTTCAGTTCTCCCACTTGTGCACTTCCCATTCTTTCTACTACTTCCACTCCTGTTTCAATGTAAAGAAAACTGCTCTATACTTCCATTTACCATCAATGTGTTTGCTGAAGCATCAGTGAACCATATACCTTTTATTTCAGTCTGAAGTGAATGCAGGAGCATCTGTAGGAATAGGTTAATATGGCTGTTGTAAAGCTAACATGTCCCGAGTCAGTTATCTGTAACTTTGTAGGTTTGGTTGGTCCTTCAGTAACATTCATCTGATCTGTGACCCCCTGAGATATATGCATACCATTTGTGCACTCTTGGTCTTTGTGCAATTCCCTCTGGCAGAGCACTGCCTTTCTTAATACTGGCAAACAGATTGAAAGGTCCTTGAAATTTTACAGGGTGGCTCTGTTCAATTTTTTCTACTTGTTGAAGAGCTCAAGTCAGAGATGATAATCCTTTTTCTCAGTGTATCTCTTTTCAGTATCTTTTAATACTGTGGAACTGAATCCTAATGGTTATTTTGGTCGATGTGGCCCTTTCTGAAACATATTACAATAAGTTCCATGTTTAGCAAAACCCCATTCAGCTACTATAGGATCACTGGCATGAGCTGGCCCAAATGACTGATATGTTTTCAATTTTTCTATCAGTATTTGCAAAGCCTGTTTGTGGCTGTCAAGCCATTCCCAGTTTTGTAGTTTTTTTTCATTAATATGCACAATATTCATTTTTCTTTTTTTTTCTTTTTTTAGCAGTTAAAAGGGTGAGATGTCACCATGAGATTTTCCTAGTTTGCTGAGCATTCATATTAAAGTAGAAGTGTGCACCTTCTCAGGCTCGTTTCATGTAAACAAGAAGATAAATATTGTAAATATTGTCATTGTTATCACATTCTTCTTCAAGGAGAAGAATGATTGTTTGATAGTCCCTTTGACCAATGTGGTTGAGAGGTGGGAATACCACTCTCCAATCCATGGTCACCTTGCTAAAAGTATGTAATAGGAAGTAATAAACAAAGCAGGGGATTCTCCCCTGCTGCTTTGCTGCTCTCCCCAAATTCCTGACTCTGTGCGTCTTTTCGAGCAAGGCTAACAGCGACAGGACGAGGTGAAAATATGAGAGGGGAAACAACATGGAGACACCAAGGTCAGTGAAGAAGGAGGGGGAAGAGGTGCTCCACGTGCCAGAGCCGAGATCCCTCTGCAGACTGTGATGATGATCACGGTGAAGCAGGTAGTCCCCCTGCAGCCCATGGAGGTCCACCTGCAGCCCATGGGGGATGTGTTCACGCCAGAACAGGTGGATGTTTGGAAGGGGCTGTGGTCCAGTGGGAGACCTGGTGGAGACAGGGGACCCCTGTTTCCAAGCTGGAGCAGCCTGTCCTTGGAGGACTGCACCCCATGGAAGAGTGACCCACCTCGCAGCAATTTTGGGAAGACAGCTGATAGTGAGATTTGGAGAAACGTTTGAGAAGTTCATAGAGAACTGTCTTCCATGGGAAGGGACCCAGCGGCATAGCAGGGGAAGGACTCTCCCTGAGCAGTGGAAGAAAACCTTGGGTGATGAGCTAACCAAACCCTCATCCCCTGCCCCCTGGGCTGTCAGTGGGAAGGAGGGAGGGGTTGGGGCAAAAGGATGTTTTAAAGGCTTATTGTACTTCTCATTATTCCACTCTGACTCTGTTAGTAATAAATTAACTTTGTATCTCTAAGTTGAACCTGTTTTGCTCTTGGAGTGCTTTCTCCCGGTCCTTAACTCATGAACCCTTGGTTAAATTTTCTCTCTCCTCTGCCCAGCTGTGGCAGAAGAGGGTGAGTGAACAGTTTTCATGGGTGCCTGGCATTTGGCCGGTGTCGTCATACCACGTATCAGCTCACATTTCATCTGTGTGATATGTTACATCTACATATGACAAACAATTCCTGTAAGTCTAGATGCTCATACAGGCCATAGGGAAGCTTCAGTAAACTTGTGATTTACATAGTTTTTCATTATTCCTTAAATATATATTTCTCCTTCAAATAATTGTCTTTGGAAGGCAAGCAGAAAAGTATTGCACTAGGAGTACTTTAATAATGCCAGTGCAAGGGAATTTACCTGCACCAAAGTTGAACAGCATGCATGATGGCATTTGTATTTCTGGAATCTTCTGAAGAAATAGGGCAGTAAACTCGAGGCCAATTTTCACCTTGCTCCAGAATATTTAGTGCACATTTCAGTGACTGCAGCTCTATTTATAAATATTTCTATTGCTGCTAAAGATTTCTTACTGCTAATAACTGTAAATGCAGTGGATTCTCACTGGTTTTTCAGTAAGATTCCTCACACTCAGAGGTCTGCTATGGTTCCAGCAAGTATTCTTTACCTAGGTGTATTTCTTGTGAATACAGTAATTTTCAGATCCATGTGTAAGTACCTAACATTTTGACATCTGTGCCCTCTACAATAAATTTTTACCATGGCCAAGAGTCCACATCAAAAAATTAGTACTGAATCACTTTGTCTATCCTTGAAGCCTAAAATTGTTTTAAAAGACAATTTAAACATGGTCTTCATAATAAAAACAAAGGAGTTCCCCTGAAAATTTCAACTCTAAAGTAGCACATCTACTAGCTACACATAACAGCAAAATATAGTCGCAGAGCCTGGTTTTCCTTTACTTTGCCTTCCTTGTCATCTATTATATCATCACATATCTGGTACCCTGCTACCAACTGAAATATAACCAGAGGAGTCTTTCTTACTTTCTCCTGATGTATTCTATGCAGGAACATGCCATAATTCTCACATGTATATAACAACCTCTAATATTAGCAATAAGACAGAACAGTTCTATACGTAGGTGCCTACTTACAGCAGCAGGAATGAGTTTTACTTCTATATAAGGATGGTTTTATGATAATCTATTGAAATTTAGACTATTTAATAAACAAAGAAATGTCAAATAAAAGGGTGAGTGTTCCTGTCTTCTGCATGAAAGCTTATGAAGGAATAATGTTGCCAAAACTAAGTATCACTGGAATTGAGTAGATAAGAGAAAAGCTTAAAGCTTGAAGTAGATTTTGTTTTGAAATAAAATCAAGTATAACATAACCTAACATAAATGAGGCTAGTTAAAAAGTTCTAATGAATTCATGAACAGGACTAATCTTAACTGATCATTAAGATCAATATATTTAGTTTTCATGATCTTTTTGCAAGGTTTAAAAATATCTTTATGCAAAATTGACAAAAAGAAAAAGCTTGTAATAAAAGCTAAAGAGCTTCCATATTAAATCATAGTCCTAAAAAATGATTAGCAAGCCCAATAAAGTTCCTCCTCCCCTTCAAATCACACTGTCTCTAAGCATCTGGCCTTCACAGATATTTTATAGCTACCTAATAAGTAGGAAAACAAAGGAACATCACAAGCACTGAATGCTGAAGAAAACTCAACATAAAATTTTGCTTAAGATCACTTTAGTCTGAACATCCACAATGAGAAATTTGTTTGCTTCAGCAAGAAATTGCATGAAAGAAGCTTATCAAAACCTGCAAAACCAAAACCACAGTCTTAGAATAACAATTTGATTCCAGATTTGTCCATATATTTATGTCTAAGGATGTGTGCAAGGTGTCTAGTGAAATAGTGAGGTGCTGAGACACATTGGAGAATTCCACCAGGCATGTAGATGTCTGCATATTTCCAAAATAGTCCTATCAGACCTGTAAGGCCCCAGAAAACTTGCTCGATGAGACTTTTAAAAGGGCTTATGGTTGTTCATGTATGCTGACTTAGATGCATGGGGCAAATGCCAACAATATATTCTCAAGAGGTCAAAACAACAAGAAAAACTTTACTGGCAACTTTAGAAAGTCAAAGAAATTTGGCAAAATGTTTAGAGCAGCATTCAATGAACATAAAACATTTCTCAAAGCATTAACTTAGCCCATTCAACTTAGTAAACTAGAAGCCCATTCAGTTTTCAGTTACTCAAAAATTCTGAGAAGAAGGAATTAGAAGAAGAAAGAAAAAGAAAGACAGAAAAGATATAATGTTGGAACCCATGTTTCCATGGATTCTCCACAGAGAGAGAAAACTACAGGGGTTGAATTAAAGCCTTTAGAGAAATTAGACTATATTAAGCCACGTATACATAAAGTAGAGGTTTAAGCTTTAACTTTAAGAAAATACACTGCAAGTGCCTTACTGCTAGCAAAGAGTTCAGAGCTTCAGGACTAGTGATATAATTTTAGACATAACAAAAATATAGCAGAGTACTGCTGATAACTTTAGATACAATTTCTACGCAAGTAAGATAAAGATTTTTATGCATAATAAGATCAAGTTTTTATGTTAATAAGATAGAGTTCTGTCTTGGGGGGAAAAATGTAACCAAAAATGTGTATTCTATTTTCATCTGTTGAAACCCATTGGGAGATATTGTTCTTTATCTCTTGTAACTCTAGGGGCGGAAGAGGGAAAATGCCTTCCGTTAATGGGACAACTGATAACACCAAATAAGGCAGTGCCTTCCTATCTCTTCCTCCACCCATCCTCCTCCTAGGGATATCACCTGTGAATGGGCCATTTAAGGCCTCTCACATGACTGATAACATTACTTCATTCCATTGTGAGATGCTCCACCCAGTAGAAGGAGCCAAAGCCTTTTCACCGGGATAAACCCAGCAAACCCAAACACCGAGAGAGCCCATCTCTACTCCAACGGAGCCACATCTGTCACTCCAGGAGGACTTATCTCGGACTGCTTCCAACACCCTGACCAACAGGGTGTCAGGTTTGCATTCTGACTCGGTCAGTGGTTCTTTGTACTATTGCTTTTGTTTTATTTAATATTTTATTTAATATTTTATGTTTTATTTTATATCTTATTTTATTTTATATTTTTTATTTTAATTTATTCTAAATTTATTTTTAATTTTTTTATTTTATTTATTATTTTAATTTATATATTTTATTTATTTATTTTTCTTTTTAAATTTTCTTTTTCTTATTTTTTATTTTATTTTTTAAATTTTATTATTCCTAATTTTAATTTTATTTTTTATTTTATTTTTCTTATTTTTTTTTTTTAATGTATTTTATTTTATTATTTTTCCTCCTTTTTTTTGTTTGTTTTTTCTCTCTCTATTCAATTGTGTTTCTGACTTGGAATCTCACTGGTTTTGCTTTCAAACCACTACAAGTTTTTAGGTTAGTAAGATAGAGCTTCTTACGTTAATAGATATGCTATATGATATGCTATATGCGTAAGTTTTTGATACTGTTTTTTGTGGTTTTTTGTAGTTTTACGAACTTTAAGAATTTGACTTAGATTGGGTAACTTACACATAAAGGTATGAATATGCATTTATGACTTATGGATAAAAAGCCTCTAGGTTGGGAGTGGAGTCATCAATCGATTGGTTTCTGATCTATCGATCCAACCTCCGCCATCTACAGCCTGAGGGAAAAACCCCACCTGGGAGCTGAGATGGGATTTATAAGGTACTATCTATTGCAGTCCTTGCCACTTGGGATCAGGGCCCAGGGGTCCATCTCTGCCTCTGTGGCATTTGCCGCCAGAACTCTGCTTGGGGCTCGGGAGCCTGGGACTCCTTCCTGCCACTGCAGCCCTGCTGTTGGGAACTCAGCTTGGGTCTCGGGAGCCTGGGACCCCTTCCTGCCACTGCGGCCCTGCTGTTGGGAAGGCTGCTTGGGGACAGGAGCTAGAGTGGGAGGTTGCTTTGCTCTGAGGCTGGGATTCTGTGTTAAATTGCTGTTTACCCTGGTGTTTCATCTTTCTGGGATTTTATGCTCATAACTGTTGTAAGACCTCTCATTCAGAACTCTTTTGCCTTCAGACCTATGCATTTATGTAATAAACAACTTTGCATAAACTTTAAAATGCTTTTGTACCTTTAAGATCTTTTAACCTGTGGAAACGGCCTGTTGCAATATAAGAAAGAACAAACTACCACTCCTGGTTCCATCAGTGTTCAGCTGATAGAAATTCCAAGAGGAAGTAGGGTCAAGAAATGTGCTTGCCTCATGTTCTACTTTAAATACCCCTTGGCCTAACTGGGCTCTTCCCCCAGGTGGGACTTCCAGTCATCTGAACACTTAGGACCTGGGTTAGGGGCTCCAGAGGTGGGGTGTGGAGCATCGCCTCTGATGTGCCAGTGATTGGCAGCCACTACAGGGCTGGGATACAGGCCCAGGGGGCTAGTGTGTATGGGGCAATGCATTGCCTCACCAAAGGCAAGGCCTGATCTGCCTCTTCCCCCACACAAACCTGAAAAAATGTTTCCAGCCAGTAATCCCTCCAGTCTGTCACAAGACATAGGTCTGGCAGTCCTTTACTCACTGACATTTTGTCACACTCTCCCAGATTTCTGCCAAGGCCAGAAAAGCCTTAAGCTTTAAGTCATAAAGGCTCAGGAGGAAAACAAATGATTCACCTATAAAATCTTGCCCAAACAAATTTAGACCCTCATCACAGCTAGCCTGCATACAATCCATGAGTTCAGATCATTTTCTTTTAAAGGTTTAGACAAGTATAACAATTGCAGTGTCTCTTTTGGTTATAGGAAGATAGAAGTGTTGTACATGTATAGACAATTATTTTTTAATTCGTGAAATTTTAAAAAATCCTTTTTTGGGGAAGGACCTTTGGATCTAGTCAAACTCCTGCTAAAACAAGGGTTACCTTCAGAGCTAGATGACATTGTTCCAAGCATTCTTCAGTCAACTTTTGAAAATTTCAAAAGTGTCGGAGTCTAGAACATCCCTCTGGCCACCCTGGAGGGTTTGGAGACCGGACAGGGGGGTCTGGGATCTGTACAAGGGGGTCAGCCAGCCTCACACAGAGCCCAGGAAGACACTGCCTCTGATCCCTGGCCATGGGAGTGAATGCCCACACTGTATGAAGAATCACAAGCTGAGAGAATTCAAAATAAGTAGTAGCTAGTTTATCACAGAATGTCAATGTAGAATCTAGGATTTTTAGTATATGAGATTGAAGAGGCAAGATGGAGGAATTGGGGAGTGGTCCTGTCCTCCTTGTTCTTGTTCTTTTCCCCCACCTTTTGCTGAGTTGTATTACAAGGATTGGTTTAGAGTAGAAATGACATGTTAACATTGGTAGTAAGTATTGGTAAAATTCTGTAAATAAAAAGTACGTTGTGGACAGTGGTTGGGTCAGAGAAATGGTACAAAAGGTCCGGGACTCTCTGATCCGGCCCAGTCCGCTGCGTGTCTTGCTCTGCTGGAGATGCCTTGCAGAGCTGAGAAAGAACTAAGATAATGTACCCTGCCAGGGAGGCCTGGCAGAGCTGAGAAAGAATTGAGAGATAATGAAGAATAAACAACCTTGGAAGCATGCACTGGCAGACTAAGCTTGTCATCTCTGGCTCCAGCGTGGAACCCTTAGGGCTAGAGAAGATGAAAAACCTTATTACCTCGGGGAACAGCAACCCCGAGGAGACCCCCAGGGAACAGCAACCCTGAGACAAAAGAATCCTGCAGCTTCTTGTCATGGTTTAACCCCAGCCAGCAAAGTATCACACAACTGCTTGCTCACTCCCTGCCCAGCAGGGGCAGGGGGGAAAGAATTGAAAAAATAAAAATGAGAAAACTCAGAGGTTGAGATAAGAGCAGTTAATTAATTGAAATAAAATAATACAATAATATTAATAATAAAAATTGTCATGAAAAGGAAAATACCCCCCCAAGAAAGAGAAGTGATGAAAATGAAAAACAATTGCTTACCACCAACCAACTGATGCCCAGTCAGTTCCTGACCAGCAACCTCCAGCCAGCTTTCCCCCTACTTTATCTGCTGAGCATAACAGCAGATTGTATGGAATATCAATTTGATCAGCTGGATCAGCTGTCCCAGTTGTGTCTTCTCCCAGCTTTTTGTGCACATCCAATCTACTCACTGGCAGGGCAGGATGAGTCACAGAAAAGGCCTTGACTCTGTGTAAGTGCCACTCAGCATCCCTGAATTATCAACATTGTTTCTAGCACAAATCCAAAACAGCCCCATACTAGCTACTATGAAGAAAATGAACTCTACCCCAGCCAAATCCAGCACATTCTCCACCCCTTATCCCCTTGTCATGCTCAGGTCCCACGCTATCCAATCAGTCATCAAGGTACTCCTCAAAGAGATCATACTCATGTTTGGAATACCTATAGGAATGTCATCTGATAGAGGACCTAATTTTGTATCTGAAGTGTTATAGCAACTTAGTGAGCAATTAGGTATTAGTTGGGATTTGCATACTCCATGGAGACCGCAATCTAACGAAAGGGTTGAGCCAATGAATCAAACTTTAAAGAGACAAATTAGCAAAATGTGTCAGGAAACCTCTTTGAAATGCCCACAGGTTTTACCACAACCTTTGTTACGAATTAGGGTACAACCTCGAACTAACCTGAAGGTGAGCCTGTATGAGTTGATGTGTGGGAGACTGTATTCTGTTACAACTTTCCCTGGAGTTGAAGATCAAATCTGGAATCAGGAAGTAGAACAATATTTTGTTTCATTGGGAATTCCTTGAATGAACTAAAAAGGTTTATCATTCTCTCAGAACCTCTTACCCTGGCTACCCCAGTGCATTCATTTCAGCCCGGAGATCAACTGTACATCAAGACCTGGAAATCAGAACCACTTCAAGAGCAGTGGAAAGGACCTTATCTGGTTCTGTGAAAGTGAAAGGAATTAACTCCTGGATTCATTGCATACAAATTAAGAAAGCTCTGGACTCAGAGTGAACAGTGAAAAACACTGGACCTCTGCAGCTGAAAATGTCAAAGATATCTGTAGATAAGTAGTGAAATGTATAGACTAATGTTTATGGGAATCTTTTTAGATGGGAAGATTTGAAGAAAATATTGACTTCAATTCAAGGATTTGGTAAAATGCACAATCTGTCCAGCATTACAGCCTGCCTCTCTATCCCTGGTTCAGCAGGGGATCTTATTCCTTGGAGAATTATCCCTATGCAGTATAATGCAATAGCAAAGGTGAACATCACACCATATGGATGAGAAACAGAGATGGAGGCAACAGGGAGATGGCCTTCTTGAGGACCCAATAGCTTGAAGACCAGGAGATAACAGAATTATTTGGAAAGGAAAAAGTTAAGGAGTGCCCAACAATGTTCCATAGTCTCAAACCACATTTTCTGGATTTTGCCTTAGCAGCCTCAGGAGGAGGAGAAGCCAGGTTGTTAGATTTATGTGTTATTAAAAATCACACCCAAAAGTTTTTAGACTTGCCAGAATGTCAAACTCTCCAAAACAAGCCTTGTACTTGGACAAAGCCCTTAGAAGGACAATGGAACTATTTAGGAAAGGTAAAAATTATACCTATTTACAATCTAAGTAAAAATCAATGGAGATGTGAAGAAAAACAAAATCATAAAAGTAGGTCCAGCACCATAAACAGGATGGCCTAATCAGTTTTGAATTGTTGCAAGAAAGCTTTAGATTGTGTTAAATCTCCGGAATTTCCTTTCCCAGGTTACCCTGTTTGGCTACTTCATATTGCTATTAGACCACTCACCCCATGCTTGAACTGACCACCAAGCAAGTTACCTTAGGGTTATTAACCCTATGTCCAACTTGGAAAAGAAGCCCCATAAAAGCCTAATATTGGAGTAAGGTAAAAAGAGACACCAAGGATTAAAGGACAAGGCCTTAAGCTTCCATACAGGAGCTATGCCTCTAGAAAACAAAATTTTGTTAGATAATCTAATTTGGTAGGAAACTATGTGAAGCCACAGAAGGGAATTTCAAATTACGAATAATCAAATACAGGTCAATACTATGTTCACGTTACAAAACAGACTAGCCTTAGATCTATTAGCCAAAGAACAGGGGCTTTGTGGATATTTAAACTTGGATAAAGAACACTGTTGTGTGCACATCCTGAACATAACAGATGATTTCCAAAACCAACTTGACAAAATGTGGCAAGCTGCTGAAGATAGCAAGGCTGTCCAAAAGGCATTTGAAACTAATTGGCTTGAGAAAATTCTCCAAGGAATAGGGGTATGGTCCCTGAAAGGATGGCTGGCTGGAATACTGGAAACCATCATAATTGTAATTGTAGTACTGTTATGGATCGAGTGAGAGCTTTAGACAAGCCCTGCCTTAGCCTCATTTTTTTGGCAGAAGCTTTACTTAGGTTACCAGCACCTAAATCGCTCTGGCTCTCAAGTGTCTTATGGATGGCCAATTCGATCTATTTTAAAATGAGTCAGTTATTGAATAGACAGAAGGTAACAAAGGCCTTAAATGGAGTTACTACATAGTATACAACAAAAGCACTACTAGTAGATTACATAAAACAGCCCACGACATTAAGGTTCCTATATTAAAGCTAGCAAAGAAATAGTATAGATTAGGAGTCAATGTAACTTACCCCTGGAATGATGATAGTGTACACAGAGTCCTTTCACTCAACCCTCGAGAGAGTAACCACAAAGCAGGGTCCCAACTTTGGGGAGAAGACCCCACACATTTCCAGGGAATGTGCAGAAGATTTCTGCTTTGTGAAATTTTGATATAGCTTTTATAGTTTTTAATCCATCGAATCATAGAATGGCTTGGGTTGGAAGGGGCCTTAAAGATATCTAGTTCCAAACCCCCTGCCATGGGCAGGGATGTTACCCACTAGATCAGATTCTTCAGGGACCCATTCAACTTGACCTTGGACACTTCCAAGCATAGGGAGTTCACCACTTCTCTGAGCAACCTGTTCCAGTGTCTCACTACCCTATGAGTAAATATCGGAGTCCAGGGCATCTGTCTGATCACCCCAGAGGGTCTGGGACCCCAGCAGAGGGGTCTGGGACCCGAGCAGGAGGTTTGGAACCTGTACAGGGGGGTTTGGAGTCTGTCCTGGGGGGGTTGGAAACCTTGGCACAGAGACCAGGAGGAATTACAAGTCTCAAGAGTGTAAAATGAGTAGTAGTTAGTTTATCACAGGGTGAAAAAGTAGAATTTGGGGTTTCTTAGAATGGAGGCTGAAGAGCCAAGATGGAGGAATCAGGGCGTGGACCTGTTCTTCTTCCTTCTTGTTCTTGCCCTCCATCTTCTGCAGTGCTGGGTCACAAGGGATTGGTTTAGAGTGGAGGTGACATAGTGTAGGTGATAGGTATTGATAATGAATTGTAAATAGATAATACGTTGTGGACAATGGTTGGGTCAGAGGAATGGTACAAAAGGGTTGAGACTGCCCGACCAGGGGGGAGTTGCCACAAGTTCTCTGTTGCAGCAGGAACCTTGGTGGAGCAAAGAAAGAACTATGAGATAAGAAAGTATAAACAACCTTGGAAAACCTGAACTGGCTACTCCTGACTCTTCTACTTCTGGCACAAGATGTTTCAGAGGGCAAAAGACACTTTATCACCGAATCTTGGGGACAAGAATCCGAGAAGTAAAGAATTTCTTTCTGACATCTAAATCTCTCCACTTTTAGTTTAAAGGCATTCTTGCTTGTCCTATCACTATCTGCCTGAGTAAAAAATCGTTCTCCTTCATTTTTATAAGCCCCCTTTAAGTACTAGAAGGCTGCAATGATGTCTTCCCAGAACCTTCTACAGGCTGAACAACCCCAGCTCACTCACCCTCTTTCCATAGTGCGGTGTTCCAGCCCTCTGTTCATCTTTGTGGACCTCCTCTGGACCAACTCTAACAAGTCCATGTGTTTCTTGTGCTAAGGACTCCAGACCTGGATGCAGTACTCCAGGTGGGGTCTCACAAAGGCAGAGTAGAGGAAGAGACACCTCCATTGACCTGCTGGCCACACCTCTTTTGATACAGCCCAGGATTTGCCTTCTGGGCTGCTGTTATGATCCAATTATGAGAGATACCTGTGCTTGAATTAAGGTGCAAATGACACCATATGCCAAAGTCAATGGTGAGGGTTTCATTTAACAGTAAATGTGAGGTAGAGAGATAGAACTAAGAGGAGTGGAGGGAGAAGAAAGAGTGAGAGAGAGAGAGAGATGAGGTAGAAAGATATCACCATCTCATGGATTCCTGCAGTATCCCGCTGGTCCTTCTTCACCCTGGTCTTCTTGATGATGGAGGGTCCCCAAAGTCATTCCTTTGGAGGTACCACTTTTATACAGTACAAGTCCTGGGTGTCCACAGGGTGTAAATACCATTCCCAGAACTTGAGATGACATCTGCATAACCACTTGCTTCCTTTTCCACAGTATGCCACAGTGGGAATTTTTGTTTGGATGCAGTAAGAGTCGGTCTGAAAATCCCTCATCTGCCTCACGACTGTCAGAGGCTGAGACCCCCATGGACCCTGGGCCACAGCACAGGAGTTCTGGCCTGATTGAGGAGAGATCCAAGCTTCTCCCTGCAGCTGCACCCACTGGACCAAGACACCCTCCTCAGGGACCTGTGCAGGAACAATGGACACTGTCACGGTTCCTGGGCCGTGTTTGCAGAGGCTGTGTTTGCTTTGACTGACTGTGCTGTACCTGCTGCAGAGCCCAGGCCTGCTTGCCCCAAACCTGCCTGATCTGAATGGTTGCACCTGATTCCCAGAGCAACGGGCCTCCTCACAGTGACTCTTGGGTGCTCCCCCCACGCTGGCCAGGTGCCCCCCACTTCTGCCTGCATTGGCCGGGTGCCCCCTGCTTCTGAAATGACTATAAAAGCTTCCCCCTGCGACTCACACTTTGAGGCCCTCCCCGGCGGACGACGGATCTATTGATGCATGCCACGAGGACTGCGAAGGTGGTCTATTGGTACCAGCGTCACGAGGACTCACGTCTGTCAGTCGGTAGCTATCACCCCTTCTTTACCCCCCTTTCTTTCTCTCTCTCTCTCTCTCTCTCTCTTTCCTTTTCCCTTCTCTTCTATTGCATAATTGTGTGTATCAATAAAGATACAATTGATTTCACTTGAATTAAGTTATCACTGCCTCTTTTTGCACTCTGAAATCAAAACGAACCATCAGGACCATCCCTTGGCTGGTAACAGATGCTGACTAAACCTTTATCTCTGTTAGCCCTGGATTTGGCTCCTTCCTGCTGTGCCATCTGGGTTTATCTCAAGTTCCATTGTGGTTGCTTATCTTATGGGAACTGTGTTTTGGAACATGTAACTGCATTCTTTGTTTCTTCACACCACTCTGTGGCTCATCACTGTTTTCCAGAGACTTTTTCTCAGTTTGCAGGTCGTTCACAGGGATGATGGAGATAGTGGATTGAAGGAGTGAAGGCAGAGGAGAACAGACAAAGAAATAGGTGGCAATAACACAAGTAATCATACAGCATACAATAGCTATTCCAATCATTAAAAATACAAATCCAATTGCAGTCATCAAACCAATTCTCATTGACTATTGCCCCCATCCCATGAGTCCCAAGGAT
Source organism: Prinia subflava (assembly GCF_021018805.1). Lineage (NCBI taxonomy): Eukaryota > Metazoa > Chordata > Aves > Passeriformes > Cisticolidae > Prinia > Prinia subflava. The sequence continues at coordinate 2,214,810 of NW_026960608.1, forward strand.
CAGAACATGAACATCAGCAAGGTATTGAGGCTAACTCCTTGAAGCCAATTTTGGGTTGGAGTGACTGGAAAAGTTCTGATGTTTGATTAGCCATTTCTTTCTTTTTGGCTCAGACTTTTTCAGTTGATGCCATTGCATTGTGAATGGTAATACAGAGTTCAGTTCCACGAAGATTTAACATTCCACATACCCCTTGTTCCTTTAATAATAACATATCTAAGGCAAACTGATTTTGTAAAACCATTTTTGACACTTGTTGGACTTGCAAGTTAAGCTCTCTGCACACTTACCTGGTCCAATTACTGAGGGCATGTACCTTCTATGTATTTTTTTCCAAGGCCCATTTCTGTTCTGTAATAACTATAGAAGGTGCAAAAAATACTTTAAACCCCAAAGCCATTTTTTGCCCCACCATATCATAATCTGAGGCATGCATATTACTGATCAGAACTTACTTTCCTCCTTGTTCCTTCCTGTCTATGAATAATGAAAGACACCATTTGGGCAAATGGATGGGAGTAATACCCTCCACCTCAGACCAGTGTGCTGAGTTAGGAACATTCCCAATCTAATCCAAGTGATGTGCTACAGCTGCTTGTCTTGCAGTCCAGGTGTCTATCAAGTACATTTGGGGCTTGAAATTAGCCATAGAATTACACAGCAGATCTTGATTTTTAAATCCCATAGAGGGGTATCCCCAACAAATACATGTAACGTATCAAGACACCTTTTTTATTAATCAGTCAAGACTCAAGGGGATCTCCATGTCTCATAGTAAATTGATTACTTTTGCACACTGGACAAGTGTGAATGGGTTTGTTGAGGGAGGAGGGAGTGTTCATGTATAATAGGGTTCTTTCTTGACAACATCCACATATAGTTGGAGGAATTTATAGGGAATGTTCTTGTCCCACTGGGTAATTCTATACACCTGTCCTAGGGTGACTTTATGATGCTTGTGTCCCCAATTGTTTGCATATTTGTAGGTAGGAGGAGAAAGTTGACTGACAGTTGGCTTGAGCAATGTGGTTTGAGAGGTGGAATTCCATCCTCCAAACTATGGGCACCATAGGAAATGTATAAAATTGCTCTCTCCCGGGGTCCGCCCAGCCCTGATCTGCGCTGGCACTCCTTACAAATCCCTCCAGTGCCCGAGCTTCCTGCATCCCCGCCGCTTGTGCTGGACTGGTGCCCCCGGTCCCTGCCTCGCTTTCCACAGTCTGCATCATCACCGTGTGTCCTGCCTGCACCACAGACAAGCGCAGGGCGTCCCCATGGTCCGCGTCCCCCAACTGCCCCGCACGGCTTGGTTTGGAGTGCCTGATCTGCTCAGCGTTCCCGAGCTCCCGCGCTCGGTGACCGCTTCCTGCTATCCCTCCACTCCTTTCCCCTTCATCTCTCCCTGTCCCGCTGTGGGGGGGAGGTGGGGGGGTGGGGGTGGGGGGGGCAGCGCTTTGTCCCTCTGTGTTCAGTGTTTGGAGGGAGGGAGCTGAAGCGACATGGAGGCAGGGTCTGTGATGGACTCCCCGCACCGTGGCGGGGGGGCAAGCCTCAAAAAAATTAAAAAAAGGGAGATCCATATCCTCCTGCTTGGTAGGATGGATCAGTAGTTTCAGGCTTCTCAGGAGCAGTGATAGGGTGTGTGTGGGGACTGTGGGGAAGTAAAAACCACTTTTTTTGCTCATTCACCCCGCGCCTCCTGTCCCACCTCCTTTTGCTCAAGCGCAGTGACATGGCCCGTTTCTGTCCCTCCACGTGGGCATTTCTGCCTCCCTGCTGGGGAGGCAGCAGCCTCTGTCACTGGCCGCATGGCAAGTGCAGCAGGCTCCGTGAAGGTTCGCATGGCGCGACCCAATCCAGCCTTCCCCAGCCCAGCAATACAGGGAGGAGATCGCTCCTGCTCGCGACCTGTGCCGTCTTCCCCTGGCACGGCGGCACCGCTCACATCAGCTCTGAGCTGTGCAAGCACGCACGGCCACTGAACCTGGCCTGTATTCTTGGTGTAAATCGTATTTCATGAAAATCACCCAGAAACGATTCTTTCTCCTCACTTTCTTGCTCTGACCGATTCAAAGGCGACTGTGAAGGCTCACCTTCTCCCCATTATATTTCTTCACCCTCTGTTTCCAACCCCTCTTCCCTGCTAATGTTTCCTTCCCAGTGCAGGGTGAAAAGAACAGGGCATATGCCTTTATTAATATTCAGCTCTTTATTAAAGTCATCAGCTCTTTATTAAAGTCATCAGCAGGATTGCAGCGTCCGATCAAATTCCTTTACGCTGCTGTGGTGATCTGAAGGAGCAGGTGCTGCTGCAGGTCTTCACTCAGCTGCCCGCAGTAGATGCCAGGTCCTTGTCTCCACAGGAACAGCTAGAAGCTCTCTCTGGTCCACCATCAGGAGGCAGGGTGGATGGACAGTTGGCTGTAGGAGTGGGCGGAGTCAGCTCCTTGCCCTCAGGGAAAAACTTCCAGAGTTTCCCCTTCTCTGTCTCAGTCACTTCAGCTGGCCGACTCCCATTCCATTTAGACTCCTCATAGGTCATGGTGAATCTTCAAACCAGGTCAGGGGGTGCATCCACTTCGTGCTCGGCCAGGGCACTATCTAATTCTCCTCTGATGCCTCTAGCTTCTTGTCTTGGGGTGCAGTTTCCCTTAAAAATCCTCCCAGGATCCACCAGGGTGGTTTTATTTGCATATACACATGCATATGCATTTGTCCTGGTCGTAGCTGAGGTTACTCCTGCTGATGAGGTAGTTACAAAGGACAATAGGGCTATCTAGGCGTGGGCAGCTTCTTTTCACATTTCAATTAGGTAGGGAAAAGTTGCCAGGCAACTTTCCTTCAGGGCAGCTCCCCCTACTCAGACTGGCTGGGGTGTGGGGGGGGTTACTCTAACCAGGAGAGGGTCAGTTGTGGGGTTTTTTGTTTTTTGGGTTTTTTTTTATTTCTTTTGTTCCTAACACAGGGCCTCTGCGGACCACCCTACCCCTCGCTGTGTGTTCCCCCCCTGGCCCTGGCGGCGCAGCTGGAGTTCCTTCTGATCTTTCCCCTCTTTCCCTTTTTGTTTTGCAGTGGGGGATGGGGAGAGCAGCTCGGCAACGCCGCGGGCCACCCGCTTCACTGTCCTTGCCGGGGTGCGGGGTAGGGTGCGGAGAGGCGATGGGGTTTTGAACTCTGGGGCTCTTAAATGCCTCTGTCTAGGTTTACACTTGTGTGCAGAGGACTCGATTTTGTAAAATATCATATCAAGGTGTTCCTGCAAAGCAGGATGAATGAGGAGGTTTGTGGCAGGCTTATAGATTGTGGGGATGTCTGGGAAACTGTTAGAGACTGATTTTGAGCGTCCCCTCCCTTTTCTGGGGTTGTGGTCAGCATGTGGGCTCACTGGGAATCTGATTCCTCTTTGCCTCTCTGCTGCCACGGGAGTTTTAATTCTTCCCTGGAATTCTGTGATATTATTTCCAGCAGTGCTCTTGCTGGTGCCAATAATTTGAGAGCTACTTTATCTCTCCTTATTGCTTTTTGATATAGTTTTTTTGTTCACCTCTTTCCAAAATTCTGTTTGGAACAGTAGTTCCGTTCTACATTGTGGAATTTTGAGGCAAACCCATTGTTAGAGAGCTGCTGGCTCTTTGTTAAATAGAGCTGCAAGTTATGCAGCAGTGATGCTCTGCCGAGTTAATAAGATATGTAGCCATTTCTGGGATACATTCCCCCCGTGCTCTGGGTTTTTGACCGGTCTCACCTAGGTGCAAGTTCTTCCTCCCTGTGGAACTGGAACCGGTGTTGTCCCTTGCTGTCCGGCAGCTGTGGGATGACGCAGCCCTGGGCCCCTGGGTTCACGTCAGTCGGGCTGAAGTTCCAAGGTCGGCGACCTGCTGAGTCTGTCTTTATCTTCTAGTGATGAAGTTTTGGCTTCTGAGGGTCCGTGGCTGCTGAGATGTTTTTGGGCTCCACTCTCTCAGGGTTGCTGTTCCCTGGGAGTCTCCTCAGGGTTGCTGTTCCCCGAGGTAATAAGGTTTTCTCCCAAGGTTGCTGTTCCCTGGGAGTCTCCTCGGAGTTGCTGTTCCCCGAGGTAATAAGGTTTTTCATCTTGTCTTTGCCCTAAGGGTTCCACACCGGAGCCAGAGAAGACAAGCCGAGTCTGCCAGTGCATGTTTCCAAGGTTGTTTATTCTTCATTATCTCTCAATTCTTTCTCAGCTCTGCCAGGCCTCCCTGGCAGGGTATATTATCTTAGTTCTTTCTCAGCTCTGCCAGGCCTCCCTGGCAGGGTACATTATCTTAGTTAGATTCTACATTTACATTCTATGATAAACTAAATACTACTTATTTTGAATTATCTCAGCTTGTGATTCTTCATACAATGTGGGCATTCACTCCCATGGCCAGGGATAAGAGGCAGTGTCCTCCTGGGCTCTGTGTGAGGCTGGTTGACCCCCTTGTACAGATCCCAGACCCCCCTGTCCGGTCTCCAAACCCTCCAGGGTGGCCAGAGGGATGTTCTAGACTCTGACAGATTTCCATCCTCCAAACTATGGGCACCATAGCAAATGTATAAAATTGAGTTTTGTAAATAAACTTGCCCCTTTTCCTGCTTTGCTCACCAGCGTGTCCTCGTGCAGTTCTTTCCATGTTGTCTGTGACAACTCATTAATATCTCAAAAAAAAATTGGCTGAGTCATCATAAATTGAAAGCCTTCTGGGGCAGAACTGAGAAGATTAATACATATTTGTATGATTCTAGATATGCATAAATTCTTGTACCAACTCTCAGGCTCTTTCTTCAGAAGAAACTGTACAAGACATCCCAGAGGGAAATGTACTATTGTCAAAGGCACTTTGGGTCAGAGAACAGCATCCCACTTCTGACACCAAAATTATGTTATGATTCTATTACAAGAGATACCTGTGCCCAAATTAAGGTGCAAACAAGGCCTTATGTCAAAGTCAATAGTACAGATTTTATTTAACAGTAAATGTGAAGTAGACAAAATGAAATGGGAAGAGAGAAGGGGGAGAGAGAAGGTGGAGGGGGAACAGCTGAGAGAGAGAGAGACATTCAGCAAAAGATATCACCACTACATGGATTCCTGCAACATCCCATGAGTCCTTCTTCACCCTGGTCTGTTCAGTGGTGGGGGTCCCAGAGCTGTTTTTCTGGAGGCACCACTTTTCTACAGTCCAAGTCCCAGGTATTCAAGGGTGTAGATGCCATTCCCATCTTGACATGGCATGTGTATAAGCACTTGCTTAATTTGCCACAGTATATCATGGTGGTAATTTTTGCCCCAATGCTAACCTAATGATTACCTCTGTTAGGCCTGGAATTAGGTCCTTCCTGCTGTGCTGTCTTCACTTACCTTAAGTTCCATTGTGGTGGCTGTTATGATCCAGTTAGTAAAGTTCTTAGAAACGCCTCTACCCAAATTAAGGTGCAAGCAAGACCATATGCTATCGATGATTGATAGAGAGAAAGGAAGACTGATTCGTCAACAGAATTTGTTTTTATTGTCATCTACAAATGCTTATATTCTATTCCAGGAAGGCTAGTAATTTTTACTACAATGATTAGGTTAAACATTGCACAGACAAACTTATACATTTAACATCTCTTGCTTGCAGAAGTTGATTCAGTCTTCTTTTCCTGTACTCAGTCTTGATCCAATCTTCTTGTAATCTTCAAAGCTCTGTTCTTGCCAAGGCATCTTGGTTATCAAAAGCCTATGCTAATTAAATCCACATCCTATGTCCACATCTCCCCTGTTTCTCTTATTTTTATTAATTTTTACACACTATAAAATATAAGGAATAATTATAACAATACATACTATAATGCCTAATACATATAAGCCTATTTTAACTAAATTTCTAATCTACCTATTGGGTCCCCAATCTCTTAAGAGTTGAATTAGCCAATCAAATCCATCATCTGCCTGCAGTTTGTTTATACCTTCTTTCAGGGCTCATGCTTCAGCTCTCATCATGATTCCTGCAACATAAGCTGAATTTGTTGCTAGATTAAAAGGAACAGAATTTTTTTTTAAAAGCTTTGACAACAGTAGTAAGCTCAACAATTTAGGGGGATCCCTCAGCTGTGGATACATATGATCTTTAGGCACTAGAAAAGGAGTTACTGATTTATGAGAGCAACCAGAACCATCTGTGAATACTGTTAAGGCTTGAAGTGGAGCCTCACTTCTCTTTGATTTTTCTATTAATTGAAATAAAGGTGTTAAAAGCTTATGTTTTGGAGGATGTATTGAGATTTGTCCGTTGAATTCAGCAAAGGCCATTTGAATAGCCTCAGATTCCTGAATTATGTAATTCAAATAAAAAGGTGATAAGAGGCAAGAAAACAATGGAAAATTCCACTCCTGCAAGAGAAGCGAGTCTCTGTCAGGCTTTAACAACCAGTTGGGCTATCATTTCATGTTGGGTACTGATGGTTTTGGTCGCTCAGTGTGGTAAAAAATCCATTCAGTGATAAGCTGTGGACGCATGGCTGGAAAAGCAGGGACATGTGCACAATCCTGCTTTTAGCCTAAAGGATGAGTAGAAGCTGAAATGTCCTTGAACTGTTCTTTAGATGGGATAAGGATGAAGTAAAGTTTGGAGCAATAGCCATAACAGGATGCTAGACAGGATGTGCTGACCATAAGTTGGAGAAGGCTCACAGCATCCAGCTTCATGGACAGAGCTTCTAAGCCAATTATGTATACTACAAGGACATGTGAACACTATGGTTTAACCAATGATGTTCAGAGTTAGGTGCATGATATGCTTAGCACAGTATAAATGTAAGCCAAATAGCTGAATAAAGGAGCAAGATTTCTAACTCATACTGAGTGCTGTCTTGACTCTGGCTGATCTCTGGAAACAATAAGCAAATGGTCTGGTGCCTTGGAGTCCCACTGAAATATCAAAGCTTTGGGCTGTTTTGCTGTACGCAAAATTATTAAAAAGAAAGGCAGCTCAGGTGTCCAGCATGCAGCTTGCCGGTTTACCAAGCCTTGCAGCACCTGCTGAACTTGTAAATTGAGTTGTCTAGGTGATAAAAGGTCTGACTCTCCCTTTAGCAGTTCAAACAAAGGACTTAGCTCTGCATTTGGGATTCCTAATTGGGAGTGCACCCAGTTAATTGCTGCCAAAATTTTTTTGTGTGAATGTTTGTCTGAATTTGAAGATTTTGGGAAGAAATTGAATGGACTCCAATGTGCCCCTCCAAATACCTCTAAGGAGGGTGTTGTTGTACCTTTTCAGAAGCTATGCAAAGCCCTGCATAACTCACAGCTTCGGTGACAGGGGCTAAAGCTTTCCCAAACATTTGTTTTTGGTTGGTTAACAGTCTATGTCTGAGCACTAGAAACAATTCTCAGTAAATAACATAATATTCAGGATATCATCATTTATCTTTATTCTCAGTAGCAGTAAGCCACTGCTCCAGAGTAATTTCCAATTGTTCAGGTAGACCAAACTTATATCCACACATTAATTGTTGAATTTGTGCATTATTTCTTTAGGAAAGGGTGCTCTTCTTTACACAGTTTTTGCTATAATGAGTAAAACTTTATATCAATGTTTGAAGGATGAACTATTTCAGTCTCGGACAGTGGCTTATCTTATGCGGACAGTTTTTTGAGACATGTAACTACATTCTTTAAGTCCTTATACCTTCTCAGCATCTGCCACCTGCTCCTCTTCTGATGATAGTCTGAAATTTTCACCCTCAGGGAAATTCATTATTTCCAAGATCCCTGAGTGACTGGGATTCCTATTTGAGGTTTCTGCATGATCAGCAATCCACTTGCTCCATGTGGCATCAGTGGCATGATGTGTGGAGGGGACAGCAGCAGTACTGGCAGTTGGGGTGCCAAGAGGTGCTGTGCTTCGGTGCCAATCACTTTTGAAGCAGGTGAAACTCCTTCCTAAGTTGTCATGATCTCTTTTTCAGTTGGGGTATAACAGGCCTCAGATCCTTTGTATCCCCAACTCCAGAACCCCAGGGGTTATCCTCAAGTCTCCCCAGGTACTTTTTGTCAGAGGCTCCAGGAAGGATGTGCTAGTTTGAAAAAAAAAAACCCAACAAAACAAAACAGTGGGACACTCCAAGTAAGAACTACAATTTAATAGGAAAAAAATTAAAAATGCAAAATACCACTGGCTTAAACTGACAGTCAGGATACAACCTGACATCCTGTTGGTCAGGGTGGTGGTAGCAGTCTGATTAAATGGTGTCTGCAGTCCTGATGAAGTAATAGATGTGGTTTTGTTGAAGTGGTGATCCTGTAGAAGGGTCTGGTCTTCCTCTGAAAGTCCAGTGGTGGTTATGTAGCACCTGTCGTCTGGGAATCCAATAGGTAAGGCTGCCTTTGGTGTCCCAAGCCCCAGATTATATACAGGTAGGAATACTTGGTTCCTCCCCCTGGGTGGAGCATTTTACAATGGGATGATGTAATTTTATGAGTCATGCAGTGAGACTTGATGGCCCCTTAGCAAAAGAAAGCCCTGGAGGGAGTTATCAGGGATAAGTCATGGAAGAGATGAAGAACACTGCCTCACCTGTTTTTAACAGCTTATGAAGATGGTGATAGAATACATACTTTTGGTTACATCTTACATTGTAACCTAAGACAAAGGACCATTCTCCCTTGTTGAAATGTAGAACACGTTTTTTACATCTTGTCCTTTCCTGACTGGCCCAGGGGTTACTGCATGAAAAATGTCCTGTTTAATTTGTTCAGAAGTTTATTCTTCAGGAAATTACTTGAAATAATTTTTCTTCTGTGTCACAAAATAGAGAGGTCTTGCAATCTGACTGTACTTTGGGATATGTATCCTACAAAAATCCACAGCGCCTAGGAAAGCCTGTTTCCTTCTTGATGGTCAGTGGGGATATAGCTGCTATTTCTTTTGCCAGATCTGTTGGAATCTGATGACATCTGTCTTGCCATTTTGCTCCTAAAAACTGAATTTCCTGGGCAGGTCCCTCGACCTTACTCTGTTTTATTGCAAAACCATCTTTCAGGACAATCTGGATGATCTTCTCCCCTTTCTCAAAACTTCCTCTGCTATGTTCCCCCATATGCAGACATCATCAATGTATTGCAAGTGTTTTGGAGGTTCAACCTTTTCCAGTGCAGTCTGGATCAGTCCATTGCAAATATCAGGGCTGTGTTTCCACCCCTGGGGCAGTCGGTTCCAAATATACTGCACTCCCCTCCAGGTAAAGGCAAACTGTAGCCTGCACTGTGTTGCAAAAGGAATAGGGAAAAACACATCAGCAATGTCAGTGCTCGCATACCACTTTGCTGCCTTGAACTCCAGTTTGTACTGAAGTTCCAGCACATCTGGCACAGCAGCACTCAGTGATGGTGTGACTTCATTCAGGCCATGACAGTCCACTGTCAGTCTCCACTACATTGGACTTATGCACTGGCCATATAGAACTATGAAAGGGTGAGTGAGTCTTGCTGACTACTCCCTGGCTCTCTGGTTCATGAATTATCTCATAGACAGGGGTCATGGAGTCCCAGTAGGTGCAGTATTGTCAACGGTGCACTGTTGTGGTGATGCCTTGGAGTGGCTACCTAGAACAGAGGCTAGACAAGATTAAAAGAATAAAAGTGGATATTTATTAAAGACCTTCAATAGGTCTTGGGCAGTCAGAAGCCTCTGAGAGGCTACACCCAAATTGGACAATTGTCACGAGTTTTTCAGACAGATATGTTTGGTCCATTTACATATCAGGGTTTAATCCTCCAATTACATCTTCAGGTAATTAAATCATATACCCCCAGTTTGCTCCCCCCCTAACCCACTGTTGTTTCTACTTTCAGTGCCTGAGACAGTAACGTGTCCTTGAGCTTCAGGCCTAGAGGAATTGTTTTGTCAGACAAAAATGTGAAGACACTTGTCATGGGTTGGCACTGGCCAGATGTTAATGCACCCATGAATATATGTTTTTTCTCTAACAACTCCTGTGGGATGTGATCAGGAACAGAGCAGAGCAGGCTTAAATCTTGAAAACAAAAAAACCCACCAAAACTTTATTAATTACATAAGAACAGGGACAGAAATACTCTTAAACACACACAGAGACAGAAGTAAAAACTTCTTAGAACATTTCTTCTCCCAGTTTCTACCTCCCCACCCATCACTTTTCACAGACCAACCTTTGGGTTTTAGATCAAACAATCACCACTCAAAAAAAACTAATCTTCAATTCAGCAAGGGAGAGAGGAGTCTCTCTGGCACCACAGACTGTTCTCCAGAACACACAGGTCTACTCCTTATGTGTTCCCATGTCACCCGTGGCACCGCCCGGAGAAGTCTGCTAAGGTGACACTCTCTTTTTCCTATGTCCAGCGCTCTCACCGCTGTCTCATAGGCCAAAACTACATACAGGGCTTTTTAAGGATACTTGCATGCCGAGCTCTCCCCTTTTTACCCAGGGGCCGGGGTTCCAGGAGCAGGTCTCCCCTGAGGGCAGAGGGCGCCACCTCACCCTCCCCCTCTTTTTCTCTGCTCGCTCCACTCAAGTGCCAGTCACTGTAGCAAAAGCAAGGGCAGCTGCATCCACCCAAAAAAATGCAGTTTATGTTCAAAAGAGACTCAAGTTCAGTCCATGGCTGACATTATGCAAGAGAAGTCCAGCTCAGAAGGCTACTCCTCTCATTCTTCCATCGGGTTCCTTCCAATCATGCTTTATCATCTCAGTCTCAGGCCGCTTCCCTCTCTCCGAAACCACCAGTCATGAGAATCAATGTCTAAGAAAAGTTTCTTTCTGCCAAGCAAGGGTTAACAGTTTTTTCTCGGCAGGGTGCAGGCTCAGGCACTCCCAGGTTCCACAACTCCCACGTGGCTCGGCACCTTCTCCCGGAGTTTGGGGGGGAGGGGGGTGAGCACACACAGAAGGCACTTCCACAGTTTTCCACCCCTCCATCCTGGATGGGGCAGCTCAGTTCCAGTCCTGTCCCCTCTCTTCTCCCCCCCCCGGGGGCTCCAGCTTACCTGAGCCGACCACGTGCTTCCCCTCCCCCACCCAGCCTCGTGGCTGGGCAGGGGAAAGAGGCCTGACACGTCTCTCCGCTGAAACCGGGATCTGAAAAGAGGCCGAACCCCCTAGACTCCTGCTTTTAACTCTTTGTGTCCTCAGAGGCGTGTCCAAACCTCCGAGTGACCAATCCAGGTGCCAGCAGAAAAGCTGATCACTGATTGGACTGCCCACATCCCCCTGGAAAAAATTCACCCCCCCTGCAACCACGACAACACTATATGGAGTTTTAGAGTTATACACTAAAGCACTAAAGGATTTGAAAAATATAAAAGCTAAAATCCTAAGGCATCAGTGATGCTGATTGGTACCTGTTGTTCTTCAGTCTTCAGCAGTCCCATAGCAGAAGGGTCCTCTGAGAGACCAGGCAAGGTATTCAGCTGTCTAATTTCCTCTGTCTCTAGAGCAACTATCCCAAAAGCCCAACAATGCCCTTATGATTCTCCTGAGCACAGGGCTTCAACCAGTCACAATGGAGTGGTTTTGCCACTCATTTCCGCTCAGGGTCACTTCAACTTCTAGTACAGTCAGTTGTTTGGATTCCCCTGACACCTGTCTTGGTTTGAAAGAGACATATCTGCTAGGAAGGGGGCAGGACTTCCTTAGAGATGGAGAATTTGAATCTCCTCCCTTCAAATTATTTTATTTTAATTTAGAAAATTAAAGGGCCTTTCAGACAGAGGTATGGGGATAGGAATAACACTTCTTTACTAGTATATATGACAAAATAATAAACAAACAACAACTACAGCATTAGTAATAAACAGAACCAAGAACCTTGAGGGCTTTCTTTCACATAAGGCCTGGGGCAGTTTGATCTTGGTGCCCCTGCAGGACTCCGAGAGGCTGAGCTGGAAAGGTGGAAAGTCCCAGGCTGGTGGATGAGATGAGGAGCTCTGCTCTGGTAGCTGGAATGGCAGGGGGTGTCCCTGCAGGGCTGGGCAGTGCAGGGCTACAGAGTAGCAGGAAAAGCCTCAAAGCTCTGAAGAAGCAGCGGCGGTGGGGGAGGGAAGGCTGGAGAAAACGAGCTCAGGATTCCTGGGTACACAAGCCAATGACGGTAGATTTCCTAGGACGAGGCAGAGGCAGAGTGATGGCCGTGAACTCTTCCTGCAGCGAGGGGCAGCTTGACTGTCTTCCTCGATGCTGAGAGCAAGAGTGAGCCCCCCCCAGCTCTGTCTTTTTACTTTTCTTAAAGCTCGTGTTATTTCTCTCCTCTGAGGGACACTCTCCGAGACTCAAAAACAATAGGTGTAGCTTTGTGCTGCCATGTCTTTAAACTACTCCTCTTTGTTCTGACTAAGTACTGTCATTAAGGTTTCTTAGAAACTTATGGGAAAAAATCTGTAAGTGAAAAAGAGGCAAATCTAACCCCTAACACACCTCAGAAATAGAGATGGATTCTGCCCCTATGTATCTTCATGGCATCAGGGTACACTGGGTACCAGTGTCAACTAAAGCCTTATACTCTTGTGGGTCTAATGTACCAGGCCACTGGATCCACACAGTCCAATAGATACAATTATTCCTTTCCTCCACCTGGCTAGAGGCAAGGCCCCACTAGTTCTGGTCATGGTACTTGTTGCTTACTCCTTGCAAATATGAACTGGAGGGCCCTTCAAGAGGATTGGACATGACATCAGCCCTTCTACTGTCCCTCGGGTCCTGCCTACAGGGAACTGGAACAGCATTTATCCCCGAAGAGTTTCCTGTGGTAGTCAATCTTCTCAACTCAGGCACTCATGCTGCTGGGGCAGAGGTGGATTTTCCATCTGTCTTGGTTTTAAAGACAGGTGTCTGCTAAGGAAGGCAGGAGCCTCCCTTGGAATGTAAAATATGACCCCCCTCCCTCTGAATTATTATAACTTTGAAATTAAGGGGCTTTCAGGCAAAGAGATGGTAAAAGGAATAACAGTTCTTTACTAGTCTGTATAACAAGGCAAACAACAACTATGGCAGCAACAACAAACAAAAAACCCCAGAACCAGAAACCCAGTAACAGCCTTCTCGTCTGCGGGCACTTTCCCTTTTGTTATAGTTATGGTCAAAGCTGACAGGGATGCTGGCAGGCTCCTGGTGGACAGGGCAGGTGAGATGATTCCCCTGCGGCTGCAGGGGGCACTCCGGTGTGGGCTCAGGGACCACACATTAATGGCAGACGGGCTGAATAGCGAAAATGGACTGCAGTAGGAACTTCAGAGCAGTGACTGGAACAGAAGGGTGGGCTTGTCCAGCGTAGCAAGGAAGAGGTGGCGGAAACTTTGCAGCTGTAGCTGAAACTGTGGGGCATCCTGGCAGGGCTGGAACCACAGGGTGTCCTGAGAGGGCAGAGGGTGCAGAGCTACAGTGTAGTGAAAAACTGGGAACAGTGGCAGAGAAACTGTGGGGGCTGGGCAGCAGTAGCCCGGCTCCTGAACATGGCAGAGACTCCCTGAGGCACCTGAGCAGATGGTGAAGGGTCCTTTGTTTGGTGAGGTAGGGTGTTAATAAGGTCCCAGTGCAACGGCTGCTCTTATGTGCAGAGCTCCATTCACAGTAGAAAGCAGCAGATGACAGAACCCCCTAAGAGGTGATGAATTCTTCCCACAGCAACTGCAGCCTCCTTCCCCTCTGAATGCTGAGAGAGCAAGAAGGAGCTAGCAGCTGCCCCAGCCCCTTTTTTCCCAGCCCAGTTCTAGTGGTATCTCAGCCCCTCTGAGAGAAAGCCTCAGCGAAGAGGAGTGCAACCAAGTTCCCTCCTCCCCTGAGCTTGGACACTTCGTCTCTCTTAAGTACCTGGTTGTTATTGTCTCCTAGCAACACATATGGGAGAAAATTCCCTAAGAGAAATGTTGTAATTTAGATTTTGGGGGGACCCCAGGAAGGCAGCATGGTCACTGAGGGAGAGGGGGAAGGGGAGAGAGGGAAGGGGAGCCTCCGGAGACCTCCCGGGCAAAGAGGGCGAGCCCTCTCCGTTTGCACCCTTAACAGGTAGGTTCAAAGTGGGCGTGGTAAGATTCTTCAGCCAATAGAGTTACAGATACACTGTAACCTCCCTGCAGGGATGTTATAGACTTAGGATAAACCATACCCTTTCCAGGGGTGAGCCAGAGCATACCATTTCCATAAAATGCAATTCCAAAGAGAAAGAAACAAAAGGAAGAATCCTAAACCCCAACACCATCCCTCCTCCTCATGTCTTCATGTTCATGAAGATAAGACCACGGGTTACCTTGTGGAGTGCACCCTCTCTCCTTAGCTGGAGGGGTGCCTGCTCCTAATAGGAGAGACCCTGGTCTGTACTGGCAAGGCATGGAAAATTTCCTCTTTAATCTCCTCTTTAAGTTTCTGGTGGTCCTCATTAATTTTCTCTTTTAAATACTGGAAATCCTCAATCAGTCTTTCCATGGAAAAAATGGAGGCCCATAACAGGGCAGCAATAGTTTCTTTATATGTCCAGAGTCTGCCCAACAAAATGCCCACTTTTTCTTCTCCCTCCATTCAGGCCAACACTCCCAGTGACTTGGCATATGACTCTGGTGCTTTCTGTAGGAATTTCAGCACATGTTTGGTGTACACTGCACACCATCTGGAACTTTAAGGAATGGCTGGTTATGTGAAAAGATTATCTCCAGGTAACAGATCCCTTGCTCCATGGCGTTCCACCTGTCCTAGTACACTAAAAAGTCATCCTTGCAAAGGTATCCTTCCCTCACACTTGACAGGAGGTGCCTCCAGAGGCTGAGAGTTTTTGATCTTTTCCCAATCCCCTTGTCAATATCCACAGCCCAGGACAGGGATCCCAGTTGCTTGTCTTCATTACCATCTAGTGTTGTATCATCGACTATATGCCAGCATTGGAGCAGCCAGGTTGATACTGAAATCAGTCAGAGAGAAACTTTTTAACACAATTTTGAGTATTAGAAGCAATTATTCTTTATTGCAGCATGTTGGTCACTCAGGGAATCCTTCCTCCATTTGAGTGCTCTGAGCATCAAGTGAACAGAGTTTTCATCATACACAGTAATTACATATTTATTAGCTATTCCGACTTCCATGACTTTATTTGGCATAGACACACCCTGTCACAGCTAGTCTTTAGCTAAGACAAAATAAATCTGGTCATGGCAAGTCCAGTTCGGCTGACCTGGCTTGTTCCTGAAGTCCCTAGGTGAATAAGAGAGCTTGTGCAAAAACCTCAGCTAATCACAGTCAATCCAGAGAGCAGATATATCACTGGTCAAGGAGCTGGGCAGTGTGGATTTAAGTTTACATAAAGTTTATAGAATTCTGTTTGTAGTATGGTTCATTCTCTGTACCCCATTGTTCTTCCCAGTTGCTATACTCCTGAAATCTCCCTAGTTATGTAAACGTCAGTTATCTGTCAATTCTATGTGAATACCCTCCCCAAGTTTACCGATTGGTTTCTGTAATGTCACCCCACGTTCTTACCACCTCTTTGATTGAAGCCCATTGGTTGTAACCTCCTTACCATGCCCCACATCATTGCTGTATAAAGCATCATGTTGCAAGAGCCTAGGGGGCGCAGTCTGAGTGTTAGCTTAGGAAAACATATAACCACACGAAGGCGATCATATGTGGTTCTTTATTTGAGCGCGCGGGACACA
This sequence comes from Prinia subflava, assembly GCF_021018805.1. Taxonomy (NCBI): domain Eukaryota; kingdom Metazoa; phylum Chordata; class Aves; order Passeriformes; family Cisticolidae; genus Prinia; species Prinia subflava. The sequence goes on from NW_026960608.1 coordinate 2,230,472, forward strand.
GGGGCATGGAATGCCCAAATCTTGTGCCCAAGAATACAGAGTTGATTTGTGATTTTTTATAGTTTCAAATTATTCATATGTTAACTAACTTCTACCCCTAGATTCTGGTTATCCTATTTCTTAGTTACTATCTTAAATCATACCTATGCTTTACCCTGGGTTCTACTTGATTTGGTTAAAACAATGCTTCTCAATTATCTCCTGGGCTGGAGTCACACTTAAAACAATAGTATGAAGCTGGTTGCAGAAGCTGACGTTTGTTCCAAAGCCAGGCTACCTCAAATTCAGATTGTGCGTCTTCTACCTTCCCCCCCTCAACTACCTGTGGTTAACTTATACAATTTTTTTAACCCTCCACTATCATGAGGATTCAGCATGTGGTAAGGAGGTCCCCTGTGACCCCCAAAAAAACCTCCTGTTATTTTACTCGACTGGCTCCTCCCTTCGTTTCTCCGTCGTTGTCAGCGCTTCTCCACTGCCTCACACAACCTCTCAGGAGACAAGAACTCACAGGGATCAGCCGGCTTGCATGACTCGCCTGGCTGTACCTTTTGGCTTGCCATGGAGCCTGAAGAAGCCTGGGCAGGCAGAGAGACTGAGTTCTCTAAAGGCACTGTGACAGCGCTGGTGCCCAATGTGGGAGCCTGAGAAGCTCGATGGACCCCGGGGAAAGCACTGGCAAGCCGCAGCGCGGAGCTCTGGGCTTGCGAAGATCGTCCTTGGACATCACTCTACCACCAGTCGTAGCAGCCTCTATAATCGGGGTGCGCTCCCAGTGGACGAGGAAGGCAGCCTCTCCCGGCACTCGGGAGAGGTCTTCCTCAGACGGAGACCCCAGGATCAAGCGTTGCACCCAAGCCGGGTAGTGGTGAGTACCCTCCGTTCCTCTGTGAGGACCCACGTGTGTGTGTGTTAGGGATTGAGTTTCTCTCCCTCCATGGGCGATTTGTGCAGTGTGTCACCCGAATCGTTGGCTGCGCAGCCCCAGGGGTGTGGGTTTTGGCCCCTCTCCCTGGTTTTGACTCCCCAGCAGCTTTAGTTCTTTTAGTGGTTTTTCATGCTTTTAGTTTGTGCAGAGTGACTCGTGTAGCGTTCAGCTCCAACAGGACCAGATTGCTGTCAGCCAGTTTAAGTTAAGCGCAGTGCCCCAGTCTGGTTTTTTGTGAGTGCACGGGTTTTTGAAGACTGGATTTTGAAGCGTGCTGTGGTTTCTAATTTCAGTTGCTAGCTTTATTTAGTCTTGATCCTGTGTGTGTGTGAGCTGTATATAACATCGAGAGCAGTATGGGTGCGGGTCTCTCCACAGCTCAGAAGGGGGGGTTTTATGTTTTAGTTGAAGTTTTAAACTTAGAGAAAGTTAAATTCTCTAAGAGTTGTTTGAAGAGGTTGGTCTGATGGCTTTTCCTACATTTCCCTCAAGTATCCCCAGCACAAGTCCACAGTGCCTGGTTTTAGTGCACTGTGGAGAAGAAAATTTTAGAATTGGCTAATGCAGGGGACAAAACAGTTCAAAATTATTCATTCCTGGTCCTGCAGCTTAAGGCTTCCACACTGAAAAACAGGGAAATGGAGGAAAAGCCAGGTTCAGGACAACCTTCCCCAGTTTCTCCTCGCCCCAGTCCCAACCCATCTTTCCTGAGAAAGGGGATTCTAAAGGGAGCGACAGCCTAGAGGTCTGTCAGCTCAGGCTCCCCACAGGTCCCTCCATCCCCCTGCCCAAGCAATCTAGGCCAGACTGCCCGGGATTCCTCAGAAAGCCCTGGCCAGGCAGTCCGAGGATCATGCCCTCCCCAGACTTTCCGAGTTGATAAACCTAAAGTTCGTTTTAATTTTGCTGCACCACAAGCGTCTCAAAATGGCTGCGACCACATGGCATGGTTGTCGTCTCTAAATGGCGGCAACCACATGGCGCGATCGTCGTCCTCTTTGTCCCTTTCTTCTTCCCACAATCCCTTCCGTCCCTCCAACCCCTTCCGGTCCCCAACTCCTCCCACTTCCCCAAAGATCCCACCCACCCGCCCTGCCCACAGACAGGCCCTCGAGGCTGAGTCAGCGCTTTCCCATGAGTCACCCCTTCCCGGAAGGCAGCCATCTTGGAACTGTGGTTCCCACGCCCCAACTTACGGTTCCCACGCCCGGAACCCAGAAGTTGACTATCCCGAACCCGGAAGTCCCCATGCCTCTTTCACTCCTCCTCCTGTTACTTACAGGCGATCCAGAGGAGGTAATGCCACCAATCCTAATTGGCATCCCTTCTCCCAGTCCATCATTAGAGATCTATTTAAGGCACATAAGGAGGATGGCAGAGAAAGTCCATACTTCAGAGGTCTCCTTGCTGCTGACCTTTCCGGAATTGTTGCTGTTCCAGCAGATCTCCGACAACTGTTCGCATGCCTCATGAATACATAAGAATTTAAACTCTGGGAAGGGGCATGGAATCAGTTGCTCAGAGATTCGCTTCCACATCTCCTACAGCAACCAGACACAGCAATGCTCTCACCCCTGAGTTGCTCTGTGGTGAGAGACAATGGATGTCTGCCACCACTCAGGCTTCCCTCATCCCTGCTTCTGCCCTTGATGTTGTCAAAGAGCTAGCATGTAAGGCATTCTTTAGTCTGCAGCCTCATGGTCCCCTGCCTCCATATACTCAAATTAAACAAAGGTCAGCAGAACCTTTCGTAGACTTTGTTGAAAAACTGACATGAGCTATCGAGCTCCAAGTTAAGAATGAGCAAGCTAGGGAAGGGATCTTAGAGGAAATTGCGTTTATGAATGCTAACGAGTCTTGTCGTGCAGCAATTTTAAGTCTTCCTCTAGACCCCCCTAGAACTCTTCAAAGTATGCTACAAGTCTGCCAGATAAAGGTTCCATTCCTGACCCCGAGGCATCCGACATGACTGACCCAACTGCATTGTACTTCATGTGAAGTCAACTTTGTTGCTGCGACCGCTGCAGACTCCTCACATTGCAAGCCTTTGCAGTGCAAGCCGTTCTTTTGCCAGACCCTGACAAAGCCTTGTCTTCTGTGCGGGGAGGGTGGTCATTGGGCAACTGAATGTCCAGTCAAAGCCCAATTCTAGGCATTCAGACAGCAGACTCAGGGCAAGGAGGGGAATTCACAACACGTAGCACCACAGGGAAAGCCAAGCCCCAACCGCTGTTTCCAAAAAAACTAAAGGGGGAGCTCGGGTCCACCCAGGGTGATGACACCAATAGGGTGGACCGGGCAGGGGAGAAAGGGGGAGAACAACCAGACTGTGACACAAAATTACCTGACCTGACTCAATCTATAGAACGTGACTTGGCAAATCCGATTCTGACAACTCATTCTACCTTTGAACCTTATAGGTTGCGGCTGACGGAATCTTTGATCCTCACTGACAGCGATTGGCATTTCGTAGTCTGTTGGGAAGGATGAAGTAGAAAGACCTTACAAATATAGTGGTTTAGATTCTGGGAGTCTGAGTTCAACAAGCGAGATAGAAATGAAAGCATGCTTTGAGATTTAGGGTGTGGGGTGCAGGGCCATCAGCTAGTGAATAACGATGTGCTAAGCTGAGGGCCAGCTCCCTTGATTAAACAATATACTTCTGCTAAGCTGAGGGACAGATCGTTTGATTAAACAATCCCCTTCTGCTTGCCTTGGGTGGTGGGACATTTCTATTGGCTGTATATGTTGTCATCTTGTATTAGATTGGTTGGTCCAACTCATACTCTTCAACTTAGAAAGATATTTAATGTACGGGATTCGGGGCTCTCTCGCTCTCTCTCGGCTCGGTTCGCTGTTCCTGCTCTCCTGGCCTGCTTTAGCTGTGCCTAGCAGCTACAAGCAAAGCCTTCACAATAAACCACGTGTTACCCCTGCTCATTGCTTATAGAGATACTTTGTCGCCGATTCTACCGTCACGGAAACTCTCCTTCAATTGGCGCCCAGCCGTGGATGAACGACGGATCCAGCCTTTTCCACCCGTAGGAGATTGCTCCATGGACGGTAACTAAATAACCAGTTTTAGCCACCTGAAAGTGTCGCGAGCACAGCTTAGGGCTGCAGCGCAGCGCCATAGCTGGAGCTCTTAAAATCTGCCGAGGTACACCTGGAGCACGGGAAGCTGTTACTGCCGTAGCAGCCTCCTCGAGCTCTCAGGGGAATCTACCTGGCAGTCCTCGAGCACGGGGCTGCCGCTGAGCAGCGGCTCCTTGGAGCTCTCCTGAGGATTTGCGTAGCTACCCTCGAGCCCTGTCTCGCCGTTGCTGGCAGCGGCGTGCCGGAGCTCTGCTGAGGGAATCCGCTACGTGTCAGAGCACACGCGAGTGTTGCTGAAAGCACCGCCCGCACTACAGCTCTGAGTGGGACGTCCCCAGCACGGCAAGCCGAAGCCAGTGCTCTGAAGAGGGACGTGAAGCAGCGTCCACGCCGACGGGAGTGCCCGGCCAGCACTCCCACGCCGTTCGAGCTAAGGACCTTGCTTTGGCGACACACAGGTGAGAAAGAAAAAATCAGTCTAATAATGGGGCAATCACACTCTACCGGTGATAAATATCTTTATAAGCAACTAAAGCATTTATTGTACTCTAGTCAAAGTAAGTTACCAAAAGAAGAGCTAAAAAACCTCTTAGAATGGACTTTGATTAATTTCCCAAACGTTGACCGGTCAGCTGTATTCACCAAAGAATTTTGGGACACAGTTGGAATTAAGCTCTTTAATAACATTTCCCGCCGTGATTTCGCGGCCGCGGAGCTCGTCCCAGCCTGCAGAACACTTGTAGAAATCCTTGCTGCGAAGGAGCGACCCGCGGTAGCTGCTTTGAAGAACGCCGTTCCCGCCGCGAGTTTGCAGCAGGACACGCCCACCGCCTTCCAGCCGAACCTCGTGGCTCCGGTACCCACCATCCCGCTAGCCCCTGCCGCCCCGTCCCCTCTCCCCGCGGCCCCTGGCACCCCACCTGCCCCCACTACCCCCCCCTCCACCCCGATCCCCGCCATCCCGCTGCTCCCTGCTGCCCCGGCTCCCGCGGTGTCGGCCCCCGGTTCCACCGGCGTTGCCGCGGTCCCCCTCCTCACTTCTGCCCCAGCGAGCCCGCCCACCGCCGTCCCTGCGCCCCTATCAGCCCCTCTAAGTCCCGCCGGGCCGGCCGCTTGCCCCTGCCTACGCACGTGTCTGCCAGCTGCTGTCGTCCCACCTCCCCTGGCCGCGGCCTCAACCACCACGTGTCCCCCACAGCGCCACGCCGCTTCCCCTCCCCCAGCGCCCCCTATGCACGTGCCCGCTGCTCCCTTTGTCACCCTCGGGGCTCCTACGCGGTTCCCGTGTCCAGGCGTTCCGGCGCGGTTCCCCTGTCACGGTGTACCGCCGAGGTTTCCGAGCCCCGGCGTTCCGGCACAGCTCCCTTGTCCCGGCGCTGCTGCGCGGGACCTCGTAGAAGCTGCGCTGAACACCGCAGCCCCAGCTGCGGCCGGTGCCCCGGCGCACCGCCCTCCGCCAGCCCCGGTACTCGCCGCGGCTGTTCCCGTGTTGGAAACGGCGCCCTCCCCCCTTCCCGCCGCCGCTCCGGCCCGACCCCCCGGTCCCGCCGCCCCAGCGGCTCCGCTCATGCCCGCACGGACCCCTACGCCTGCGGCCGCCGCGCCCAGAGCCGTGCCTCCCTCCGCGCCCGCAGCGGCAGCCCAGCCTCCCGCCCCCGGTCCCCCCGGAGCGCCTCCGTTGTTCGCCGCGCCGCCGCTGCTCGCCGTTCCGTCCCGGGCCGTGCCGGCTCCGCCGCGGCCCCCTGCGTCCGAGCTGCTGCGTGGAGTCGCCCCGCCGCTTCTTGCCACCGCCGATGCCCCGTTCCCGCCCGCGGCCGCGCTGCCCCCCGCGCCCCCAGTCCCGGCTGCGGCGCTGATGAACACAGACAGGCAAGCCCTGCCTAGCACGTGGGCCATTGTCCCGCACCACGCGGAACCGCTGGAGTGGCCCGCGCATGCGCAGTTGCCGCTCCCCGGGAACCAGCACGCCCCGCCTCCGCCCCCCGCAGCCTTTGCCGCGGCTCTGACACAGCCTGCCGGTCCCGACCCGCCGCCTGCCACGGTGCAGCCCCAGCCGGCATCCCTGTGCCCTGCCACGCTGCTCCCGCCGCCTGCAACGGTGCAGCCCCAGCCGGCATCCCTGTGCCCGCCGCCCCCATGCCAGGCTGCACCGCCGCCGCCGCCGCCGCCAGAGCCGATATTCGCAATTCCAGAACTGTATCCATCCGCGCCGCCAGCCCAGCCAGTTCCTGCTCCGACAGCCCCAGCTGCAGCCTCTCCGCAAATAATCCCTCCCGCAGCTCGGCCCGCCACGCCACCACCACGGCACCAGCACACGGCACCCACGCATCTGCAGCCCCCAAACATCCCTCCGCCGCCACCGCCGAGTCCACAGACAACACCACTACAGCCGATTCCTGCACCACCTTGGATGCATCCTTCTGCGCCACCCCCTCTGCCATACGCCGCCGTCCTGGGCACAGCCACATCTTTGAGAGACCCCTCACCACCGCACGACCCTGCCCAGCTAACAGCTGATGTGCCTTCGCTGTCAGCTCCTCTGCCTCCGATGCCTGCTGCCCTACCCCAGCCACCGAATCTCCTCGGTCACCCAGCTGCGTTCCCGCCCTCCGCACCCCTAGCACCAAATGAGACTTCATTGTATCACAGCTCATCCATACAGTCCCAGCCAAACACACAAACTGTGCAACGAAAAGGGGGAGAGTGGAATACAACAGCTGCTTCAATGAATACAGGACAGACAGAGAACTATTTTGTCCCTGCAAATGACAACCCTTTGATTCAAATACAAGAGAACCCTGAAAAACAACTAAGTCTGTTCCCAAACAGCTCTACAGGCCTCCCTGTCCCTGTGTTTGGGACAGACTTCTCAACCCAAAATGAGACATTAAACCCTGATTATTCACTAACATCAATCCCAAAAGTACAAAACCCCCAGAAGTGCTTTGACAATTCCCAGTTCACAGACTGGCATGAAGTCAGACGTCTGATTTGCAAAGAGGAAAGTCTGAATCCTCTAGCTATGCCTGTGCTATTCAGCCAGCAAGCCGAAGGTCCAAGAACATGGACAGCTATCCCACCTCATGAAATAAAAGAACTACAAAAAGCAGTGAAAGACAGTGGCATTTGCTCACCCTATTTTAAACAACTGCTTAAAAGTATGATAGAAGAACACACGCTGACACCAAATGACTGTAAAAATCTTGCCAGTGTAATTCTCACAGATTCACAATATATGCTGTGGGAACACATATGGAGAAGAATGCTTACAGGAGTTTTGACCACTTACAGGCAAAGCACTGATGCAACCCTTCGCACCCTTACCATATCTAAGTTGACTAGTGAACATCCTGATGATCGGAATGAAGATCAAGTGAACCTACCCAGAATAGTATTTGATGACATTAAAAAAATGGCTCGTAGAGCCTTTTTGCAGATTCAGCCTGCAGGAAGTTTTGAAAAAGCCTACAATCTGATCAGTCAAGAGCTGTCTGAACCATTTACTGCATTTGCAGACCGAGTGATACAAGCAGCAGAAAGGCAATGTGGCGATGATATAGCTCGCCCAATTATGATAAGAGACATTATTGAAAATAACGCCAATGCTGAATGTAAAAGAGTAATCAAAGCCCTAGGAAAACAAAGACCCACAGTACCTGAAATGATTGAAGCTTGCAACAAAATTGGAAGTCCACAGCAAGTGGCAGCTATCCAAGCAAATGAACTTGGAAAGACTTTAGGAGAAAAAATTGAACGAGCTCTTACGGCTCAGGCAACACAAGCAGAAGCACGAGACCAAAAACTGACTGAAATCCTTGCTGCTTTGCACCTGAACTCCCAGCAACAAAACAACACCATGGCTGTTATGCAAACTTCTGTAACCTCAGCACCTTGCTACTTTTGTAAAAAACCTGGTCATATTGTGAGAAATTGCCCAGAAATTAAAAGGGGTGCACAAGCACCACATCACTGCCATGCCTGCAAAAAAGGGAAACATCATGCCTGGCAATGTCGAGCTAAGCATGACACAAGGCAAACCCACTCTCCAAAAAACTCCAAAGCGAGCGCGCAACGCCATCGCGTGACGACACAAATAGTGGCATCCCAAGCACCCGAGGCAAAATTTATGAATGCCCCGACTCCACAACACTCCGCTACGTTACCAGTCAGATCTCAAGTACTGACCCAGACCTACTACCACCAAGATCCTGGCGAACTTTGGCAACCTCCAAATCAACAACACTTTTAAAAGACAATAGCTAAATTGTTTGTTTGATGGTTAGAGTTTTGTACCTTGGCTGAAAGAACTTTGTAAAATAGGCCTGTTCATTTTAATAGTAATAGTTGTAGTTTTAGTAGCAGTTCCCTGCATACTTCAGTGTGTACAGAAAATTATGAGTAAAGCAGTTTCTAGTATTTTAATTGTTCATCAGAACGGGGGAGATGTTGGGAAGGATGAAGTAGAAAGACCTTACAAATATAGTGGTTTAGATTCTGGGAGTCTGAGTTCAACAAGCGAGATAGAAATGAAAGCATGCTTTGAGATTTAGGGTGTGGGGTGCAGGGCCATCAGCTAGTGAATAACGATGTGCTAAGCTGAGGGCCAGCTCCCTTGATTAAACAATATACTTCTGCTAAGCTGAGGGACAGATCGTTTGATTAAACAATCCCCTTCTGCTTGCCTTGGGTGGTGGGACATTTCTATTGGCTGTATATGTTGTCATCTTGTATTAGATTGGTTGGTCCAACTCATACTCTTCAACTTAGAAAGATATTTAATGTACGGGATTCGGGGCTCTCTCGCTCTCTCTCAGCTCGGTTCGCTGTTCCTGCTCTCCTGGCCTGCTTTAGCTGTGCCTAGCAGCTACAAGCAAAGCCTTCACAATAAACCACGTGTTACCCCTGCTCATTGCTTATAGAGATACTTTGTCGCCGATTCTACCGTCACGGAAACTCTCCTTCAGTAGTCATCAATCCCGGCAAGATAGAGAACTGGCCTGTAATTGAAGGTGAGTATCTCATTGTTGGGGATTGCAAATTTACTCCACAAGAGATTGAGGTTCTCCCTGGAAGACTTTCCAACAATCCCAGGCGCCTCATTCTCTGGCTGTGATGCATCCACCCACCAACATTTTTACCAAAAGGGAAAATTGTAGCACAGGCGATTCCTTTTGGGAATCCCTCTCCGAAAAACACTACATCGGTCAACACAGTCCACAAGATAACTGTAACAAAACCAAAAATAAACTGCACATTTACAGTGGGAAATACATCTTTCGATGCGGAGACACTTCTGGACACGGGGGCAGATGTGACGATCGTCCCCACCAAGGACTGGCCGTCACATTGGGCCTTGGAAAACATTGCTGGACACGTCAGAGGTATAGGGGGACTCCAATTGGCGAAACAATCCAAGAGCGTGGTACAAATTAAGGGGCCGAAATGACAATTGGCAAGTTTGCATCCTTTCGTTTTAGATTATGAGGAACTCTTGCTCAGGCGAGACCTCATGGCCCAGTGGGAAGTCACGATTGAAATTCCTGGCCCCTCAAAAAATTTTTGGTCTGCGGCCACTGAAAAGCACCCTACCCAAAGGCTGAATTGGAAGACTGATACACCAGTCTGGGTAGAGCAGTGGCCTCCCACTACCAAAAAATTGAAGGTGCTTCAGGAGCTCATAGAGGAGCAATTGAAAAAAGGACACATAGAGGAGACTAACTCTCCTTGGAATTCCCCAGTCTTTGTCATCCGTAAGGCTGACAAGACTCAGTGGGGGGTTCTCCACGACCTCCTACAAATTAACAACGTAATCAAAGATATGGGGTCTCTCCAGCCTGGGATGCCTTCCCCAATCATGCTCCCACGAAATTAGCAATTGGCTGTCATCGATATAAAAGATTGTTTCTTTCAAATTCCTTTACACCATGATGATGCTCCTCGTTTTGCTTTCTCGGTACCTTCCATCAACCGAGCAGCCCCAAGGAAGCGATATCACTGGAAGGCGCTTCCCCAGGGAATGAAAAACTAGCCAGTGATTTGTCAACAATACGTCACTTCTTTGCTGTCCCCTGTCTGCGCAGCCGCGGAGGGAGTAATCATCCACTACTACATGGATGATATACTCATTTGCGCCCCAACCGATGATCTGCTGACCTACGCTCTTGACCTCACAACGAATTCATTGATTGCTGCAGGTTTTGAGTTGCAGGGCAGTAAGATTCAGAAGATGCCACCTTGGAGGTACCTTGGGCTGGAAATCAGTAAGCGGTCCATTGTTCTACAGAAATTGGCCATCAGGACGAAAATCAGGACTCTTGTGGATGCCCATCAAATTGGAAAACCTTCAAGAAGAACCGTTGGAGATAGAACTCCTTGGTTCTTCAAAAGCACCCTTTTGTGTTCAGTTTACACTTATTCCCCCTCAACAACAATTGAAAGCCTTTACTAATGTTCTCCAATCAAATAAAGCATATAATGCCAATCCGTGGTGTGAGCGGATCGCCCACATGCCAATGGCTTCCACCTTGCATTATGGGCCCTTGGCACTTCCTAAGGGAAGTTTTTTAATTTGTGGGGACCGAGCATGGGCAGGCACCCCCTCTTGCCTCGTAGGAGGTCCGTGCACCCTCGGTAGGTTGGGCCTTTTCACCCCCAACAGAACCCAAATCATGGATTGGAAAAGAAAAAATAGCACACACAATTCGGCAATCCAAAAACGAGATCTGAAAGAATTAGATCCTGACTGTGACTCAGAAATTATTCATTGGAGTAAACCTAAAGGAGTCACAGTCATTGTGGTTTTGCTCTGGGTCTCTATCGCTAAGGCTCAGGTTGAATGTTGGGTGGCGAAACAGGCGAATCTGACTTCCAACACCCTGGCTGACCTCCTAAAAGACGAGGAGATTACGAGACAGGCCACTTTACAGAACAGAGCAGCCATAGATTACCTTTTGCTCCGGCATGGTCACACATGTGAGGAGTTAGAGGGGCTATGCTGCTTCAATCTAACATCAGAGGCTGAGGACGTGCGCAAAACCATCACAAAGATGCGGGACATGGTCAGCGAAATTAAAAAGGAGATGGCTGATTGATTCAATGGATTTCTACAGAGCTGGGGACTTTCAGGCTGGGTCGGGTCAATTATAAAGACTTGTCTGTTGATTTTGTTCATTATAATTGTTGCAATAATTACCTTAAGTTTAGTCAAATGCATGCCAAATAAGATAATTTCTAGTGCTACATCTACCTCCCATCCATCAGTAAACCAAGTCAGCATTCCCGAAGACTTGGAAGAGTTCGAGATGGTCGACCTCCAAGACATGGAAGAATGGGAATGTCCATCATGTGAACAGTGGCTGATGACTCAGACTGGGTTTGATGAGTTATACCCAGAATCAGAGTACCTGCCACCTCCTCACCAGTACTCATCATTTTAATAAAAAGAAAAGGGGGAGATGTGGCAGTGTGGATTTAAGTTTACATAAAGTTTATAGAATTCTGTTTGTAGAATGGTTCATTCTCTGTACCCCATTGTTCTTCCCAGTTGCTATACTCCTGAAATCTCCCTAGTTATGTAACCGTCAGTTATCTGTCAATTCTATGTGAATACCCTCCCCAAGTTTACCGATTGGTTTCTGTAATGTCACCCCGTGTTCTTACCACCTCTTTGGTTGAAGCCCATTGGTTGTAACCTCCTTACCACGCCCCACGTCATTGCTGTATAAAGCATCATGTCGCAAGAGCCTAGGGGGCGCAGTCTGAGGATTCGGCAGGTGGTAAGGAGGCCCCCAAATAAACCTCCTGTTAGTTTACTTGTCTGGCTCCTCCCTTCGTTTCTCCATCGTTGTCAGCGCTTCTCCACCGCCTCACACAACCTCTCAGGAGACAAGAACTCACAGGGATCAGCCGGCTTGCGTGACTCGCCTGGCTGTACCTTCTGGCTTGCCGTGGAGCCTGAGCTAGCCTGGGCAGGCAGAGAGACTGAGTTCTGAACTTCCTATATAAGAAGGTTTCGTACAATAAAACAGGCTGTTTGTCTCATTATCAAGAGGACTGGAGGAATGATATCTGTCTCCCTACCTACAACTGTCACATAATAACACCCCTTATAAGAAATCCTTATATGGTTCTTTGGGGTCTGTCTTCAATGTCTGGTGTCCTTTTCAGGTAGCTGTTCCTCAACCCCCACTTTTGAGGAAGAGCAATATTGTTGTTTCTACTTCGTCAGCTTTACAGATCTGAGCTGGCATCCTGCTTCCATTTTGAGTGACTTGGGTTTGTCTAAGTTACAGCCTTTATTTCTCTAAAGCTGTGCTGTTGTGTTCTACTGTGCTTGATAAGAGTAAATGTTCTGTTCTACTGTCCTTATCAAGGTCAATAGGAACTTACCTGTTTGGCAGCTGAAATCTTTCTGCATATTGCACAGCTCACCTGGGAATAGGGATAGGGTGATTGTCTCTGTCTCTTCTACTGCTTGTGAGGATCCTGTTTCCTCTTCATCACTCACTATACAAACTTATTTGGTCTTGGATTTCTTCTTCTGAATAGGGGCAGCTGCTACTGGCATGAGTTGTCCCTCTGGTTCAGCTGTGGCTTGAGAGGCCATGATGTTTGTTGATCTGTTTTCCTTCCCCTCCCTCTTAAGGTCCTGCACTGTAATGAGAAGTGTCTGGTAGGCAGTAGCCAGGGCCTAGGACATTTCAGTACATCGCCCCTCTCTAGAACTGCCACAGCTACTTTCTTCCAAATATCCCATGACTTCATCAGGGTCCTGCACTTGTTCAGGGGTGAACTTACAAACCATAAGAGCAGAATACTCCTTCAAAAACTGGCCCATTTTCTCCCACATTCTCTGCCACTCAGGACTTTCCATCCCCTGGGCAGGTCTCTGGACAACTTCCCTATAAATTTCTGTTCTGACTCTAAACACAGTGTAGACCATACCAAGGAGACATAGTGGATTTAGCAACAAGGATACGCTGCCATCCAAAGAGAATTCAAAATTCTCAAAAACTGTTGTAGCAGACCTGAAGGAAGAGAAAGAGGTGAAAGGTTGGGAAAAATCATCCTCTCCTGTTCCCCTCACAGGCTGAGTATGATTATTAATGAATCCCCAGAGGAAGCATCCCAGACTAGGACAGGCAAACAACAATGAATACACATCCCAAATAACCCTCATTGTCTGTGATGTTATCATATCTGTTGGGGGTTAGATTTGTTTCTTTTTTACTTATAGAAATTTTCCCATAAGTTGCTAGGAAGCTAACTACTGGGTACTTGTAGGTACTTAAGCAGAACAAAGGGGCCAAAGGAGTAGAGTTGTAGCACCTGGCTACACTTCTTTGGGTCTCTGGGAGTTTTTCTCAGAGGGGGGAGATAACGCGAGTTTTGGGGGCAGGTAAAGGGCAGGGCTGGGGGCAGCTTCGCCCACTTGTTCTCAGCATTTGGAGAGAGGATAGCCAGGTTGCCACTTGTTGGGGGAGGAGTCACTGTCACCACCACGTCCGGTCCTGGGAAATCTACCATCATCTGCTTGTGTGCCCAGGAATTCTGAGCTTGTCTCCTCCTGCCCTACTAGGCAGGCCCAGTCCTGCTGTTGCGGCTCCTTCGGCACTGCTTTGAGGCTTTCTGCTACTCTGTGGCCCAGCACTCCCCTTGCTCTGCCAGGACATTCCTGCCATTCCAGTTACCATCGCGGAGCTTCTGCTCTCATCCACCACACCAGAATTTTCCACCGTTCCAGCTTGGTGCTCTCATAGTCCCGCAGGGGCACTGAGATCAAACTGCCCTGGGCTTTGCAAAACAAAGGCCCTCAAGGTTCCAGGTTCTGTTTATTATAATTGTTGTCGTTGTTGTTGTTTGTTTGCCTTGTTACACATACCAGTAAAAAACTGTTATTCCTATCCCCATACCTCTGCTGGAAAGCCCCTTTAATTTTCTAAATTAAAATAATTTGGAGAGAGGGGATTTGAATTCTCCATTCCATAGGGAGGCCCTGCCCCTCCCCAGCAGACACCTGTCTTTCAAACCAAGACAATATCATAAGCAAATGTCACACCATCCATCAACAGAGCAATCCTTATCCCTCTCCCTACTTTGACAAATATTATCACAAGGACCACATATGAGAATATATACAGGGCTAGGTACCTGTCCTGGTTTAGGGTAAATTTGGAAGGAAACCTCTGAATGGGGCCCCTCTGGAAAGCAAACCCAAAAGGCTCCTCCTCCCAGCTGGTCCAGGGAAAGAACTTAGGAGAAAAGTGGAAAAAACTATTTATTTAACAAACAACATGCCCACAAGCATAAAGAATGAATAATATGAAACAATAAAACCTCTCACTGCTCTGAAGAGAGATGGCAAACTTGAAAAAATCCTTGCCATGGGTAGCTCAGCTCGCTCAGTTTTTTATCATTCCCAGTCCCTCTGGAGGTCCAGGCCCGGTAGGATGCATGTGTGAGACCTCGGTGCTCCTCTGAGGTTTTCAGTCCAGAGCAGATTTAAAGAGTCCCATGAAAAAGGAAAAAAATCAGTCCAGGGAGCTTCTCTGCCCTAGCTAGCTAAAACTAACTAAAAAGCAAAAAAGATCTCAGTCACAGCTGCCAGTCTGTGGTTCAGAGGAACCACCATCTGGAGAGGAATGTGCAGGAGTGAGAGCTGTTTTCAAAACAAATTTGGCGCTTCTTCATTCCTTGCTTTGCTCTCAGAGCCTGTCTTAAAGGCACAGAACTCAATATACAGCACAGACAGAAAAGACAACTGGGGATACAAGCATCTTAAAGTCATCCTAGGACAGTACCATTTCCACATGAGCAGACTAAGCAACACTGTGTTATAAATGCCAATCCAAAAGTCCAATTGAAAATATGATTTGGCTTATTCAAAGATCAAATTACAGAATTTCTGTAAAAACCCCCAGCGGAGTTATGTTGAAGATATACCCGGGATTGTCAACGGGTGAACAGGGACACAGTCTCTAGCACACTGCAGCCCCCAAAAGTTCACAAATTTGCCTCATTTGAGGCTCAGGTTTTATACACTTTATTTTGCCCCTGGCACAAGATTTCCCCACAGTCTCTTTGTTCCTGGGACTGGTTATTCGAATTCATAGTCGTCGTTGGTTGGTTGAAAAGATTTTCCTCCGGTAGTGAGAGGTACCAATTTCGGGCTTCCCGTGGATGAATGGAAACCAAGGTTTATGAATGGAAGGGTGTTCTTCTCCAGAGATCCCGGCGATGATGGTTCTCTGATGGCTCTGCTGTCCACGGGAGGAAGGACTGATTGCTTATCTTAATGTGTCCTCATTTCTGATGCCAACAAAGGAGCCCGGATTTCCTGACAATTCTTTGTCTTTTCCTAAATGTTAATTCTAGGGTGGTGCCTTGCTCCAGATTAGTAAATTCCAAGGTTGGCTGGAACTAAGGTTACATTTTCATATAACATATTTACAGTGGTTACTTGTGATTTTTAACATACCATAATCCATAAGAACACGAATTAACATTCCATGTTTTTTACAATTGTAACCAGGGAGTTCTGTTCCCAATACACAAATACTTCAGTGAAAATTGTTATTTCAGTTTCTCTCTCAAACCTCACATTGGGCACCAAATGGGTGTGCTAGTTTTAACAATTATCAGGGAACTCAATTCTAAATAAGCCACTCCCTTTCCCCTGCCCCTTTCATTAATAGAGGGACAATAAGGAGAGATTATAAACTGAAAATACCAATTTACTAAAATCACAATAACCACAGCAGAATCAATAGCAAAAAGTACACAAAACCTGGAAGCTAGTTTGTCTGAATAAAGGGGTTGTGCAGATGCGAACTGAGCTCAGTCCTCTGCAGTTGCTTGAACTGCCTCCTCCAACTCTGCCACTTGGAGCTGCCAACTTCAACACCACAACTACATAGTAGCACTCTGGAGGATAAATGGGAGGAAGAAAAAAAGCCGGCGAGCAGCAGAAGGGATCAAGTTCTTTGCAGTTTAAGGGGACAGTCCACTGCACTTCAGTGACCAAGACTAGAACAGAGTTTCCAGTTTCTGGCCCCGGGTTTTCCTGCCAAAACCATGCCCTCCCAGCAATGAAGTGGGTGGTATTAAATAAACAGTGCTAAAACCTCCACTCTCTTTTCTCTGTAACCAAGACACAAATGAAGGTACAAACATGGGAAAAGTAAGGTTTTGGTTTCCCAAGTTCATGCTCTCACCATGAAATCTTCAGTGGGATGGAAATATTTGGAGTTAGTCCTTGAATTCCAAGACTGAGTTCAAGACAGATTTAACAGATGAGGAGGTGGTAGAACTCCTACCCCTCATACATATGGGGAGCAGCAGGATCTGCCAGATGGTGAGGTACAGATCACACACACTTATACCCTGAAGGAGTTAAGGGAACTTTTAGAGATCTATCAGCAAAAGTGTGGGGAAAACATCTTAGTGGGAATTTTGTGAGCTTGGGATAGTGGTGCTGCATGTATTCACTTATTAATAGGTGAATGTGAAAACCAAGTTCACCTTCCTGGTAAAATTTTAAAAGTATAATAAAAAGACAATAGGAGACAGAAATAAAGTAAAGGGTTAAAATGGCTGGGTGCTTGGCATTCAGCCAAGAGTGCAGTGATCCTTGGAGATATTCCTTGTATACCTTTTACTATTGTGTCAGCCTGTTGCATATTCATAGACTCTTATGCATATTCATATTTTTCTAGGAACTGTTTAGCATGGCCCCTCCTTGGGCCTGCCTTTTTAGAGCATGTGTGTTTCTTGGCTGCAGTTTTCTTATCACCTCTGGTTCTGGCCTTGGTCCATACTTCTTCCAGATGGCAGATGCTTATAGTTGGCATATCAATAGCAGGGTCCTTATCACATGTTCACTGGATGGTATCTTGACCAAACAGGCAGTTCACTTATAACTATATAACTATATCAGCTACCACTACTACCATGTCTAAGTTTTTGTTAATAACAGAAATAAAAGCAAAGTTATTTTAACATTATACATATAGCATTCATCTTAATATTTGTGAAAAGCCAACAATATAATATGTATTTAAAACAGTGAAAAACATCTTTTAAGTCCTACAGTCAGTGACAATCAGATAAAACAGGGATATGCTCAGTTACAAAATATCAAGGGTCCTGACATGCAGTATGTTGCTGCACCTATGCTATATCAGTGCAGCAGCTAAAGGATGGCCAGGTTGCCTCAGAGCAGTGGCTGCATTTGTGCTAAACATTCAGGAAGCCTGTAAGTTTGCTCTGGGCCAGAAAATGACTGTGCTAGTGTCCCATACAGTATCCTCAGTACTGGAAACAAAGGGTGGCCACTGGCGCTTTTTTTTTTTTTTCCCCCTGAAATACCAAGCTACCATGGTAGAACAAGATGATGTAGAGATAGTGGTGACTAACATTGTCAACCCAGCTTCTTTCCTTAGTGGGAACCAAGGAGAGCCGATTCATCACGATTGCCTGGAGACCACTGAAGCCACTTACTCCAACCGCTCAGACCTGAAGGACACCCCTTTGGATGATGCAGAAACCTGACTGTGAGAGACGGTCCGAAGATCCCTCATCTGCCTCATGACTGTTGACAAGGACAGAGGCTGAAACCCCAAGGACAGAGACTGAAACCCTAAAACCCCAACACAGGAGTCCTTGCGTGGCTGAAGTGGGATGTCTGCCAAGTGTTGCCTGCTGGTGTGTTTGAGCCGGTATGCATTCACATGGGAAACAATGGGCAAGTCACAGTGAACTGATTGCGGTTACTGCTGAACTGGATGTGCTGTACCTGTTCAGATCTCCCCACCTTTGGCCAGCTGCCTGTCGCTCTGAAAAGACTATAAGAAGCTCCATAAATTTACCAAGTCTTGAAGATCTCCCCATGGAAGAAGATGGATCTATTGGCAGATGACCACGAGGACTTTGTCTCTTCAGACAGATCTATTCGCGGACGACCACAAGGACTTCATCTCTTCTATTAGTAGCTATTCCCCTTCCCTCCTTTCTCCCTCTATTCTTTGTCTTTCTCTCTCTCTCTCTCTCTTTCTCTGTCTCTCCTTCCTCTGTTGCATTTCGTGTTGTGGGCACTTAATAAAGGTGCATTGTTTTGATTTAAAATGAAATCCTCTGTGTCTTTTTGCACTCTGAGATCAATAAACGAACTATCACTACTCCTGCTTGTATTAGCGGATCGTGACATTTTAAATTGGCGTCACTGACAGGATTCTGACAGACAGAGGGGTTTGCAGGGTTGTGTGTAGTCTGTAACAGGGGAAGGACATTTTGCTCCAGCCACACCTTGCCCAACATCCCAAAAAGGGTGAGCAGTGTCTAGAAAGCAAGGGGGGGTGACTCGAATTTCCCACAAACTGCACACATCTAGGTAAAAAGCACCCCCATACTCAATTGAGGGCTCTGTCATCAGAATTTCACAAAAGATCTCATAGTACAAAGGGGGAACTGTTTGTATGTGAATCTGGACTGTTTGGTGTAGTGAAGAGACAATGATAAGCAAATTAAGGAGTACCTCCCAGGCAGATTTGGTCTCTTCACCCACTCAGGGAAGTGAAGGGAGACACAGCAGAGCTATGTGTGTATGTGTGATTAAGTCTTACCTCCCTGTAGTGGTTTCTGATCCCTTCACAAAATTATTGTGAACCCTAGTGCAAAAGACAAAGCTGCATTTTATGCTCTGCTAGCAAAACATAATGCCAGGCCCTCTCCTGGAGGAGAAGAGTGGGCTTGAAATAACTGGTTTAATTTGGAGTGTGATTGATAGAGTATGTTCTTTACAACATGAAACAAAATTTAGATTTGGCTGAGACAAAACCATAATTTGTTCTGTTTTAGGAGCATGCCTTACTGCCGCTATACAAAACCACTTTAGGCAGTGTAATGAAGAGAAAAAAAATTATAGATTCTCTTCAAAACTTAGTGGAAATTTTGCAGAAAACATTAGATGAATAAAGAAATGAAAACCATTTGTTGCAGGCTGCCTTGAGAGATGAATATTCTAAGAATTCAGAGAATGCTGACTCCCCCAAAAAGGCAGAGGTAAAAGAAACTTCTCGCATTAATCAAATATACCCCTAGAAGGAATTGGAATTAGTAAAAAATTGTGGGGAAAACTGCTGCCCTCGTTTGAGACCCCTGGTTAAAGCAGAATATAATTATATCAATGATGAAGATTTTGAACTGCATATCACAACTAAACAAATACCATACACTGCTACCGAATTGGCTAAGTTAAAGAAAGAATACAGGTGTCTCCCACAAGAACCAGAGACAGTTCAATATATCTTCCGAGTGTCTCTCATTGGAGGAGACCAAATTAAATTAACTGAACAGGACACCAATGGATATTGGGGATATGGAGTTTTCTTAACAACAGGAGACAAACTTGACACATGGTCCCTGACACAGTGTGCACCTTTCTGGGCCTGGGGAATTAATCCTCTGGAAAGGGGAGACCCGCTTTAGGTCCCTGGGAGAGGCTGGATAGATTCCTTGGAAACCCTAGGGACCAAACTGGATCTATCGATTATGGATTTACTCCATATTCAACCCCCCCATCTGACGAGGTGGCCCAGAGGACCTCAGTAAGAAAGTGGTATGCTCAGATTGAACATTATTGTAACATCTCAATAACTGAAGGAGCTGTGAAAAATCAGGAAATACAAGAAACAGAGAGCTTGGATGTCAGCCCAGACAAACCTGCCTCAGTCATTAAAGCAGCCCTTCCCTTTTCCCCCAAGCAGTCAGCAAATGACTGAGAGGTTAACAGAATTCCAGTGTGGCAAAAGGAAAAGTAGCAAGATGTCGCTGTGAGCCTCGCCAGAAAAAGACACACGGAGCCCGGAGTTTGGGGAGATCAGAGACCAGCAGGGAGAATCTCCTGCTTTGTTTATTACTTCCTATTATGTACTTTTAGCAAGGTGCCCATAGATTGGAGAATGGCATTCCCACCTCTCCACCACATTGGTCAAAAGGACTGTCACACAGTCTTGTCTGTCCCAGCAAGGAATGTGAAAACAATGACAATGTTTATAGAACACAATCTCCTTGTTTACATGAATGAGCGTGAGAAGGTGCAAACCTTCTACTTTCATATGAACGCTCAGTAAACTAGGAAAATCTCATGGTAACAGCAAGAAACTCTAAATAGAGAATAGTTTCACGTTCGCCAATTTTAACATTTCTCGGCCGGTGTACTAAATTTGTGCTTACTTTCTTTTTTTTCTGTGAGAAAATAGACTTTGGGAGGAAGAAGGCAAAATGGGCCAAACTTAAAGGTTACATAGATTTATTAACACACACTAAAAAAGAAAAAAAAGGAAAAAGAAAAAATGGAAACTCCCAAAACATTTCCCCTCTCCCCACAAACTGTTCACTTTCTCACAAGCAACATAGAGAGACAACTTGTGATTTTCAGTCAGTTTCACCATTTAAACAATCTTCCATCACTTTGGGAGAGGAGTCTCTCTTGATGTCCCCATGGAATTTCCCCACTATTTCTTGTGAGTTTCAACTGTCACAAAAAAACAGCCACCCAGTAAAAAACCCTGCTTCTGTGACCCCTCCCATTAGCAGTTTCCCAGGCTGCTTATGGGTCATGGGTCTAGACTTTTGCATATTAGGGTGTCACCTTTTAAAGATGCACAACTCAAAGGAACAAAGGATTCTTCTTTTCAGGGAACAGAGATATCTTCTCACTTCTTCATTAGCACAATGGACTTATGTCTATCTCTGTCCAAGCATCTCATAAGATCAATATCACTTAGTCCATTACACACCTTTGTTCAAAATCTAAACACAAATTTGCACATCTCCCTAAATGCATATCTTCCCATGATTTGGAGGGATATGTTAGTCTAGTTTCCATGGTTTACATCCAGAGAAGTCCAGTCAGAAATGTCCACTTTCTTAATCCCTCCTTCCAACAATCTTTATCAGTTCTTTCGCTGACGTCCTATCATGCTGTCTTTCTAAGTGTTAAATCACTCTGTCTTCTCTCTCTCAGGGAAAGGGTTGGAGTTCTGAAAGATTGAGGCTGCCAAGAAAGGGTTAAATCTGCTGAGATCTGCCATGGTCAGACTGGAAAGGTTGGGCTTTTCTCTTTTTTTCTGGCCCCCTTTTCCCTTTCAGCCCAGGAGTCACCGGAAGAGGGGTAAGGGGGGAGGGGGACGGTTTTTGCACATCCCTCGGTGGCAATCAGGGTAGGCTCGGCCCAGCTGGGCCCAGAGGTGTTATCAGAGGCCCAGTTCCTGCCACTCTGTCCTGGCTTGGCTGGCTCCAGGCCTCCGGCCCCCTTCCCCACTGGCCGGCAGGGACCCAGAGACACGGCCAGGCCCTAAGCCGACTCCCCCCGCTAAGGGGATGGGAGCAGCAAGGCCGGGCCTACTGGCCTAGGCCATCCCAAGAGAATGACCCTACTCAATGTTACCTGTTTGAGTGACCAGGAGGAAAAGGAAGACTTGCCCTCACTCAGAATTTTATATGGGTATTCCTCAAAGTCACATCTAGCTTCCTCAATGGTCCAACAATATGTCAGTATTCAAAAATGGACTCTGGTAGGTGCCAGTTTCAAAACATTCCAAGGTCTTGACAGGCAACTATTTTCACTTTAACTAAAAACCAAATTGTGTCAACCTATAACACAAGTCAAGGAAACTTTGCTGTGGGGTGGGTAGCTTCTCACCAGATAGATGGAAATCCAGCAGGAGAACAGAATAATAAAGCTGACGAGTTAGCAAGACTAAGTCCTGTGAAAAAGGATCAAATTACAGAAGATTGGGAGCACTTGTTAGAATGATTGCATGTAAAAAGACAACACACAGGTGTTGCTATGGTTTTCAGACGGCACAGAAATAACAACATGACTCTCTATGATGGTAAAGATGAGAGCAAACTTTATTCTTCTAAATTCTACTTTTATAGAGTAGTTCAGTACAAAGAACATGATTGGTTATTCAGCATCTACACCCTTTAGTAAACATTTCTTTCCAGTAAACATGTTGGAAAAACACCACCTGCGGATGGTTTCTCACTTCCCAAGGTTTGTTTGAATTCCTCCTTTAGATTTCTCAGGCTAACATGAGAAAGTTGCTCGCCTGCCTTTCACACAGACACTGGCAGAGCCTGAAGCCTAAATTCAGACCAATGTCAGGCCCACACACAGGTGCAAAAGATTTGTACACAGAAGCTCTTGCTCGTGGTTGGCCTGTCACCAGAGAAATGTGTAAAACATACATATCAGCCTGTGAACAATGTCGCAGATGGCTAGAAAGACACCCTCGGGAAGATGACCCTCTGCATTTAAGAAAGGGTAAAGGCTTATGAGACTCGTGGCAGGTAGATTACATAGGCTCCTTTAAGAAGTCAGGAGGTAAACACTGTGCTGGTAGGAGTAGAGATTATATCTGGGTTGGTCCAGGCCAATGCTTTTAAAAGAGCTACAGGAGATAATACTGTTAAAGCATTGCAGGGAGGGTTTGGAACTTTCCCAAGACCACAGGAAATTCAATCTGATAATGGGTCTCACTTTACTGCCAAAGTTGTACAGGATTGGGCAAAAAATGAAGTGATTAAATGGACTTTCCACACCCTTTACTACCCTCAAGCTAACGGAATTGTAGAAAGGACCCATGGTCTCTTGAAACGACTCCTTAAACCACAGGAGGGAAATTGGGATGCTTGGTTATGGGAAGCTGTGAATGGAGTGAATGATAGATGGGGGGTAAATAGGTGTCCCAAAATCACTGCTTTTTGCCCAACAGCTCCAAGCATAAATACACACTGGATAATTCCATCATTCAAATTTTCTGCCTCTTGGTGGCAGACTCTGTTGTGTTTACTTTTCACAGGAGAACTCCGAGGGACATAAAGACCACATAAACCATGGTAAAACTAGTGATATTTAGACATTATTGATGCTGTGGGAACAGGATTGGGAATTTTAAATAGTATTGATTCAGAAGTATTACTGAATAAATTGGTTGCCACAACTAGAGATTTGACCAAATTACAACAACCGCTGCAGTTGTCCTTATTGGCCTTTGGAACACATCAGTGGCTGTTATCAAACATATTACCAATCTGGGAAAAGATAAATGTGGATGACCACACATTGATAATTGACACACTTGGCATCACGCAAAACAACATCTCCTTGGCTCTCAACTGCATTCAGGCTCAGTTGTGGATGCTGTCAGTTGCTGCCTCAATTATAAGAGAAGGCAAAGAAGGCATTTTTCCTACTTAAATTCAGAAAATAATTTAAGACAGTGCCACTGATTTTGAAAGAGAATTCCAATCCTGGTGGAACTTAGTGAGTTTTACTTACAACCCCATTATAAACACAGCCACAGCTTTTGTGTTAATCATACGTAATGCTTCAGTGTATTTGATAATCCCTATTATTGCATTAGGACTGAACAATGATGGAGCTGTTCTCTATCCTTTTGAGCATAGGGAATGGGCCCGTCAAATCGATGAAAAATGGCAAACTGTTAATTTAGAATCTTGTATTGTTTGGGAACAACAAGGGTTCATCTGTGAAAGTAATGCAATTATAGCTCAAGATGTTTGTTTGGACAGAACAAAATATCTGTCATTTTGAAGTTCATCCTAACGAGACTCCTGAAACAGTGCTTGTGTATATAGGTAATGGGTGTGTATTCTTAAGAACTGCTTGTGATGTTGTATGTGTAGAAAATTTAGTAGTGGATACTAAAAATCATTCAAATGTTTGTGTTTGTAACTTAACCAAAATCCCAGGATGCGATTTCTCTTATTTAGCCCCAGTTACTTCTTATCACCTTTTACAATCCAATTACACACTGATTCACAAACTATTGCCTACCCCCATTGGGATGAACCTTACTTTGGTAAAGCAATTGTTGCTTCATCAGGATTTAATCAAAATTTTGGAAAAGATCAAGAAAAACGGACAGAAAACCTTGGTAACTGTTCATCGCAATGTGAAAGAAATTAATCGTGTTCTGGAAAGGGTAAGAAAAGATGCTGAACACAGGTGGTGGGATACTCTTTTTGGATGGTCACCTACCGCCACAACTGTCCTGAACAAATTGTATCATCCCATCATTGTTCTTCTGATTTTAGTTCTGATTGGTTTTGTTTAATTAGCCATCTTATACATTATGAATTGGAGAATGATGAAACGATTAACACAATTGACATCTATAATGAATGTGCACAATTTGGTCAGAGTTCCTTCCCCTGTTGACATCCCTAAGGTTTATTGACCCAAGACAAACTACACGAGTAAGCCATAATTATGGATTGTAAAATGGATTAAAGTAAGATAAGAAATTTTGATAAGAAATTTGGAGATATGTATCTTGAATTAATTTTTGTATTTTTGATTTTTGTGATTTGTTTTGATTATTTGAAGAAGAAATTTTTTAAATTAATATCATTGTGATTATTTGTGGCTAATCAATATTGATTGCAATTGTTTATTGTTTCCTATTTCTTTCTTGTTCCTTTTCTCTCTTTGAATTCTATTCTGTCTCTGTTTTCCGGGATATGCTGCCAACATTGACGAGTCCTGAAGACTTCACAACAACACTAGGGAATCTTGTTGATGGAGCTCTCTTGATGACAATTGTGAGTCATGGGGTGGTGGGAGAGATGGTCCAAAGATCCCTCTTCTACCTCAACACTGTTGAAGCTCCATAAGTTTACCAAGACTTGAAGGTCTCCCCATGGAAGATGACAGATCTATTGGCGGACAACCATGAGGACTTCATCTCTTCTGTTAGTAGCTATTCCGCACCCCTCTCTTTCTGTCTCTATTTTTTCTTTCTCTCTCTCTCTCTCTCTCTCCCTCCTCTTTCGCATTTCGTGTTGTGGGCACTTAATACAAGTGCACTGTTTTGATTTAAAATGAAATTCCTTGTGTCTTTTTGCACTCTGAGATCAATAAATGAACAATCGCTACCCCTGCTTGTATTAGGGAATCATGACACTGGTTCACCCACGGAAGCAGCCAGGTCATCAATGGAAAATGACAAGCTGGGTATGCAGTTGCCACATCCAGAGACCTAATTGAATCAAGACCATTACCTGCAGGTACCTCTGCAGAGAAGGCAGAAATAATTGCCGTAACCCGTGCATTAGAGTTATCAAAAGGAAAAAGAATAATATATTTCTACAGATTCAAGATATGCATTTGGGGTAGTGCATGCTCATGGAGCTATCTGGAAAGAAGGTGGACTGTTAAATTCACAAGGGAAGGACATTAAACATGCACGAGAAATAATACAACTGCTGGAAGCCGTGCAACTGCCTGAGAAAGTGGCAGTCACGCACATTAAGGCACATCAGAAGGTGAGCTCAGAATTGGAAGAGGGAAAAGAGCTGGCAGACAGAGAGGCAAAAGAAAAATCCGTACCATATTATCCAGTTTATTTTGTGGGTTAATAAGGTGAGGAATTAATGGATTTTTAACTTCCTCTGGAAGGCAGGCACATAGATTCAGAGCTATCACACCCTAACTGTGTGTTTTGGGGGTTACTTTAACAATGGTACCTACTGTGCGGAAATGACACCAGAGGAAATTTTTTCCCAACCCTTCACTCAGCTCTTTGGGTCTACCCCACCAGTTTTTGATGGGTTTAAATCTTCTCTGAATGCTAATGATATCATACAGTGGCTGGTGTTCCTGGTATGCCTGTTCTATTTAGCTTTCAGAGATAAGGGGAGATTGGCCTGGATAACCACCCTGATACCTGCTCCAGAGAATAAGGATACTGCCCCAGCGCCTGACCGGCCCCACAGCCCACCTCAGAGATAAACCACCCAGACTGGGTGAAGGAGATACATGAGATGGGCCAGATGCTGAGGGAGGACATTTCCCCTGTGGTAGCCTCATTAGCCCCAGCTGGTGGGAAACCCTCCCCCTGCCCTGACAAAGGAGACTCTGATAGTACAGCAGTGCAACTCACAGACCTTACAACCGTCCAGGTTCCAGCTGAACCACAGGGGCAGTCACAGCCAGCAGCATTCGCCCCTGTGGAAACAAAGAACTCTAAGGTGAAATTGGAGAACCCAAATAATAAGGATAAGAAAGGAGGGCCCTCACAACCTGCAGGGGAGCCACAGGTTGAGATCATCACCTAGTCCCTGTCATATGAAAGTCTACCTAACCTGCAAAAAGATATTGCACGACGGGGACGTGAGGCCTATACAGCCAGGTTACTTTGGGTCTGGGACCTTATGGGCACAGGTGTGCAAATAGATAGTGGTGAGGCAAGGAATTTGGGACCCTTGACTGAGGACTCAGGTTTGAATCAGGTATTCGTAAGGGAGTCAGGGCCCCTTTCCCTTTGGGAGTGGCTTTTGATGAGTGTAAGGGAGAGGTTTGTTCACAGAGAAAGAATGCAAGAACACCACCACAGAATGCGCTAGAAGACTCTTGAAGAAGGGATCCAACAGCTGAGGGAAGTAGTGGTATTGGAGGTACTTTTTGGGAGGAGTGGACAGCATCATAATGACCCTGACAAGGTTAGATGCACAGGGCAAATGTGGAATCTGGCAACTCTAGGACCATCTCAATACACCACATTCATTGCAACAATTAATGCTGAGGACAACCGAAAGACAGTGGGTTCCATAGTCAACAAGCTTAGAAATTATGAGAGCATGATCAATGGCCCAATGCAGGCTCATGTCTCTGCCGTGGTTAAGGAACTTAAAGAGGAGATGAGGGAGGAGATGAGGAGGAACAGTTCCCACGTGGCACCGGTGCTAGTTACAGGCCCCCAAATCACAGCCCAACATCTCCAAGCTAGAGAGAGAGAGTACACCCCACAAGCTGACCTGTGGTTTTGTCTGCATGACCATGGGGAAGACATGGGAGTGTGGCATGGGAAACACACTTCTGTTCTAGCAGCACGGGTGTGTGAGCTCAAGGAGAGAAACACTGAGGGGGTTCCACTAAAAGGAAGGTAGCCTCAGCCTCCCCTGACCAAGCCGCCAGGTATTACAGAAGTGAGGATGCTGTGTCAGATCCCCTTGAAGGAAGCTCTACTGGGTATGCACAGGAAGAGAGTAGTAACCAGTGCTAGAGGGGTCCTGCCTCTAGCCAGGAAGAGGCACGGGAAAACCGAGTCTTTTGGATGGTGGGGATTCGATGGCCTGGCATATCAGAGCCACAGAAATATGAAGCTTTGGTTGTTACTGGTGCACAGTGTACCCTAATGCCATCGGGACATGTGGGGACAGAACCTATTTCCATTGCCGGGCTAACTGGGGGATCACAGCAATTGACTCTGTTGGAAGCCGAGGTGAGCCTGACTAAGAAGGAGTGGCAGAAACATCCAACTGCGACTGGCCCAAAGGCTCCGTGTATTCTGGGCATAGACTTCCTCTAGAACAGCTACTAGAGACCCTAAGGGACTCAGGTGGGCTTTTGGAATAGCTGCTGTGGAGGCAGAGGGCATTAAGAAATTGGACACCTTGCCTGGACTGTCAGAGAACCCATCTGCAGTAAGACTCCTGAAGGTAGAGGAGCCATGAGTACCTGTTGCCACCTCGACAGTGCACCGCCAGCAGTATCGGACGAATACAGATGCCATGATCCCCATCCACAAGATGATCTAAGAGATGGAGAGCCAAGGGGTGGTCGGCAAAACCCACTCACCCTTGAACAGCTCCATTTGGCCTTTGTGCAAGTCTGACGGAGAGTGGAGACTGACTGTGGACTATCGTGCCTTGAATGAAGTCACACCACCTCTGAGCACTGCTATGCCAGACATGCTGGAACTCCAGTACAAGCTGGAGTCCAAGGCAGCAAAGTGGTATGCCACAAGTGACATTGCTAATGCGATTTTCTCCATTCCTCTGGCTGCAGAATGCAGGCCTCAGTTTGCTTTCACCTGGAGGGGCGTGCAGTACACCTGGAACCGACGGCCCCAGGGGTGGAAGCACAGTCCCACCATCTGCCATGAACTGATCCAGGCTGCACTGGAAAAAGGTGAGGCTCCGGAAAATCTACAGTACATTGATGACATCATTGTATGGGGAAACACAGCAAGGGAAGTATTCGAGAAAGGAGAGAAGATCATCCAGATTCTCCTGGAAGCCGGTTTTGCCATCAAGAAGAGCAAAGTCAAGGGACCGACCAAAGAGATCCAGTTCCTGGGAGTAAAGTGGGAAGATGGACAGTGTCAGATTCCCACTGAGGTCATCAATAAGATCACAGCAATGTCTCCACCGACCAGTAAGAAGGAAATGCAAGCTTTCCTGGGGGCCATAGCTTTTTGGAGAATGCACATTCCTGAGTACAGCCAGATTGTGAGCTCTCTCTACCTGGTTACCCGCAAGAAGAATCATTTCAACTGGGACCCTGAACAGCAGCAAGCCTTGGCCCAGTCAGGATTGGACCAGAGGTGAAGAACATGCTCTACTCTGCAGCCGGGAACCATGGCCTGTCCTGGAGCCTTTGGCAGAAGGTGCCTGGTGAGACTCGAGGGTGACCACTGAGATTCTGGAGCCGAAGTTACATAGAGGGAAATCTTGGCTGCCTGTGAAGGAATTCAAGCTGCCTCAGAGGTGACTGTCACGGAAGCACAACTCCTTCCGGCACCCCGACTAACTGTGCTGGAGTGCATGTTCAAGAGAAAAGTTCCCTCTACCCACCACACCACTGATGCCACATGGAGCAAATGGACTGCCCTCATCACTCAGCGTGCCCATACTAGAAATCCAAATCACCCTGGGATTTTGGAAGTAATTACCAACTGGCCCGAAGGTGAAAACTTTGGTCTCACCGATGAAGAGGAACAAGAGCAAGTGACACGTGCTGAAGAAGCTCCACTGTATAATCAGCTGCCAGCAGAAGAAACACGCTAAGCTCTTTTCACTGACGGTTCCTGTTGCATCGTAGGGATGAACCGGAAGTGGAAAGCAGCTATATGGAGCCCCACACAGCAGGTTGCACAAGCCACTGAAGGAGAAGGTGGATCAAGTCAACTTGCAGAACTCAAGACTATTCAACTGGCCCTGGACATTGCTGAAAGAGAGAAGTGGCCAAAGCTCTACCTCTACACTGATTTCTGGATGGTGGCCAATGCTCTGTGGGGTTGGCTGGAAAGGTGGAAAAAGGCCAACTGGCAGCGTGGGGGGAAACCAATCTGGGCTGCTGATGAGTGGAAAGACATTGCTGCTCGGGTAGTCAAGATACCTGTAAAAGACTGCCATGTAGATGCCCATGTCCCCAAGAGTCGGGCTAATGAGGAGCACCGAAACAACGAGCAAGTAGATCAAGCTGCCAAGATAGAAGTGTCAAAGATAGACCTAGATTGGCAACATAAGGGAGAGTTGTTCCTTGCTCAATGGGCCCATGATGCCTCAGGTCATCAGGGTAGAGATGCCACCTATAAGTGGGCACAAGACCAAGGGGTGGATCTAACCATGGACAGCATTTCTCAAGTTATCCATGACTGTGAGACGTGTGCTGCAATCAAGCAGGCCAAGCGAGTGAAGCCCCTATGGTATGGTGGGCGGTAGTCCAAATATAGGTATGGGGAAACCTGGCAAATTGACTACATCACCCTTCCCCAAACCCACCAAGGCAAGCACTACGTCCTGACCATGGTGGAAGCCACCACTGGGTGGTTGGAGACCTACCCTGTGCCTCATGCTACTGCCCAGAACACCATCCTGGGCCTGGAAAAGCAAGTCCTGTGGAGACATGGCACCCCTGAGAGAATTGAGTCAGACAATGGGACCCATTTCAAGGACAGCCTTATAAACACCTGGGCCAGAGAACATGGCATTGAATGGATATATCACATCCGTTATCGTCCACCAGCTGCCGGGAAAGTTGAACGGTGCAATGGACTGCCTAAGACTACCCTGACGGCACTTGGCAGGGGAAGCTTCAAAAATTGAGAAGTGAATTTAGCAAAGGCCACCTGGATGGTCAACACCCGAGGCTCCATCAATCGAGCTGGTCCTGCCCAGTCAGAATGTTTGCACACAGTGGATGGAGATAAAGTCCCAGTGGCAAACATGAAAAGTATTTTAGGAAAGACTGTTTGGATTAACCTCACCTCAGACAACAGCAAACCCATCCATGGGATTGTTTTTGCTCAAGGACCTGGTTACACTTGGTGGGTAATGCAGAAAGATGGACAAACCTGTGTACCACAGGGAAACCTAATCCTAAGTGAGAATTGGGTATAAGGGTTCATTTTGTATAGCAGAGTTTGTTGATTTAGGTATGATACAGATGGTAATAGAATGAGGGGTGGATAATGTCTTGGGTTATGTAACCAAAAAAAATGTGTAGTCTATTTCATCTGTTGAAATCAGTTGGGGAAATATTTGTTTTCCTTTATCTCTTGTAACTCCAGGGGGGAGGGGGGATGGATGCCTTCTGATAATGGGCCAGCTGTTAAAAACAGGGGAGCACTGTTCCTTATCTCTTCCAGGGCTCACGCTCCCTCCAGAGGGATATCTGCTGTTAATGAGCCATTAAGGCTCACCACATGACTGATAAAATTAAATTATTCCATTGTGAGATGCTCCACCCAGTGGGAGGAGCCAAGCATTCCTACCTGGATAAAACCTGAGATTCAGAACAGCTGAGCATCCTCTTTTCCACTAGATTCTCAGAGGAAGACCAGACTCGTCTCACCACCACTTCAGGATCATCTCTCCTCCAAAAGAACCACGTCTGTCACTCCAGGAGGACTTATTTGGACTGATTCCAGCACCCTGGCCGACAGGGTGTCAGGTCATATTCCTGACTCCCTCAGGGTTTTCTAGGACTTTTGTTTGTTTGCTTGCTTGTTTTTTTTGTATTACTGCATTTGCATTTTTAGTATTCCTAGTAAAGAACTGTTACTCCTATTCCCATATTTTTTGACTGAAAGCTCCTAATTTCAAAATTGTAATAATTTGGAGGGAGGGGGCTTTACATTCTCCATTCCAAGGGAAACTCCAGTTTTCCCTGACAGATACCTGTCTTTCCAAACCAAGACATAATATTAGTTAGTATAGGTTTAGTGCTGTCTTTTGTAATGCTTATTTGGAATTGGAAACTGTCACAACGAATAGCAACATTAACCTCTTTATCCCAAGTACATGGCAAGGCATTGAGAGACACATTGTAAGGACTGGAATTTATACTAAATAAAATAATTTACTGCCTTATTGAAAAGAAGGGACTGAAACATGAGATTGGAAATTAGAGGATATTAACCATAGAAATTAGACTATATTTATTAAGAATAGGCATTCAGATGATGTATGTTGCTTAATTCTTGCTGCTCTTTGTGCTGTATCAGTTGCCTAAGGAGGGAAGAGACAGGACTATGTGCGAGAACAATAAGGGGGAATGCAAGTATGTCTGACAAGGGGAAGGATGTTTGCCAAAACAGGAGACAAGAATACAAGATTATCAGAGATACTGAAATAAGGAGGCTCCTCCGGCCCCCAGGACCAGATAAGACTGATCTCATAGCTTGGGCTATGATCAAGGGATCAGTGAGCATGTGCATGGCAGTGGGGTCAGAAGTTCCTCTCAAGAGGAAGACTATTTCCTTCATCCCGGAGACCCCTGAGACGACCACCAGAGACAACTGTGCAGGTGCAAAGGACTGATAAGAAGATTAGCATACGAAGCGGAGAGGGGGGGAGTCAAGGGAAAAATAAGCATGGGGGTATTGTGAAACATGCTGCATATGTAACATTTTAGAAGATAAAAGAAAACGCGAGATAGGGAGGGGCTGAGCATGCCTTTGGGAGCTATCCCGCAAAGCGCCCAGCACAGAATACACTACATAACTACTTTAAAACTCACTTCATCTCTGAGTTTTGGAGTTTTTTCCGTGGGTCACATGCAGCCGGGAGTTAGGATAAAAAGGAGGCTCTGCCCTCTGAAACCTCGAGAGAGAAAACATCACGCTGCGGGCATGTGCCCCAGTGGACTCTCTCCCTTTTTTCAAATAACGTTGAAGGACTCCTCTGTCTCCTTTTTGGACATAAATCTCTAGCGTTTGTGGATTTTCCTGACAAATTTAAAAGAGAAACTTATTTTTTCTTCACTCATCCCTCTCTTCCTGCACAACAGCACAGTAAAGGCACCCTTACATTGCCACCTCTAACAAAAGACAAAATACTTCTCACTTGGCTTTACATGTCAGCATCTAACCAGTCACCCAAGTGCTGTAACAGGTTTTAGATTTCTGCTTTAGGATCAAACAAATCACACTTTAAACATGCTTGTTTCTCTCCTCTGATGGGAAAGGGATTTTCAGCTTCTAACTCAGATGTAAGTCTGAGTTGTATAACTAAATTCAAACCAACAGAATCTCATTCCAAATATTTATATCTTCTACATTGGCATGGAGCACCTCCCTTTTTTCTTTTTTCTTTTTTCTTTTTTTTTTTTTTTTTTTTAAGGAAGAGGTTGTTTGGTTGCTTTTGCTCTAGCTTTTGTATTTGTCCAGACTAAAACAGTTATAAATTTTAAGGTTTGCTAGCCCTCTACTGCATTTCCTTCTCCATTTTTCCTTTTCTGCCCTAACCAACATCCATCAAAGTCAACTTGTTAGCGTAGGAAAGCATATAACCACACAAAGGCGATCATATGCGGTTCTTTATTTGAGCGCACAGGACAGAAGGGGCATGGAATGCCCAAATCTTGTGCCCAAGAATACAGAGTTGATTTGTGATTTTTTATAGTTTCAAATTGTACATATGTTAACTAACTTCTACCCCTAGATTCTGGTTATCCTATTTTTTAGTTACTATCTTAAATCATACCTATGCTTTACCCTGAGTTATACTTGATTTGGTTAAAACAATGCTTCTCAATTATCTCCTGGGCTGGAGTCACACTTGATTCAATTAAAACAATAGTATGAAGCTGGTTGCAGAAAGCTGATGTTCGTTCCAAGGCCAGGCTGGGTCAAGTTCAAGTCCTGCGTCTTCTACCCTGTCACGAGCCAAAGGATGGTCGTGATGGTTCGTTTTGATTTCAGAGTGCAAAAAGAGGCAGTGATAACTTAATTCAAGTGAAATCAATTGTATCTTTATTGATACACACAGTTATGCGATAGAAAAGAAGGGGAAAGAAGAGAGGGAGAGAGAGAGGGAGAGAAAGGGGGGTAAAGAAAGGGTATAGCTACCAACTGACAGACGGGGGTCCTCGTGACGCCGATGCCAACAGACCACCTTCGCAGTCTCCGTGGCACGTAGGTCAATAGAGCCGTCGTCCGCTGGGGAGGCCTCAAAGTGTGAGTCGCAGGGGGAAGCTTTTATAGTCATTGCAGAAGCAGGGGGCACCCGGCCAATGCACAATGCAGGCAGAAGTGGGGGGCACCTGGCCAACGTGGGGGCAGCACCCAGGAGTCATTGTGAGGAGCCCCGTTGCTCTGGGAATCAGGTGCAACCATTCAGATCAGGCAGGTTTGGGGCAAGCAGGTCTGGGCTCTGCAGCAGGTACAGCACAGTCAGTCAAAGCAAACACGGCCTCTGCAAACACGGCCCAGGAACCGTGACAGTGTCCATTGTTCCTGCACGGGTCCCTGAGGAGGGCGTCTTGGTCCAGTGGGTGCAGCTGCAGGGAGAAGCTTGGCCTGTGCTGTGGCTCAGAGTCCATGGGGGTCTCAGCCTCTGACAGTCGTGAGGCAAGTGAGGGATTTTCGGACCGACTCTTACACCACCCCGTGACTCATGACTGGTCGGCAGGAGAGCTCCATCAGTCGCGTTCGTTGCGTTGTTCTGAAGTCTTCAGGACTCATTGTCAGTGTCAGTGGTATACCCCGGAAAATAGAGTCGAGAGAAAGAGAGAGGGGAAAAAAGAAACAGAGAAGGAAAAGGAAAAACAAGAGACATCATAATGATTAATATTGATTGTTAATATCTCAAAACAAATCATTATGACAAAACAAATCCAATGACATTAAAATTTCAAAACAAATAATTGTTGTTCATTAATAAAACTCTTCATGATGATAAATGATTCACAAAATCAAATAATCAAGACAAAATCTTAACAATATTAATTAAAATAATATTATTAATTAAACAATTTTTTCAAGTATTCAAAGCAAAAAGTCTTAAAACAATTTTTATAGTGATATTAATTAAAACAATTTTCAAGTAGCATGAACAAATTTAAAAATGATTAACACAAATCACAAAAATCAAAATACATAATTTTCTTAAAATATATGTATTACTTAGGCAAAATCCATTTCACAGTCCGCGGCTATGGCCTACTTGTAAAGTTTATCTTGTGTCAACATCTCTAAGTATATCTATTGTTTCTAAGTAAAGAATGAGATTGCTGCAAAACAAAAGCCAATCAGAATAAAGTTAAAAGAACAACGATGGGATGACATAATTTGTTATCAAGGTCTTGGTCTTATCTAAAATTTCACTTAGATCCTGATGGAGCAACAATTACTTTACCAAAGTGAGGTTCATCCCAATCAGAGTAGGCCGTAGCTTGTGGATTAGTGTGTAATTAGATTGTAAAAGCTGGTAAGAAGTAACTGGAGCTGAAAAAGAAAAATCAAAAGCTGTAATTTTAGTAAAGTTACAAGCACAAAAGTTCGAGTGATTTTTGGTTTCTAGTATAACATTTTCTACAGTTACAACATCACAAGCAGTCCTAAAGCATACACATCCATTGCCTACATATAAAAGCACTGTTTCAGGAGTCTCGTTAGGATAAACTTAAAAATGACAAATATTTTGTTCTATGTCTAAACAAATGTAATTTTATTACTTTCACAAATAAAGCCTTGTTGTTCTCGGACTATGCAGGATTCTAAGTTAACAGTTTGCCATTTTTTATCGACTTGACGGGCCCACTCCCTATACTGGAAAAGATAGAGAATAGCTCCATCATGTTTTAATCTTAACACAATAATAGGGAATATCAAATGTATCAAAGCATTACATATGGTCAATACAAAAGCTGTGGCTGTGTTTATAAAAGAGTCATAAATAAAATTCACTAAGTTCAACTAGAATTGAAAATCTCTTTTGAAATCATTGGCATTGTTCCAAATTACTTTCCAAATTTCAGTAGAAAAAGCTGCCATCTTTTATAATTGAGGCAGCCACTAACTGCATCCACTACTGAGACTGGAGGCAGCTAAGAGCTAAAAGATTTAGTTTTGCGATCAATTATCAATTTATAATCATTCACATTTACCAGTTCTCAGTTTGATAATATGTTTGATAATAGCCACTGAGTCGTTCCCAAAGCCAATAAGGACGACCGTAAAAGGTGTCAAATTCTTAATTGTAACAACCAATTTATTAACGAATATTTCTAAATCAATACTGTTTAAAATTCTTAATTTTGTTCCTATAACACAAATAATGTTTAAGATATCACCAGTTTTATCATGGTTTTATGTGGTCTTTATGTCCATCGGAGTTCTCCTGTGAAAAGTAAACACAACAGAATCTGCCTTCAAAGGCAGAAAAGTTAGTATGAAGGAATTATCCAGGGTGTGTTTATGCTTGGAACTGCCGGGCAAAAAGCAGTGATTTTGGAACATTTGTTAGCCTCCCATCCATAACAGGTATGAGAAGCCCATTTGATCTTTTCACGTTTTGCCCAATCTGGGACAATTTCTGCAGAAAAGTGAGACTGCTTGGGGCAAAAGGGAGGGGCCGTTCCAGTGACTGAGGCAGGTTTGTCTGGGTTACCATCCAAGTTCATTGTCAGATTTTTTACAGCTCCAAATGAGGCTCCTTCGGCCACCCCGTCAGGTGGGGGGGTTGCATATGGAGAAGGGCCTCTCAGGACAACAGGTTGTTGTACTGACAATCCTGAAAAAGCAAAACACCATTCCATGTGGAAAGGATCTGTAGGATAAGTAGGACCAAGTGTTTGGTGGGCGGTTGCCTCAAAAATTAACAATTTTAAAGCCTCATGATGAGAATCACCCCATTCCCAAATTTTTCCTTTTCTCAGCAGGCTGTAAAGGGTTCTGGCAATTATAGAAAAATCAGGGATGTGTTTTCTGCAAAGCACTAGTAATTCTGAAACTTGTTGCAGTTCCTTCGTAGATTCTGGCATTTTAATTTGATTGAAGGAGGTTATCAAATGCGTATCATGCTTCTTTTCCATCAAATTCCCAGAAATTTTACTTTCAGGGGAAATTTGTAGATCAAAGCTTTCAAAGTTGGAGATTATTTTCTGTTGAGGATCTTCCACTTCTATTTCATCCCTACCCACAAAAATATCATTGATGCATTGGTAAACAGCTACACTGTCAGCTATGGGTATTTTTTCTAACTCTTGGGCCAAAGCAGGGTGGGCACGGGTGGGTGAATGTCGGTTCCCTTGAGAAGGAAGGCTTTGCTTTGGCTCCTTGCCTGGGTGCTGAGAGGGGGAGGGTGGGGGGGGTTGGATTGTTAGACTGTTTCTGGGCTCACTGCCCAGATTCTCAGAAGAAAGGTGTGTAATTTGCTGTGACTTTTTAGGGAGGGGTTGCCCTGGCAAATTTGGGTTTTGTTTGGGGACCCCTTTTTTAATATCTAATAGCAACAAGTGTTGGCGGCTAGTGATTTGTTTACTTTTCTCTGGTTTTTCACTACTAAGAGTTTTAACATAGTTGGTCACTTCTACTGCAATTTCACTTAATACATAGACATTACGATCACTGGCAGGTGAATTAGATTGAGGGGCTGGGGGCTGGGAGGGGGTAGAATAAGGACTGAAACCACGATCTGTAGATCCGGTTGGTTCACTTGGGTTTCCGAGGGATCTGTCTAGCTTTTCTACAGAACTTAAAACAATTGCTATAGGTTTAAGTAATTCCAAAGGCTTTTGAATTAAAGGAATCATAATTTCAGGCTTTACAGGCAATTGCATTGGAGAGTCATCATGTATCATTTGCAGGCAGGCAGCTTTGTGAATGTTTTCCATGGGCTGTTCGGGAGTACCAATTAAAGTTAAATGGTTTCCCTTTTCCAAGGGGTTATACCCCTCTGCCCAGTGAGCTGAGCATTGAATCAGGAACCACGAGTTATGTTTGTCTCTTATTGTTAAGAAAACTCCACGTCCCCAGTACCCACTAGCTTCTTGTTCTGTCAACTTAATTTGATCTCCACCACCGAGAGATACTCGGGAAACATATTCTGTCTCTGATTCATGAGGGAAATGCGAGTACTCTCCTTTTAACTTAGATAATTCAGTGGTGGTGTCCGGGATTTCTTTAGTGATTATGTGTAGGTCTGAATTTTCATCAATATAGTTGCATTCTGTTTTAACTAGAGGTGTTGTGTTAGGGCAGCAGTGTTCCTCACAATTTTTTACTAACACTAATTCTTTCTGGGGGTAAATCTGATAAATGTGAGGAGTTTCTTTTTCTTCTGCCTTTTTTGGGAAGTCAGCATTCTCTAAATTTTTAGAATATTCATCTCCCAAGGCAGTCCGTAGCAAATTATTTTCATCTCGCAGCAAATGATTTTCATTTTGCAAAATTTCAACTAAATTTTGAAGGGAGTCTATTATTGCATTTTCTTCACTTCTTCGCTTAAAGCGAGTTTCTACAGCTGCGGTAAGGCAGGCTCCCAGAACTGAGCACAGTATGGTTTTATTTTTGCCCAGTTTAAATTTTGTTTCATGTTGTAAAGAACATACTTTATCAACCACACTTTCCAAATTAGACCAGTTATTATTAGCCCAAAATTCCACCTCTGGAGAGGGTCTGGCATTGTGTTTAGCTAGTAGAGCATAAAATTCAGTTTTATGTATAAAATCATTAGTCATTTTGTAAAGGGGATCAGAAAACCACTACAGGGAGGTAATGCTTGGTTGTACACACACACAGCTACGCTGCGTCTCCCCTCTTTCCCTGGGGTGGGTGAAGGGACAAAATCTGTCTGCTGAGGCACTGTTTAGTTACGTCAAGGTGTCCCTTCTCTCAACAAGACAGTTCACACACAAAAAACAGTTTCTCTTTTTGCACTAGGAGATTTTTTGTGAAATCCTGAAGACAGATACACCTCAATAGAGTATAGGGATGCTTTCACCTAGGTGTCTACAGTGTGCGAAGAATCAGAAAAGCCCCCCTTGCTTTCTAGCTTCGTTCACCAAAGTGACGGGCTAGGTGCGGCTGAGGCAAATCTTCCTCTTCCTAGTACAGACTATAGACAACCTGCAACCCCTCTGTCAATCAGGACCCTGTCACGGTGACGCCAATTTAATGTCACGAGCCAAAGGATGGTCGTGATGGTTCGTTTTGATTTCAGAGTGCAAAAAGAGGCAGTGATAACTTAATTCAAGTGAAATCAATTGTATCTTTATTGATACACACAGTTATGCGATAGAAAAGAAGGGGAAAGAAGAGAGGGAGAGAGAGAGGGAGAGAAAGGGGGGTAAAGAAAGGGTATAGCTACCAACTGACAGACGGGGGTCCTCGTGACGCCGATGCCAACAGACCACCTTCGCAGTCTCCGTGGCACGTAGGTCAATAGAGCCGTCGTCCGCTGGGGAGGCCTCAAAGTGTGAGTCGCAGGGGGAAGCTTTTATAGTCATTGCAGAAGCAGGGGGCACCCGGCCAATGCACAATGCAGGCAGAAGTGGGGGGCACCTGGCCAACGTGGGGGCAGCACCCAGGAGTCATTGTGAGGAGCCCCGTTGCTCTGGGAATCAGGTGCAACCATTCAGATCAGGCAGGTTTGGGGCAAGCAGGTCTGGGCTCTGCAGCAGGTACAGCACAGTCAGTCAAAGCAAACACGGCCTCTGCAAACACGGCCCAGGAACCGTGACAGTGTCCATTGTTCCTGCACGGGTCCCTGAGGAGGGCGTCTTGGTCCAGTGGGTGCAGCTGCAGGGAGAAGCTTGGCCTGTGCTGTGGCTCAGAGTCCATGGGGGTCTCAGCCTCTGACAGTCGTGAGGCAAGTGAGGGATTTTCGGACCGACTCTTACATACCCTTCCCCCACTA
Source organism: Prinia subflava (assembly GCF_021018805.1). Taxonomy (NCBI): domain Eukaryota; kingdom Metazoa; phylum Chordata; class Aves; order Passeriformes; family Cisticolidae; genus Prinia; species Prinia subflava. The sequence goes on from NW_026960608.1 coordinate 2,269,452, forward strand.
CCCGCAGTTAGCTTATACAGAAATTATTATTTTTAACTTTCCACTATCATTCCCCCCTTTGAAAGTATTTTCACTCTAATATACTAAGTGTAAATGCTTTCACTTAATACAGTCCATTTGGCTTCAGAGTTTATACTGGATGTTCATCTTCAAATCCTTGGTTGTCATGAGCTTTGTGCCAAATGTTGTTGCGGATCGAAGGCGCTGGATATGGATTCCGTGCCAATGCCTTCATAATGGTCCTGTTCCAAGATGCCTTTTTCTGTATCTCTCTCTTCAGGATTCTGTAAACTAACCAAATTGCTAAAAATATCTGGGAATACACAAGACAGAGAGTCAAACAGACTTGATTTGCATAGATAGTTTGATAACCAATATGCCATGGCAGGAACAAACAGAACTGTGAAAATTACAGGAGACAGGATTACACCTGCTTACGGGAAGAGAGAAGATTCAATCAACTTCTGCAAGCAAAGAATTGTTGTAAAACGCATGAGTTTTCTGTGTGATTTTTAACCTGATTATTGTAGTAGAAATTATTAACCTGTTTGAAATAGTATATAAGCTTTTGGGAAACCTGAGTAAAATTGAATTCTGATCACCGAATCAGTCTTTCCGTCTCTCATCAATTGCCAATAATTGGTGCTCCATATGACTGGAGAAGAACCTGCTATCTGCTGGCAATTGGCGACGCCCCTGGAACTGATCGTGACGGTGAAAGAACCGCGTTTGGGCCCGCAATCATCTGTACACTGGACGTGACAGGTGAGCCAGGGGAACTCGAGGTATGGGACAGGTCGTGTCCAACGAGAGAGACGTTAACAAAACCATGCAACGCTTGCTGAGCAAGCATGGATCCCCCATCCTTAAGCAGGACCTTAAGTCGCTCCTACAATGGGTGTCACGCATGTTCCCCAATACCACCCCTTCCTCTATTTTTACTCTCCGCTACTGGGACAAGGTCGGCGTAAAGCTCTACGACCTGGCCACGAGCCAGAGCTACGCCTGCTTCCTGCATGGAGGGCGATCATGGACACGATTAAAAAAGAGGGGGAGGAGCGAGGCAGCTTGCGAGGCTACCGCGGAGATGGCCCCGGAGGCCGTGCTAGACCGAAACCTGCCCAGGTCCCGCTCCCCGTCCCCCGTCCGCACCCCCTCCCCAAAAAGCCCAGCCGCCAGCTGAAGCCCTACGGGGATCCCACCAGCGACCCCAGAGCCGCCGAACGCTAACCACTTATGGGGACTCTGACTCCAGCAGTGACGGGGAGTCTTTTGATCCCGGCCCCAAAAATGATCTGGACTTATTCCCTTCAAATATGCATAACAACTGGTTACGGATAAAAAAGAAAGCCCTTAAGGACAGAGACTTTGATATTGCAGCAGAAATATTTGTAGCCCCTGTGCGACTCGGCCCGAAGGGGGGAATCCCCAATGGGAGCCCTTGGGCCACTCAGAAATTAAGGAACTGCACCGTACCAAGGCAGAATATGGTCTGGGCTCCCCTTACTTCAGTCATTTGTTAAAAGCAACTTTCACTACTCACCTCATGACCCCTCATGACGTTAAATCCTTAGCAAACCTTTTGCTCACCCCAACGCAATATGCAATATTGATGGCACAGTGGAAAAGGAGACTGGAGAACTTAATTGTAACATATGCAGGGCAAGCGAACCAAGCCCTGGTTGCCTTAACTATTGACCACTTAGGGGGGGAGGGAGCGCATACCGATCCTAATGGCCAGGCTGCCTTGCCAAGACAAGCCCTAGAAGGGATCACGGAGGCAGCTCGTCTTGCCTTTCTTAAAGTCCCTGATGCAAAAACCCCCACAACAGTCCTTCATAAATATTAAACAGGCTCCCCAAGAACCCTATATGCAGTTTGTGGACAAATTGAAGCAAGCACTGGAGAGACAGATTGATAATGATCAAGCCAGGGAAATTGTGCTCCTCAAACTGGCTATTGAAAATGCTAACGATGACTGTAAATGCCTCTTGAAAGCCCTGCCCCCAGAACCTGAGCCCACACTGCTTCAAATGATAGAAGCCTGCAACCACCTGGGGACATTGTAGCACACTACAGCAGTGACCTATCAAGCTGTGGGACAAGCCATAGCCGATGCTTTTGCCGCTTTAAAGATAATACCCAAAAAGCAGTCGGTTTGTTTCAGCTGTGAGGAGCCCGGGCACACTAAAAAAGACTGTCGAAAGGCACAAAACCCGAGAACACCAAACATGTGCCCTTGCTGCCAGAAAAGTCCTCACTTTGCTAATTCCTGTCACTCTAAATTTTACAAAAAATGGCCAGCCTTTGCAGGGAAACTCATCTCACAGCGCGGGATGGCGATGCATGAAGACACAAGTCCCACAGCCAACCCAGCAGCTGTCACAACCAGGAGCAACCTTCAGCTTCCAGCTGGCCCAGCCCCCACTCACCAGACCGTCTCCAACCTACGTGCAGCCACCCCAAGAAGTGCAATAACATTGTCTAATTGCTCAGTTTTTGTCTCCCTACAGGAAATCTATGGACTCTTCCCAGGTCCTCTCAAGGGTGGGTGGAAACAGTCAAAGCTATCAAAGCCAACACCTGGTACAGCTCACAGGGCCTGAGAGGAAAGTAGCTACTGTCAGTCCTTTTGTGCTGTCTGCACCACTAGTTTTGTGGGGGAGAGATGTTCTGTCTCAATAGGGAATTTTTATGCGGTCAAATTTTGTATAAAGGTCATTAAAGCGCGCGACTTTAAAACTAACCTAAAAAAAAAAAAAAAAAAAAAAAAAAGTTTGGTAAATTAATGTCTCTTAAGTTCTTAACAAGAAAGGGGGAGCCAAGGATGGCACCCCTGCTGAGAAGACTGCAGAAAGCTCTTTTATGTTTTCAGTCTTTTATATAGTTCTGATGGACTCTAAACAAATGGTTACAGCCTTTGAGTGAGAACTTAATGCAGAACAGCTTCTCTCCTTCTCTTGTTTAGTTTGTCATCAAACAGAGGTTAAATGCAAATGTGTTGAATGTGAGACTGTAGTACTGTGCATCTCTTAAAGGACGATGTATTTGCTGTCAATATGATCCATCAAGATGCATCAGAAATAACGCACAAATTCAACGATTGTTATAAACGCCAGGACAATTTATTACCAAATTCAATAATTTGGTTTATTAAAAATTCAAATCACAAAATTTGGAATCAAATTACAGAATTTTAAGCAATTAAAAAAAAAAAAACAAAGTCACAAACAGCGACACTTACTTGACAGAGTTTCTCCCGGGAAAAAATAAGCCAAGGGTGACCCAGAGACATGGACCCTGGCAGTCTGAGTCTCTAGCTGGGTACACGCCTTCGCCCGCCTAGAGGCTTAACTTAAATACCCTTAATTTCCCCCTCGGCAGCACTTCTCCCATTGTTTCCACTAAGCACCGGCAATTAAGATTGTTTATACTAAACCCTGAAAGAGCCCCCTGGTCCATTCAAATGCTAATGTTCAGAGTAAGTCCTTGCTTTGAGTAATTTAACTGTCGTAGAAGTGTGTGATGATTCCTCTGCATGTAGTACCCGATCAGTGTAAGTCCCTGCTTTGAGCCGTAGAAGTGTGTGATGACTCTTCTGCACGTAGCACTCGACCGGTGTAAGTCTTGGCTGTTGAGGTAATTTTCGCTGCACGTATGCAAGGGTAGGTTGATCGGTACTCATTGTCTCATCAGTGCCTCGTGTTCTCACCTTCTATTTTTGGACTAGGGAGATCAGGAGAGGTGCTTTACAGAAGTCTGTGAAACGTGTGGGTTGAGCAGACACACATACTTTTATACAATATATTACAGTTTCCAGTCTATAATTATTTATAGAACATGAATTAAATAACCCTATTTTCCACAACGATTAATGTGTGTATGTAAATTTGATCCACCTGAACAACTAGAGCACAGGGGCTTACTGCCACTGAGAATAAGGATATATGATGATTTCCTGACTATCATGATATTTACTGAGAATTGTTTCTAGTGCTCAGATATAGCCTGTTAAACTTACATGCTTTTGACAACTTACATGCTTTTGACAAAGATTGTGATAACCAGTTTGATTTTTAGTTGAAAAGACATCTCCCTGGAAATATTTGGGCTGGCAAATAGGCATGCATTCTATTTCTGCACAACCCTTACAAATTTCAGCTGAAATCAAAACATTACATGATGCACAAAAATTGCTGGGAACAATAAATTGGGTTTGTCCCTTGCTTGGGATTTCAAATGCAGTTTTAGAGCCATTGTTTGCCCTCCTGGGAGGAGAGCCCAACCTCTTATCACCCAGATGCTTAAACAGAGAAGCACAAATTGCGCTTCAAAATGTAGCTGATGCTACCTCTCAGAGGCAATCATCTAGGTGGACTCCAGAACTGCCGCTGTGGCTAATCATTCTGAATCCTAACAAACAGCCTTATGCCTTAATATTTCAGTGGGACTCAGAAAAACCAGACCCTCTGCTAATTATCGAGTGGGTCTTTTTGCCTAACAATATGCCCAAGACTATTTCCATGCAAGATGAACTTATGGCCATGTTGATTGTCAAGGCTCATCAAAGACTGACCTCTTTGGCTGGGAAAGGTTTTGATCATATTTATCTACCTCTCACAATGTTTTATTTGAATTGGTTGCTACAGATGTCTGAAAAATTGCCAATTGCTTTAACAAATTACCCAGGGCAGATATCTATCCATCTGCCTAAACACAAATTATTAAGTTCGTCTCTTAATTTAATCCCCAAGCCAAAGAGAAGTAAGACTCCTTTGCAAGCTATGACAATATTCACAGATGGGTCTGGAAAAACCCATAAATCAGTGATTGTATGGAGGGACCCTGAAACTGGAACTTGGCAATCTGATATTGCTGTTGTTGAAGGGTCTCCACAAATAGTGGAATTAGCTGCCGTGGTCAGAGTGTTTCAGAAATTCAACACACCTTTTAATCTGATTACTGACTCTGCATATGTTTCAGGTATTGTACAGAGAGCAGAAAATTCTGTTTTGAAAAATGTTAAAAATGGCATTCTTTTTTCCTGGTTAAAACTGCTGGTCTCCCTGTTAGACCAAAGGACGGCTCCTTACTTTGTGATGCATATCGGGTCACATTCCAATCTACCCGGCTTTCTCACTGAAGGTAACGCCCAGGCAGACTTGTTAACCTTATCAGTGCAGGATGTTTTGCCTAACAAAACAGAACAAGCTAAACTGAGTCACTCCTTTTTTCACCAAAATGCTGGGGCTTTGGTAAGACTTTTCGGATTAACTCTAGCACAAGCCTCTAGTATCATTTCTATATGCCCTGACTGTCAGCGTTGCTCCCTTCCTAATGTGAACACAGGGGTCAACCCGAGAGGTCTACAGAGCCTGCAAATTTGGCAGACAGATGTGACACACATTCCTGAATTTGGCCGCTTGAAATTTGTGCATGCTTCTATTGATACCTTTTCAGGTGCTCTGTTTGCCTCAGCTCACACGGGAGAGAGGGAAAGACGCCTGCCGTCATTTCACTGCTGCCTTTGCCACCTTAGGAATTCTGCAACAGATTAAGACAGATAATGGACCCACATACATTTCCCGTAGAGTTGCAAACCTCCTCTCCTTATGGGGTATCACTCACAAAAGGGGCATAACTAACTCACCCACAGGACAATCAATTATAGAACACGCCCATGGCTCTCTCAAACGTCTTCTGGTACAACAAAAGGGGGCAGCCGGGGACACTCCTGCTGAAAGATTATGCAAAGCCTTGTATGTTTTTAATTTCTTGAATTGTTCAATGACAGACTTAAATCCCCCTATGACTAGGCATTTTACATCATCCACATTGCTTTCCTGCAAGGAGAAACAACCAGTACTAATCCGTGACCCAGAAACGGGTAAAATCCTTGGCCCTTACCCTTTGATCACCTGGGGGAGGGGCTATGCTTGTATTTCCTCAGAAAAAGGACCTCGCTGGATTCCGGAAAAAAACGTGAAGCCATTCTGAGAACCTCTACCGACAGCTGACGGAGGCCAGGAAGCCACTGCCACCTAGCCCCCGGGAGAGGAGGAACCCCACTCAGACTGCAGTTGATGACATCCTTTGTCCTACCTAGAAAGGAAACTGTGAACTTTTGGGTTTGATGTCAGTGTAAAGGGTGTGGGAATTGGTGATATCACAGAGCCCTTTTTGGCAAAAGCGTAATGTGAAAGAGGTATAAAGACGTTTAATTTTTTAGTTATAACTGACCACCTGTCTTGTTTTGAGAGGAAGTGATTTTTTCAGGAAGCTGAGGTCAAACCAATGAGTGGTCAGGTATGAGTGTTGTCACCTAGAGTGGCCACTGAGGGCTTGGACACGCCTCTGAGGACACAAGGGGTTAAAAGCAAGGACTCTCAGAGGGACTTCCTCTTTCTGGCTTCACTTTCAGGAGAGGAGCATCTTTTCCCTCCTCCCCTGCCCAGCTGACCAGGCTGGGTGGGGGAGGGGGGCCAGGTGGTCAGGCTGAGGTAGGCCCGGGGCCCAGAGGAGGGGGAAAGAGAGAGAACGGGACTGGAGCTGGGCCAGCCCCATCCAGGATGGAGGGGTGGAGAACTTTTGGAGGTGCCTTCCGTTCCCCCCATGTCGTCCCCCCCCTCGTCCCGTCTCCCCCCTCCCCCAGGGAGAAGGTGCTGAGCTGCTGCATGTGGGAGTTGCCAGAGCCTGCGAGTGCCTGGGCCTGTGGCCTTGCTGGGAGACAGAAGCTTTTAACTCTTTCTGAGGCAGAAGAAAACTATTCCCAGACATTGATTCTCATGGCTGGTGGTTTCAGAAGAGAGAGGGACAGCCTGGGACCGAGATGATAAAGGACGATGGAAAAGACCCCCAGATCAGCTAGAGATGAAGAGGAGTGGCTTCTGAGCTGGACTTTTCTTGCATAATGTTAGCCATAGACAGACCCTGAACTCTCCTGAACATAAATAAGACTGTATTTGGGTGGATGCTTTTTGGCTCAAAACCAAAGACTTTGTGGCCTATTCTTGGAACCCTCGGCCCCAGGGGTAAATGTGGGGGGGACTGCTTGTCCCAATATGAGAAGATGGCTGGTTTTTGGTACTTGGCCAAACATCCTTAAAAGAGCCCTATATGCGGTTTTGGTCCATGGACGGTGGTGAGAGCACTGGACATGGAAAGGAGGGTGTCACCCTGGCAGACTTCTCTGGGTGGTGCCATGGGTGACATGGGAACACGGGAAGGTGGACTTGTGTTTCCTGTGGGGAGGGGGGGGGGTCTGTGGTGCGAGACAGACTCCTCTCTCCCTGGATGGACTGAAGATTGTTTTTTTAAGGGATGATGACTTTGATGGGGAACCCAGGGTTGTGGAAGGTTTAAGCAAGTAAGATGAGGGTAATGTACAAGTGTTAACCATTTGAGCATGTAAGGGATGGAAATTGGGGGGAGGAGAAGAAATGTTCTGGGAGGTTTTCATTTCTGCTCTTGGGTGTTTGGGTTTTCTTTTCTATTTTTTGTTATGTAGTTTAATAAAGTTTTTTTTCTATTTCAAGTTTTAGGCCTGCTCTGCTCTGTTCTTGACCACACCTCACAGTAGCTCATTAGGAAAAACACACACTCATGGGTACACTGGCATTTGGCCAGCACCAACCCATGACACCACCAAACAGGATAGTCCTCACATTCCTAAGGAAGTTTTGAGGAAATCCAAAAATAGCCGTTTGCACGATAGAGTGCAGTCAAAACAACTAAGTGCCTGATATTTGGCTAGTCCTTGAATGAGGACCAAAAGGGGATAAGCTAAAAAAGTTTTATTCTTTTTGCTACAACATAGTTCTAAACACACAAACAAAGGCACCATGGAGTTACATCGAATGCTATACTTATTAGCATTGCTTGCCTTTTGTAGCACAGCCTGGCCTGTTGATCAACCCAAAACAAATGTTTGGATAACTCTAGCTAATGCAACCAAACAAGATACTTTATGCCTGGCCACCGCATCCCCCAAAAATCCATTTTCAACCTGTTTAGTCGGTTTGCCATTAGATGGCTGGCCAATACCAGAAACTACCAAAAGCATAGTACAGAGTTCAAATCCTGTTGATACATGGGATCAGTGGACTCCTTACCTTCCTATAATACCCTTGGAGCCACAAGAATTAGAACTCCTGGGTTCTGTAAAAAAGGATTTTTGTGTTAATTTTGATTACACAGGAAAAAATCAGTCAAAAGCCTGGGATGTTTCTCCCTATCATCCTGCATATAAGAATCAGACCTTTTGGTGCAATTACACTTCTGGCAGCCCTTCTAAATCCAGTAACGCCCCCCTGTGGCTGCCATGAGGAATGTTTCTGGTTTGTGGAGATCAGGCCTGGGCTGCTATCCCTTCGCACATAAAGGGAGGTCCCTGTAGTTTGGGACGACTGACTGTGCTAACACCTAATATGTCCATGACTTTACAGCACAAATCTCCCTGCAGAATAAGGCGCAGTCTGCATGCATTTGATGAATACTGCCATGATGACTTGTCTTTGTAGTCTGTGACCCAGATGAATTGGGCTTCTTCGCTTTTGCCAGGACTGGCTGCAAAAAAGGCCTTAAGTCAATTAAATAAGATAGCCTGCTGGCTGGCAAAGCAGACGAATGCCACCAGCTCAGCTTTATCAAATTTATTAACAGATGTTGACAGTATAAGGCATGCTACCCTTCAAAACCGTGCTGCCATTGATTTCATCCTCCTTGCCCAAGGCCATGGATGTGAAGATTTCCATGGAATGTGTTGTATGAATCTTTCTGATCACTCAGAATCTATCCATAAAAGCATTCAGCAGCTAAAAGACTGTGTGTTCAAACTAAAGGTAGAATCTGGATCTTGACTAGATAACCTGTTTAATGACTGGGGGTTGACACCTTGGCTAAATATTTTCTTAGGATAGGAATGCATGTAATGATTTTAATAATAATTGTATTAGTTATGATACCTTGCTTGCTTCAATGTGTACAGAGATTAATTAATAAAGCCATCAAGGGGGTGTTCTTGGCTGATACAGGGGGGGACTATGGGAATACACAACACAGAGTCAAACAGACTTGATTAGCATAGCTAGTTTGATAACCAGTATGCCATGGCAGGAACAAATGGAACTGTGAAAATTACAGGAGACAGGATTACACCTGCTTGCAGGAAGAGAGAAGTTTCAATCCACTTCTGCAAGCAAAGAATTGTTGTAAAATGCATGAGTTTTCTGGGTTGTTTTTTTTTACCTAATTATTGTAGTAGAAATTATTAACCTGTTTGAAACAGTATATAAGCTTTTGGGAAACCTGAGTAAAATCGAATTCTGATCACCGAATCAGTCTTCCCGTCTCTCAGTCATCGCCAATACATACCTAAAGGAATATGTACAAGATATACCTGTGAAAAATTCCCCTAGTGTTGGCATATGAATGCGAGACTCACAAGCTGAGAGCAAAATGAATCTATTTATTGCAGAGTTAAGGCAGTACTTATACACTTAGTGTGAGCATCTCTGTTCAGTCCTTTGCATGCAACCTGATTGCAAGCCTGTAATAAATCTGTCAGCCTGACAGTCTATTAGTTTTTTCAAGGTTTGCAGGCTTTGAAGAAACAGGACGCCTTTCCTGTTCTCAGATTGTGTGGAATCTGCTTTATCTTGTGCTTCCCAGGATTTTTTAGGCCTGCTATTTCCTGACATCTCCACCTTTTTTCTTTTTATTGGGATCATAAATAAGGCTAAGGTAACCATGACTTGTTTTTGCATGCTTTTAACAGTCCTGATTGTGTTAAAAAGGACAAGACAGAAGATTAAAAAGGATATCATTGCCAGACAACCTAGTCCAATGAAAATCCAAATTTGTAAATTTGTTCCAGAAAACCAATTTTTATGATTTAGCCAAGAAAGATCATTTTTCAGATCTGTCAACACTTTCTGTTCTTCCAGAATTTGTAAAGTTCTGGATTGATCTTCAATTGAGTGTGAAGTGATTGTATCTTTTGTTGTAAGGATTTATCAAAGGCTCCTTGAAGGTGATTTTTAGCTGTCTCCCAATTCTGTTCTGTGTCATTCTACGGAAGAGGAGCGACACATAAAGAATCATGGATATGTTTCCAATCACAGTGCAGGTATAGATGAGATATTTGGGCTTCCATTTTCTCACCTACACATAAAAGAGCACTTTCTAAGGCATCTAATTTAGCCATTATTTATTTATTTATGTTTTCTTGTGTTTGTAATTCTGTGATATTAGTTAAAGCCTGTCCCACAGTATGGGCAGTTTGAATGGAATGAGTTAAGGCAGCAACAGCCACAGAGACGGTGGTTAATATTATTACGGCAGAAACAATAGCAAAGATTAACCAATACAGAAATTTGCAAATTGGTCTCTTACTCGTTTGGATTTCTTCTTGGACTATTTGAGACAACTGGGAGAAAACCGTCCTGTCTTTCCCAAGTCTGAGTCAGATTTACAGGTACTCAAATTTCAGATCTTCTTTTAAATGGAAGGACAGAATAGTTATGCATATTTTCATAGGTTATACATGATTTGAAAACAAAGGAATCAAAGGATTAAAAATACTGATGCCTTAAATTTTAGCTATCTTGAAGAGGCAAGCAGCCAGATGGGCCCTGGGGCAACCTTTATTTTAATAGTCCTGAACCCAGCTAAGCAAACCCATGCTTTGATTTACCAGTGGGACCCTAAGGCTCCAGACCCCTTGATGATCATAGAGTGGATATTTTTGCCACACCAGATGTCTGAAACTATAAGCACTTGTCCTGGTTTAGGGCAAATTTGAGAGGAAACAACTGAATAGGGTCCCTCTGGAAAGCAAACTTAAACGGCCCCTCCACCCAGCCAGTCTGGAAAAAGAACTTCAGAGAAAAGTGGAAAAAACTATTTATTTAACAAACAAAATGCCCACAAGCATAAAGAATGAATAATATGAAACAATAAAACCTCTCACTGTTCTGAAGAGAGATGGTAAACCTGAGAAAATCCTACCCCTGGGTAGCTCAGCTCATTCAGTTTTTTATCAGTCTCAGTCCTTCTGGAGGTCCAGGCCCAGTGGGCTGCAGGTGCTAGCCCTTGGTGCTCCTCTGGGATTTTCAGTCCGGAGCAGATTTAAAGGGTCCCAAAAAAAGGAAAAAAAAACCCAAAACAGTCCAGGGAACTTCTCTGCCCTAGCTAGCTAAAACTAACTAAAAAGCAAAAAAAGATCTCTGTCCCAGCTGCCAGTCTGTGCTTCTGATGAACCACTGTCTGGAGAGGAATGTGCAGGAGTGAGAGCTGTTTTCAAAACAAACTTGGTGCTTCTTCGTTCCTTGCTTTGCTCTCAAAGCCAGTCTGAAAGGCACAGAACTCAATATACAGCACAGACAGAACAGATGATTGGGGATACAAGCATCATAAAGTCATCCTAGGACAGCACTCAACATGAGATGATTGCTTTTCCTACGGTAAAAGCTAGAGACACACTTGCAGGTGTGGATTTCTGTTCAATCTGTTTGCCTGCTACTACTGTTTATTTACAGTGGCTACTGTAACAATCTGAAGCATTTCAAATGGCCCTAACTGATTTTTCTGGAAAACTTTCTATTCATCCCCCAAAGCACATCTTGTGGCAGTCAGTCTTAATCTCCTGACATGGCCCAAAAGAAGCTAGGGTCCGTTGCAAGCTTTAACTGTCTTTACAGATGGATCTGGCCACATCCACAAATCAGTGATGCTTTGGTGGAATGCAGATCTTAACCGATGGGATTCAGATATAACTACTTGTGAGAATCGGGGCCCGAGGGTCCCTGGTTTTGCCTCACGACCCTCGTCAAGGCCCCCTGTCAAGGAAGGGACTGTGTGCAAGGGGCTCAGGCCTAAGCCACTGTGTGTGTGTACCAAGCATTGAACTGCAGGTGTGTCCACCGGACCGGAGCTGGTTCCCATGGGAACTTGTACGAAGACAATAGACGGCTGGACAGCCTGTGCTTACCAGCGGCCAGGCCCAGACCTGCTTGTCCCAGACCTGCCTGATCTGAATGGTTGCACCTGATTCCCAGAGCAACGGGCCTCCTCACAATGACTTTTGGGTGCTCCCCCCATGTTGGCCAGGTGCCCCCCGCTTTTGCCTGTGTTGGCCAGGTGCCCCCCGCTTCTGAAATGACTATAAAAGCTTCCCCCTGCGACTCACACTTCGAGATCTCTCCACGGACAGAAGACGGATCCATTGGCCGGACGCCACGCCACGAGGACGACTCTGTCTGCCGTTGGTAGCTATATCCCCTGCCCCCCCTGTCCTCGCTCTGTATCCTATTTTTCCTTTCTCATTCCCTCTGTCGCAAGTGTTGTTGGCACTCAATAGAGGTGCATTTGTATGATTAAACTATTGTCCCCTCGAATACTTTTTGCACTCTGAGATCACACAAACCTATCACAACTCCTGCTTGGATCGTGACACTACTGTTTCAGGTTCTCAGATTGCTGAATTGGCAGCTGTTGTGGGAGCCTTTCAGCAATTTGCTATCCCTTTAAACCTAATAACAGACTCTGCTTATCTTGCAGGAATTGTAGAAAGAGCTGAACCTGCTGTACTGAAAGATGTGTCCAACAAAGAATTGTTTCAGTGGTTGCAACAACTTATTTTTCTTTTAGATGCCAGGAAACACCCCTATTTTGTTATGCATGTGTGATGGTTTTAGATCACAATGGGGCAGAAACACCAACTCATGTAGTGGTTTCACGTTCGCCCATTTCTGTTTCCCAAAATTAGTGTAGTGGTTTGAGTGCCTTCTAGAATTATTCACTCTTTTCCTGCTGTGAGATAGGATTAGGAGAGAAGCAAAGCAGGCTCAAACTTAAAAGGTATAAAGACAGGTTTATTAACAAGACTACAATAGAGAAAAAATTAATAAGAATCAGAATAAAACCTTCAAAACACTTCCCTCTCCCCCAAAAGCTTCTTTTCTTTCTTACAGACAATGTAAGAAGACAAAACTCGGAACTCTAGGTCAATATTACTTATAAAATAGTCTTTCCATTTAGAGGGAGAAGTCTCTTTTTTGATCTTTTATGGTAACTCCACAGAAAAGAACAGTCCTCTTGTGACTTTTAAACCTCACAAAACCAGCTGCCTAGGAATCTGTAATTGTGGAAAACCCTCCCATATCATGCAGCCTTTCCCTCAACTGTATGTGGGCCATGGGCTCATGCATATTAGTGAGGTATCATTTTAAAGATGAATGGTTCCAAAAGCAAAGGATTTTCTTCAGCTATCTCCAAAATCATCTTCATCTCAAGAAACAGAGGTTGTCTTTTTCCTGGGGGCAGAGGACTTCATATCTTTCTCTCTGTCTTCCTCTGTTCAAAATTCTCCATTAGATCACAGCTATTTCAATATTTACGTAGTCCATCACATATACCTTTGCTTATCTCTACAAATTAAATACTCTCGTCATCTCCCCAATGTATATTTTTCCACGGTTTAAAGGGATATTCTAACATATTGCAGTCTGTTACCATGGCTCACAAAAGACTGTCAGCCTGAAAAAACCAAGGCATGTTCTCCATCTAAGATGTCACTCTTTCACCAACCCTGATATCTTCATATTGGCTCTTTACATGTCCCACTCTGGCTTTCCTAAGACTCAGAGAAAAGTTAGTGCTCTGCAAGTTTCATCTGTGCAGTGAAAGAGTTAAATTCTTGCCTGGGTCTCTCCCTCTTGGGCTGCAGCTCACAGTGTTAGATTTCAAAGCCGAGCTGATGAGGCGGGGGGGGGGGGGGGGCGGGGGGGGGGTGTCAGGAACAGAGGCCAGGATCTCAGTAGCTAGGTAGGCTGATGGATGCCTCCCCCTACCCCTGGGTCTCATCGGGGTGGGCTCAGCTCAGCCCAGGCTCAGAGCTGCTCCCAGGGGCCTGAGGGACATCTCTCTCTGCAGGCCTTAAGATCGGCTAGATGTTAGTAGCTGTGGCTTCCCCTTCCCCCAGCCAGCAGCTGCTGGGGCCCAAGGGCAAGACCAGGCCAGGCCCCAATGAACAGAGTGGGCCAGCCTGGTTGTTACTTGCAGGCAGGCTGAACAGCAAAGAGGGAAATTCCTGAGATTCTCTGGTTTTTAAACTGTGTAGTCCAGGGACATTTCTAACTCTCTAATTGGTTAATCAAGCTGTCAATATTTTGCTATAGCTTCCTTGGAAAAAAATCACTTCCATGCTAAACCAGCACATCATGTTAGGTCTCACATGACTTTACCTGGTTTCATTGCAGAAGGAAACTGACAAGCAGATCTGCTAACATTATCTGTGCAAGTGTTACCTGATCATTTTTCCCAGGCAAAACTCAGTCACTCCTTTTTTCACCAGAATGCTGCAGCGTTAGCATGCACCTTTGATTTGACTCACCACCAATCTTTTAGCATTGTGGCTATATGCCCAGACTGTCAAAGGCATTCCTTTCCCTCTGTTGCTGGAGATGTTAAACCTAGAGGACTCCAAAGCCTACAAATTTGGCAAACAGATGTTACTCACTTTCACGAATTTGGCAGATTTAAATTTATTCACTCTTCTATAGACACCTTTTCAGGTGCCCTGTTTGCATCCTGTCATACAGGAGAATTGCCAAAAGATGTTTGCTGTCACTTTGATAGTGCCTTTGCAGTCCTGGGAATTCCCTCACAAATTAAAACTGACAGTGACCCAGCCTACATTTCCCAGAGGGTTACAAACTTCCTTGCCCTCTGGGGGGTGACACACAAAACAGGGATTCCCGATTCCTCAACTGGCCAAGCTATAATTGGGAGGGCCCACACTTCACTTAAGCATCTTTTGTTACAACAAAAAGGGGGAATGAGGAATTCTATCCCATTTGAGCGATTACAGAAGGCACTGTATGTTTTTAATTTTCTAAATTTCTCCTTAATGGATCCTAACCCTCCAATTGTAAGGCACTTGAGCAATAACTCTCAGTTAGAAGTTAAACAGAAGGCCCCAGTCCTTATTAAGGACCCAGAAACTGGTAAGATTATGGGACCTTATCCCCTTGTCACATGGGGAAGAGGTTTTGCTCGTGTTTCCACAGAGAGTGGTCCGAGGTGGATCCCAGCCAAAAACGTGAGACCCTTCAGAGAATCCTTGAATACCTCTCCTGAGGATCCTGATCACCCTGGCACTCCATCACTGGCAATCCCAGGCACTTCACCCTTGGCCTTGGTTCCAGAGACCACTGAGGCCGCCTCTGCCTGGCCACCATCTCAGTCAACTTCTACTTGATTCGAGAGGACTTATTGATTTTACACCACTCTTTGAATTCCATGGCCAACTCACTCCAGAGACAGTAAATGCCATCATTGCAGAACAAGCCTCTCTTTGTGAGCAGCAGTTGAAACGGTTTAAGGAGACTTGAACTTGAGAACAACCCTATTTCTTGCTTTATTTGCAGACACTATTCTCATCAAGTGTGGGTTCTGTTTCAGTGTCGAAAGTGTCACAAATGGTGGTATTGCATCTCAAATTGCCACCATAGTAGTTGCTTGCAGTGTAGTCCCTTATGCTATTTGTATGGCGATTGCATTGTTTTAAATTTTGTATGTGGGCAGGAGTATGGCTGGCTCCCACGCTAGCATTATTGGGGGTCAGATTTACATTTTCAAGCTGGTCCTTTTGGTAGGACTCAGCCTCAATGATGGAGGAGTGGTCGCAATGCCACCCCTTCCAGAATGTAATGTTTGGCTTACTCTAGCTGAAGTTTTAAACCCAACTACATTGTGCCTATCCATGTCCTCCCCTGGTGATCCTTTCCAAACTTGCTTAGTAGCCATGCCTTTAGAGAAAAGTGAATGGGATGCCTTATTCAATTTGGCAGTCCAAAAAGAATGTACTGCCCCAGGTCGAATTGAGCCTGTGTGGTGGTGCAACGAAAGTTGACATAAAAAAGCAGGTGAGCCAGCTGGATAGTATTTTTCTAATGATCGCAGATTAGGAGTAAATAAAGTTGGGAACTTCCCTTTCCATTCAGCCTCAAGAATTAGACATTTTTTGGATCCACAGAGTCTTTTGTGTGTTTCTTTCTAAATGATACTGCCAGCCCCTATAATGAGAGAAGATTTGGCCTTGATGTTTCAGGTACAGGAATTTACACCAATGCTTCTGCCTGGTGTAATCATACCTTGCCTCAACCAGTTATATCTGGAAGCGTTGCAATTGGATTATCGGACAATATATTCTTAATATGTGGAAATAAATCTTGGAAAGGAATACCAGGAAGAGCTGTAGGAGGCCTTTGTACTTTTGGGCGACTAACCATGTTTCACTCTTTGTGAGAAAGCTTACCATCTTTGCACAAGTTAGTGTGAGCAAAGCATAGCACACACACATATAGCCCAGATTGTAATGATAATATTGAAGCTTAGAACCTCGGAGCCCAAGTATTTGCCTCAATTATTCCATCTATTGGCACAGCACATGCACTAAAAACTTTGAATAGACTTGGCTGTTGGCTTGCAAAACAAACTAATGCTACTAGCTGTGCTTTAACAGGCCTATTAACAGACAGTGTGAGACATGCTACACTGCAGAATAGAGCTACAATTAGATTTTTCTTTTGGCGCATGGGCACAGTTGTGAAGACTTTGAAGGCTTATGCTGTATGAACCTATCTGATAACTCTCAGTCTATTTACACTAGTATACAGGCCCTTTGAGACAGTGTTACCAAATAAGGGTTGTGGATGACAGCAACTGGCTTGGACATATACTTAGAGGATAGGGAATTACTGGCTGGCTTAAGCATTTAGTTAAAACAGGAATGAATGTGTTGGCCATACTGTTGCTTATGATGATTTTTTTGCCATTTGTTTTGCAATGTGTTCAGAGACTGATCGATAAGTCCACAAAAAATATTTTAATGGTGGGAAAAGAAAGGGGAGATGTGGAGGTGCAGCTAGAGAGCAGGACTGGGTGTACTGCTCAGCTCATTACAGAAATGGAAGTGTTAGCATTGGTAGGCCATAAGCCTTGGCAGGCAGGTGGTACCCTGAAGAGGGAAGCACAAGATAATGGTATGCTTAGTATACTTAGCTTATGTAAGTTCATACATGCCTGTAAGAGTCTGTGCTAGCCTATAGTTAAGTAATGTTATTAAGAAACATAAGGTATGGTTGCTATACTTATTATTGCTTAAGTGAGCAGCTATTTTTAGTTACAGCTGAAAAGGTATATATAGTAAATCTTTGTGATCAATAAACTGACTTTTTGCATCCAAGCAATCAGTCTCAATTTGTTGCCGGAGATCAGCCGGAGTCAAGACAGCACTCAGTATGAGTTAGAAATCTTGCTTGTTTATTCAGCTATTTGGCTTACATTTATACTGTGCTAAGCATATCATGCACATAACTCTGAACATCATTGATTAAACCGTAATGTTCATACATCCTTGCAGTATACGTAATTGGCTTAGAAGCTCTGTCCACGTGGCTGGATGCTGTGAGCCTTCTCCAACTTATGGTCAGCACATCCCATCTAACATCCTGTTATGGCTATTGCTCCAAAGCTTTACTTCATCCTTATCCCATCTAAAGAACAATTCAAGGATATTTCAGCTTCTACTCATCCTTTAGGCTAAAAGCAGGATTGTGCACACTTCCCTGCTTTTCCAGCCATGCATCCACATCAGTTCTTCCATCGCTGTCAGGTATTCACAACTGAATAAACAAAAAACACTTCCTGAGGAGAGACAGAGCCCAGCATTTTTTCCCAGACAGAGGCAAAATGGTGGCTGTCCCCCTGCTGCTCACCACATGGCACCCTGGAGAACAAAGGCAGCATGCTGGAGAGGCATTTGCAGCTTAGCCTTCTCCCCACAGCCTGGAAACAACAAAAACCAGGGACAACCCAAAACCTGGAAAGCTAGTTCAAGTAAGGAGTTATGCTGTTGAGCTGCTTATTCCATGCCACCCAGCAGGGCTCAGGTCCCACTGCAGTTTTTTGTGGGCGGCCATATCAGCAGCAGTGTGGC
Organism: Prinia subflava; assembly: GCF_021018805.1. NCBI lineage: Eukaryota > Metazoa > Chordata > Aves > Passeriformes > Cisticolidae > Prinia > Prinia subflava. Next base: position 2,287,453 of record NW_026960608.1, read on the forward strand.
ACAGTCCCAGGCAAACTCCTTCTCCATGGAAGCAGAAGTGGTCGTGGTGGTGCCCCAGCTTTTCCTGCTGAAACCACTCCCCTACCATGATGTGGGTGGCATTGAATTCAACAGTGCTACAAACTCCACCCCTCCTTTCTTATGTACCCAGGACAGCCTGGTAATTTTATATTTAATTACAGTGCATTAGGTGCCAAAATTCTCTGCAGATTCAATGGGCCTAACTTTCTATCTCCTGAAGATCACAATAGACATTTAAAGGATTTTCTCAGTCACTTTTTTTTAATGGAAAAATTATTTCTTTTTCTTTTTAACTTAAAGGGAAACAGAACCAGTTTCCTGCTCAGGCAGTATCCTTTGCATATTGTCCTCCTGAAAGAAAATGAAACAGTTTCCTCCAAGTTAATATAAATGTACTAGTTTTAAAGCAAACCAGTGAGAGATTCCAACTCAGAACTACAATTTAATGGGAAAAATTAAAATAAAGGCAGAAAACACTGGCTTAAACTGACAGAGTCAGGATACAACCTGACACCCTGTTGGTCAGGGTGTTGATAGCAGTCTGATTAAATGATGGGTGCAGTCCTGGTGAAGTGATAGATGTGGTTCTGTTGAAGTGGTGATCCTGCTGAAGGGCCTGGTCTTCCCCTGAAGGTCCACTGGTGGTGATGTAGCTCTTGTCCTCTGGGAAACCAGTAGGTGAGGCTACTCATGGTGTTCTAAACCTCAGATTATACCCAGGTAGGAATGCTTGGTTCCTCCCCTGGGCAGGGCACTTCACAGTGGGATGATGTAATTTTATGAGTCATACAGTGAGTACTTGATGGCCCATTAGCAGAAGATAGTTCCCAGAGGGAGTTATCAGGTATGAGTCATGGAAGAGATAAAGAACAGACACACTTGGTTTTATCAGTTTATGGGGATGGTGATAGAGTACATACTTTTTGTTACATCTTACATTGTAGCCTAAGACAATAAATAACATTAGTTTGAAAAGTAAGATTTCCTGCTGCTGTGAGAATGTCACTAATCCCTTCCTCAAATGTTGTTCTACATTTACAAATAGAACATAGCAAATCTTCAAGACCAGCTACAACAGTTCTCCTTGTTCTGGGGGAAATCTTCAAATATTATTTGCATGTTTACAATCCTCTTGCCTAATATAAATGTATATGTAGAAAAATGTGCTTTTATAAGTATTTTTTAGAAGTATACACAAAATTATTATTGTAAGCAAGTACTAGTCCACAGGAAATGTCATAAGTACAAAAAATGTAGCAGTGTTTCAGCTGATACACACCTTCTGGAAAACCTGCTCTTTGCAAGGTATTTCAAGTTTACACCCCAGCAATCAATTCAAATAGTCACAACTAAATCTGAATTTTTAAAAAAAAGATACCTTCCTGAAAAAAAGGCACAAGTTCCTTTTTTTGGAACTGTTCAACTCTGCTCTGGACTGAAAACCCAGAAAAACGCCAGGAGCTCACACCTGTGGCCCACCTGGATGGGGGACGCTGCATTCCAGCACCAGAGGCACTGATAAGAGACTGAGCAAGCTGAACTACACGCCCCCCCCCCCACAAGGACTTTATGAATTTATCATCTTTTCAGAACAGTAAGAGTTTTTATTGTTTAATAGTATTCATTTTTTATGCTTGTGAATACTTTGCTTGTTAAAAAAATTTTTTTTCCACTTTTCTCCAAGGAAATCTTTTCCCAAACCAGTTGGGGGAGGGATCACTTTAATCTGCTTTTCTAGAGGGACCCCTTTGGGGGTTTCCTCCCAAACTTGCCTTAAACCAGGGCAATGACACAGCTCAAGACTGCTACAAATGCCTGAGTATGATGTGCCAGACCATGAAAGTGAGTTGGAAATGGAACCACCAAAAGACTTAGGATGTCCATTCTGAAAAAACTCCAAAAATGGGGATGAAGAAGAAGTCCATCAGAAAAGGACAATATCTACCATACCAGTGATTATTATGTCTGGACAGGGGGAAACTAGCAGGAATCATTCTGGATGATATAGAATCCTTGAAATGTGAGATACCACCAGATGAAGTACACTCTGCGTTCAAATCAAGATGGGAATGGCCTAGAACATTTAAAGGCCTTGGTGGATTTCAGTCAAATGGACAGGCTGACAACGCTTTCTGAACCATGATCACGGCAAAGGAAATTTCTAAGAACATCAAAGCGATGAGTAAGAACTGTGCTCCAGAGCCAGAGGGCATTACTTTGAGGGGCCTCAGTAAAATGGAGTCCAAATACTTCCAGACTATGGAAATTTTCAGTCTATGGCTGACATCAGGAATGATACTGGGCATGGTGAGGGGATGCTAAACTGTTTTAACACAAAAGTCAACCAGACCAGAATGCCTGAAGGACATCAACAACTGGCAAACTATTATCATCAGATCAATCATTTTAAGACTGTTTTCCAGAATAATGACAGCAAGGCTGGCCAAGGCATCCCCTGTTAATCTCAGGCAAAGAGGATTTATAAGACCAGCAGCATACTCTGAGAATTTCAAACTGTTACAACTGCTAATTCAAAAGGCAAAGAAAGAACACACAGTTGGGAGTGGTATTCATTGGTATCGCAAAGGCCTTTGACACCCTGAGCCATCAACACATCCTAAAGTGTCTGAACCAAAAGGGAGTAGACCCTCATATTACCACCTTGATTAAGAACATGACCGAGAACATCTATACTTATACTGACATGAAGAATGAACAGACAGACCCCATCCAGATCCAAGTTGGTGTGAAACAAGGTGATCCAGTGTTGCAGCTTCTACTCAATTTGGCTGTAGAACCTCTGCTGTGCAAGCTGGAAGAGTGTGGAAAAGGGAACCAACAGGGAAGAAACACTGTAACAGCAATGGCCTTTGCCGATGATTGGTATTAAGTGATTCCAGGGACATCATGGAGAGTAACACCAAAATATTAGAGACCTTCTGTGAACTTACTGGTCTGAAGACACGGGGAGTGATATGATAAGGCCTGAACAGCAGGCCTAAGCCTGAGTTGACTTACAAGATGAATCTTGAGCATGATGCTATTAATACCATCAAGGTTCTTTAGAAAAAAAGAAGATTAAAACATTTATATGAGTTGTTCTTAATGCCAAACCAGCTGTCGTAGAGATGTTTGTATAACCTTGTGTAGAACATATCAAGAAATCATCCCAACAGATATCCCTAGAGACTTGTTAGTAGAATATTTTAGGCAAAACCCTCCCAGCCATGACCTGGGCTCTGGCCAAGCCCTGGCCCCAGCTGGTCAAGAAGTGGGCCATCAGAACCAGATTTTTTCTGCACAAAAAGGTAAACAAGTCATTTGGACTTGTCAGTTTGGGCCTATAGAATCTGGACCCCTTTTTTGGGTGAACTGGAGACCTCACCTATGGGTAGACGCATGGCATAGGATTGTCCCAATTGCTGGGAAGGATTTTCCAGGTATTTGCTACAGAACGGGGCTTCCCAGTGATTGAGGACTCTAGATGATGAAAAAGTATTTAAGCAATTGATAATTTATCTTTCTCAATCACTATTCCTTCTCTCTTTCTCCTATAGTAATGATTAAATGCATTACCTTACTTATTTTTACTTGTTTCTAAAGCCAAGTGACTCATAAGCTTATTGTTTTACTAAATGTATAGTTTTACTTCTGTTTTGCCTCAATATTATTAGTACATTAAAAACATTCTTCCTATTGGTGTCTGTGTCCATTCTATTAGACATACCCCCATCATCTACCCAGGTAGCACTTCAGAATAGGTATGAGACCCTGGATCTAGAGAGTCAGCCAGATGATTTGGAAGAAAATGATCTCCCCAGTGGGCCTCCCAATTATGCTTCATCTCTAGGACGGATAACCACTTCTAACAATAAAAAGAAAAGAAGGGTAGTCATAGTGGGTGACTCCCTTCTGAGGGTAACAGAGGGCCCCATATGTCGTCCGGACCCATCCCACAAGGAGGTCTTCTGCCTCCCTGGGGCCCGGGTACGGGATATCACTGAGCGACTTCCTGGGCTGATTAAGCCCTATGATTACTACCCACTGCTGATACTCCAGGCTGACAGTAATGAGATTGAAAAGAGGAGTGTCAGGGCAATTAAAAGGGACTTTAGGGCACTGGGTCAAGTGGTTGATAGGGCAAGAGCACAGGTAGTCTTTTCCTCAGTCCTTTTGGTGGCAGAAAAAATGGTGAAAGGAATAGGAGAGCCCACATTATCAACAAGTGGCTCAAGGATTGGTGTCATCGGCAGAATTTCAGGTTCTTTGATCATGGGGCAACTTTTACGGCACCTGGCCCGCTGGAACTGGATGGGCTGCATCTCTCTGTTAAGGGCAGAAGAATTTTAGCTCATGAGCTGGCAGAACTCGTTGAGAAGGCTTTAAACTAGGTTTGAAGGGGGAGAGGGATGCACCTGGGCTGTTTTGAAGCAAGCCTAAGGGTGGTAATCCTGAGTTAGGGGTGAAATCAATAGCCCAGTTGAAGTGCATGTATACCAATGCACGCAGCTTAGGTAACAAGAAGAGCTGGAGGCCATGGAACAACAGTGTTGGGAAAGATGAAGTAGAAAGATCTTGCAAATATGGTGGTTTAGATTCTGGGAGTCTGAGTTCAACAAGCTAGATAGAAATGAAAGCAAGCTTTGCAATTTAGGGTGTGGGGTACAGGGCCATCAGCTTGTGAACAACGATGTGCTAAGCTGAGGGCCAGCCCCCTTGATTAAACAATATACTCCTGCTAAGCTGAGGGCCAGCTCCCTTGATTAAACAATCCCCTTCTGCTTGCCTTAGGTAATGGGACATTTCTATTGGCTGTATGTAAATGTTGTTATCTTGTATTAGATTGGTTGGTCCAACTCATACTATTCAACTTGGAAAGATATTTAATGTACGGTATTAGGGACCTCGCGCTCTGCTCTCTGCTCTCTGTTCCTGCTCTCCTGGCCTGCTTTAGCTGTGCCTAGCAGCTACAAGCAAGGCCCTCACAATAAACCACGTGCTACCCCTGCAACTTTGCTTATAGAGATACTTTGTCGCCGACTCTACCGTCATGGAGATACTCCTTCACAACAGCAAAGCTATGATGTAATCGCCATTAGGGAAACATGGTGAGACGAGTCACATAGCTGGAGCACTGCACTGGGTGGCTATAAGCTCTTCAGAAGAGACAGGAAAGGGAGAGGAGGTGAAGGGGTGGCCCTTTACATTGGGGAGGTTTTTGTTGCCATGGGTACTGAAACTAATGTTGATGAAGCTGAATGCCTATGGGTAAGAATTAAGGGGAAGGCCAACAAGGCTGACATCCTACTGGGAGTCTGTTATAGTCCACCCAACCAGGAAGAAGAGGTGGACAACTTATTCTATAAGCAGCTGGAGAATGTTTCAGGATCATCAGCCCTTGTCCTTGCAGGCAACTTCAACCTAGATATCTGTGCCAGGACAAGGGAGTGTCGCCGGAACGCCGGGGCTGGGGAACCTCGGTGGGACACCGGGACAGGGGAACCGCGCTGGAATGCCTGGACCGGGGAACCGCGCCGGAGCCCTGGGGGGCACAAAGGGAGCTGCGGGCTCCTGCACAGGGGGTGCCGGGAGAGGGTAAGCAGCGTGGCGCTGAGGGTCGCTCCTTCGCAGCAAGCACTTCTACAAGCGCTCTGCAGGCTGGGACAAGCTCCCTGGCCACAAAATCACGGCGGGAAATATTATTAAAGAGCTTAATTCCGACTGTGTCCCAAAATTCTTTGGTGAATACAGCTGACCGGTCAACATTTGGGAAATTAATCAACGTCCATTCTAAGAGGTTTTTTAGCTCTTCTTTTGGTAACTTACTTTGACTGGAGTACAATAAATGCTTTAGTTGCTTATAAAGATATTTATCACCGGTAGAGTGTGATTGCCCCATTATTAGACTGATTTTTTTTTTTCTCACCTGTGTGTTGCCAAAGCAGGGTCCTTAGCTCGAACGGCGTGGAGTGTTGGCCAGGCACTCCCGTCTGCGTGGACGCTGCTTCACATCCCTCTTCAGAGCACTGGCTTCCGCTTGCCGTGCTCGGGACGTCCCACTCAGAGCTGTAGTGCGGGTGGTGCTTTCAGCAACACTCGCGTGTGATCTGACACATAGCAGATTCCCTCAGCAGAGCTCTGGCACGCCGCTGCCAGCAACGGCGAGACAGGGCTCGAGGGTAGCTACGCTAATCCTCAGGAGAGCTCCAAGGAGCCGCTGCTCAGCGGCGGCCCCGTGCTCGAGGACTGCCAGGTAGTTTCTTCTGAGAGCTCGAGGAGACTGCTACTGCAGTAACAGCTTCCCGTGCTCCAGGTGTACCTTAGCAGATTTTAAGAGCTCCAGCTATGGTGCTGCGCTGCAGTCGTAAGCTGTGCTCGTGACACTTTCAGGTGGCTAAAACTGGTTATTTAGTTACCGTCCATGGAGAAATCTCCCACAGGTGGAAAAGGCTGGATCCGTCATTCAGCCACGGCTGGGCACCAACTGAAGGAGCGTTGATGGGCTTCGGTGCGTAGTACAGCTTCAGGTTTTTTGCTGGAACCCACTTGAGTCCTTCGCCTGTGGAAACACACGCAGACCCCTTGCCCCATGTTACAAGATTGTATGGTCCTTCTATTTGTCCTGATTCTAAATTCTTGACTAAAACTGGAGGGTGTTGTTTCAGTTTTGCTTTTTTGTTGTTCAAGAAGTGCCTGTAAATTGGGGGATCAGGCTCTTCTGCGGAGCTATTTAAGAAATTATATACATACAGAGCTTTGTTCAATCTGCTCTGAGGTGTGGCCTGGGCTTCTCCCCCTTTTTGTTGATCCAGAATGCGTTTTAGAGTTTGGTGTGTTCTTTCTATTATGCCTTGACCTGTAGGAGAATAGGGAATGCTAAATGTGTGGTGAACACCCCAGTCATTTAAAAACGCAGCTAATTTTTGTGAAACATATGAGGGACCATTATCGGTTTTAATTTCTTGGGGGATGCCTAAATAAGAAAATGCTTGTGAGAAGTGCTGGCAAACATGCTTAGCTGTTTCTCCTGTATGTACAGAAGCAAACACTGCATTTGAAAATGTATCGATAGAGACATGGGTATTTTTAAGTTTCCCAAAGGAAGGGTACTTAGTGACATCTGTTTGCCATTTCTGCAAGCTTTCCAGCCCTCGTGGGTTGATGGCTCCTGAAGAAGGGAGGGGTTGGCTGATCTGGCAATCTGGGCAAGCTCGTACAATATTTTGTGCTTGCTCCAAGGTAATGTGAAAATCTCGTCTGATTGCTTGGGCATTTTGGTGGAAAAATGCATGACTCAATCTGGCTTGTTCAATAGTGTTAGGTAAGGTAGTTGCAGCAAGCACTGAAGTAGAATTTTCAACGCCTGTTGCAACCTCATCATCAGATGCTGCTGATGCCAATGCATCAGCTCGTGCGTTTCCTTCTGCCATGAATCCTGGAAGACCAGAGTGAGCTCTAATGTGAGAAACAAAATAAGGATTAGTCCCGTGTGATAGAATTTGGTAAAGACAGGCAAGCCAAAGACAATTTGTCATTGTTCACATCCTTTAGAACAGATCCTTCAATTCTTTTCATAATATTAACAACATATGCCGAATCAGTGATTAGGTTGAAAGGTTCTTGAAAGAGCTGAAAAGCTCTTACAACTGCTGCCAATTCAACAATCTGAGGAGAACCTTCAACTTTTTGGACATCTTGTTCCCAAACTTTAGTATCTTTATCTTGCCATGTGACTACTGAGTTGTGCGTCCGCCCTGACCCATCAGTGAAGATAGTGACTGCATTTAAAGGCTCTTCACTGATCCGGGGTTTTTCTTTGCAACATAAATTAGCTTTGATTATTTTGTGGGCTGGATAATGAATAGAGCAGATGCCTGGAAAATCGAGCAAGGCATACAGCAAGTCTTCTGATTTTTGCATTGCCCAATCAAAATAGGTTTTAATCATGGGCAAGTAGATAATTGCGAATTCACAGCCTGCTATTGAAAGAAGCCTTGCTCTGCCTTTGATGATAATTTGAGACATCATTTCTAAAGGTGTGAGGATTGTCTTTGGCGACCTGTAGGAAAGAAAAACCCATTCAGTTATTAACAATGGATCTTTGTGAGAGGAATCCCATTGAAAAATGAGGCCGCACAGTCTCAGCTTCTCTCCTAAGACTGCAAGGAAAAAGGGTTTATCAGGATTACAACGGTGAGCTTGTCTGCTCTGCAGGGCCTCAGTAAGTTTTTCTAAGGCCTTGTGAGCTTCAGGGATGAGGGATCTAGGAGATTTAATGTCATTGTCTCCTCTCAACAAATCGAAAAGTGGAGCGAGTTCATCAGCAGTGATTCCCAGCACAGGCCTAACCCAATTAATTTCTCCTAAAAGCTGCTGTAGGTCATGCAGAGTACGAACATCAGTTTGGATTTGTATCTTCTGAGGCACAATAGACTGTTCTGTTAGTTTCCAACCTAAATATTTCCAGGGGGCAGTTTCTTGTATTTTTGATTCAGAGATTACTAGTCCGGCCTTTTTTATTTCAGTAATAACACTGTTGCGAGTCTTTTCCATTTGTTTCTGTGTTGGTGCCACAATGAGCAAATCATCCATGTAATGAAGAATAACTGATTGTGGGAATTGCTCATGGACTGGAGACAATGCCCGGGCTACAAAATATTGGCAAATAGTTGGTGAGTTTTTCATGCCTTGCAGCAAAACCAGCCAATGATACCTTTGAAGTGGTTCTTGTAAGTTTGTACTTGGAACGGAGAAGGCAAAACGAGGTGCATCATCTGGATGCAGTGGAATGTTGAAAAAACAGTCTTTTAGATCGATGATTACAAGCGGCCAACTTCTTGGGATCATGGAGAGGTTAGGCAGGCCAGGTTGGAGAGGGCCCATGTCTTCACTTACTGCATTGATCTCTCTGAGATCATGTAGCAATCGCCAGGTGTCAGAAGTTCTCTTATGAATTACAAACACGGGTGAGTTCCACGGACTGTTAGTGGGTTTGATGTGGCCTTTTTGTAGTTGTTCAGCTACTAGTTCTTTGAGGGCACTCAGCTTATTGTTTGGCAGGGGCGTCAGTTTTCCAGGTCAGTTTTAAGGTGCTGAGTGCTTCAGTGGCCCCTACGAAAAATCCAGTTCAATTTTGGCTCCCCATTCTGAGAGCAGATCTCTTCCCCACACTGTGATTGGTTTCTGCACTACATAGGGGCTGATCGATGCTTTTTTTCCTTGTGGTCCTGTAATGCTGATCATTGGTTCGCTTCGCAAGTATGGAGTGACACCTCCAATGCCTGTGAGAGTGCCTGGGGGAGTTACCAACTTCCACTCTGTTGGCCAGCTATAATAAGAGACAGCAGAAACATCTGCGCCGGTATCGATCATTCCTTTGATGTGAACTCGAATTCCACCATATGATAATTCACAAGTTATCATAAGTCGTTGTTTGCGTTGTTTGCTTATATGTTGGATCCATAGGACTTCGGGATTCTCAGAAGTAACTGAGAAGCAACGTGGCGGCATGTGATCTGTAGTCCCCATTGGCAGTGCTATAGCAATGGCTATAGGTGTTCTGGGTGGAATATGCAGTGGGGGATAACAAGCATTGGCTAGTACTAGCAATTCTTCACTGCAGTTAACAGACATTACACAGGGCAAAACAAGCAGTCCTAGGATGCTATTCCTTTCTTTACCAACAACTAAAAAGTCTTGTCTCTTTTGTGAAGTCCCAGTAATGCCTGTTGAAATATGCTCATAGCCATTGTCTTTCAAAAATGTTGTTGGCTTGGAGGCTGCCAGTGTGCGCCAGGATCCTGGGGGTAGTAGGTCTGGGTCATTACCTGGGATCTGACTGGTAACATAGCGGAGTGTTGTGGAGTCGAGGCATTCATAAATTTTGCCTCAGGTGTTTGGGATGCCACTATTTGTGTCGTCATGCTATGGTGTTGCGTGCTCACTTTGGAGTTTTTTGGAAAGTGGGTTTGTCTTGTGTCATGCTTAGCTTGACACTGCCAGGCATGATGTTTCCCTTTCTTGCAGGCATGGCAGCGATGCGGTGCTTGTGCACCCCTTTTAATTTCTGGGCAATTTCTCACAATATGACCAGGTTTTTTACAAAAGTAGCAAGGTGCTGAGGTTACAGCAGTTTGCATAACAGCCATAGTGTTGTTTTGTTGCTGGGAGTTCAGGTGCAAAGCAGCTAGGATTTCAGTCAGTTTTTGGTCTCGTGCCTCTGCCTGTGTTGCTTGAGCTGTAAGAGCTCACTCAATTTTTTCTCCTAAAGTCTTTCTAAGTTCATTTGCTTGGATAGCTGCCACTTGCTGTGGACTTCCAATTCTGTTGCAGGCTTCAATCATTTCAGGTACTGTGGGTCTTTCTTTTCCTAGGGCTTTGATTACTCTTTTACATTCTGCATTGGCGTTATTTTCAATAATGTCTCTTATCATAATTGGGCGAGCTATATCATCGCTGCACTGCCTTTCTGCTGCTTGTATCACTCGGTCTGCAAATGCAGTAAATGGTTCAGACAACTCTTGACTAATCAGATTGTAGGCTTTTTCAAAACTTCCTGCAGGCTGGATCTGCAAAAAGGCTCTACGAACCATTTTTTTAATTTCATCAAACACTATTCTGGGTAGGTTCACTTGATCTTCATTCCGATCATCAGGATGTTCACCAGTCAACTTAGATATGGTAAGGGTGCGAAGGGTTGCATCAGTACTTTGCCTGTAAGTAGTCAAAACCCCTGTAAGCATTCTTCTCCATATGTGTTCCCACAGCATATATTGTGAATCTGTGAGAATTACACTGGCGAGATTTTTATAGTCATTTGGTGTCAGCGTGTTCTTCTACCGTACGTTTAAGCAGTTGTTTAAAGTATGGTGAGCAAATGCCACTGTCTTTCACTGCTTTTAGTAGTTCTTTTATCTCATGAGGTGGGATAGCTGTCCATGTTCTTGGACCTTCGGCTTGCTGGCTGAATAGCACAGGCATAGCTAGAGGATTTAGACTTTCCTCTTTGCAAATCTGGCATCTGACTTCATGCCAGTCTGTGAACTGGGAATTGTCGAAACACTTCTGGGGGTTTTGTACTTTTGGGATTGATGTTAATGAATATTCAGGGTTTAATGTCTCATTTTGGGTTGAGAAATCTGTCTCAAACACAGGGGGGCCTGTAGAGCTGTTTGGGAACAGACTTATTTGTTTTTCAGGGTTCTCTTGTATTTGAATCAAAGGGTTGTCATTTGCAGGGACAAAATGGTTCTCTGTCTGTCCTGTATTTATTGAAGCAGCTGTCGTATTCCACTCTCTCCCTTTTCGTTGCATGGTTTGTGTGTTTGGCTGGGACTGTCTGGACGAGTTGTGATACAGTGAAGTCCCTCTCGGTGCTAGGGGTGCAGAGGGCGGGAATGCAGCTGGGTGACTGAGGAGATTCGGTGGCTGGGGTAGGGCAGCAGGTATCGGAGGCAGAGGAGCTGACAGCGAAGACACATCAGCTGTTAGCTGGGCACGGTTGTGCGCTGGTGATGGGTCTCTCAAAGATGTGGCTGTGCCCAGGACGGCGGCATATGGCAGAGAGGGTGGCGCAGAAGGATGCATCCAAGGCAGTGCAGGAATCTGCTGTAGCTGCGTTGTGTGTAGACTCGGCGGTGGCAGCGGAGGGATGTCGGGGGTTGCAGATGCACGGGAACCGTGGGCTGGTGCCGTGGTGGTGGCATGGCGGGCGGAGCTGCGGGAGGGATTATTTGCGGAGAGGCTGCAGCTGGGGCTGTCGGAGCAGGAACTGGCTAGGCTGGGCTGGCGGCGCGGATGAATACAGTTCTGGAATTGCGAATATTGGTGGCGGCGGCCGTGCAGCCTGGCATGGGGGTGGCAGGAGCAGCACGGCAGGGCACAGGGATGCCGGCTGGGGCTGCACCGTGGCAGGCGGTGGGTCAGGACCGGGAGGCTGTGTCAGAGCCGCGGCAAAGGCTGCGGGGGGCGGAGACGGGGCGTGCTGGTTGCGGGGAAGCGGCAACTGTGCATGCGCGGGCCACCCCAGCGGTTCCGCGTGATGCGGGACAATGGCCCACGTGCTAGGCAGGGGTTGCGTGTCTGTGTCCATCAGCGCCGCAGCCGGAACTGGGGGCGCGGGGGGCAGCGCGGCCGCTGGCAGGAACGGGGCATCGGTGGTGGCAAGAAGCGGCGGGGTGACTCCCCGCAGCAGCTCGGACGCAGAGGTCTGGGGAGAGGGCCGGGGGAGCAAGCAGCGGCAGCGCGGCAAACAGTGGAGGCACTCCGGGGGGCGAGGAGGGAGGCACGGCTCTGGGGGCGGCAGCCGCAAACATGGGGGGCTGTGTGGGCATGAGCGGAGTGGCGGGACTGGGGGGTTGGGCCGGAGCAGCGGCAGGAAGGGGGGAGGGCGCCGTTTCCAACACAGGAACAGCCGCAGCTGCGGTTTGTAGCTGGGAACTTAATTCAGCAGAAAAAAGGCAGTCCAGGAAATTTTTAGAGTGTGCGGAGGACAACTTTTTGTCTCAGCTGGTGAGTGAACCCACCAGGGGAGGGACTAGGTTAGACCTGTTGTTTGCAAACAGAGATGGTCTGGTGGGAGATGAGGTGGTTGGAGGCTGCTTGGGGCACAGTGATCATGAAATTATAGAATTCTCACTATTTGGTGAAATCAGGAGGAACATCAATAAAACTTTGACATTGGACTTCCAGGGGGCAGACTTTGGCCTATTTGGGAGACTTATTCAGAGAGTTCCTTGGGATACAGCCCTTAAAAAAAAAGGAGTTCAGGAAAGATGGGCATGCTACAAAACAGAGATCTTGAGGGCACAGGAACAGACTGTCCCTGTGTGCCGAAAGATGAGTCAACGAGGCAAACGTCCAGCCTGGATGGGCAAGGAGGTTTTGAAGAAACTTAGAAATAAAAAGAGGATGTATCATCTTTGGAAGGAGGGTCAGGTCTCACAGGAAGTATTTAAGGGGGCTGCTAGGGCATTCAGGAAAAAAATTAGGGAGGCCAAAGCTCAGTTCGAACTTAAATTGGCAAATTTTGTAAAGGATAATAAAAAATGTTTTTACAAATATATTAATGACAAAAGGAAGGGTAATATCAACCTTTGTTCCTTATTGGATGAGAGAGGGAACTTAGTAACTGCATATAAGGAGAAGGCAGAGGTGCTTAAGGCCTTCTTTGCCTCAGTTTTTAGTGAGAAGACTAGCCTTCAGGACAATTGTCCTCTTGAGTTCGTTAATGGTGTCAGGGAGCTGAATGGTCCCCCCGTTATTCAAGAGGAGGCAGTCAGAGAACTATTGAGATGTTTGGATATTCATAAATCTATGGGCCCAGATGGGATCCATCCCAGGGTGATGAGGGAGCTGGCAGATGAGCTTGCAAAGCCACTCTCCACCATTTACCAACAGTCCTGGTTCACTGGTGAGGTTCCAGATGACTGGAGGCTGGCCAATGTGATGCCCATTCACAAAGAAGGTTAGAAAGGAGGATCCTGGTAATTATAGGACAGTTAGCCTGACCTCAGTACCTGGTAAGGTAATGGAACAGTTTATACTGGGTGTCATCGTGCAGCACTTACAGGATGGACAGGGTATCAGACCCAGCCCGGGTTTAGGAGGGGTAGGTCGTGTTTGACCAACCTGGTCTCCTTTTATGAACAAGTGACCTGCCTGGTGGATGCAGGGAAGGCTGTGGATGTTGTCTATTTGGACTTAAGCAAGGCCTTTGACACTGTCTCCCACAGCATACTCCTAGATAAGCTGGCAGCCCATGGCCTAGAAAGGTGCACTCTTTGCTGGGTTAGGAACTGGCTGGATGGCAGGGCCCAGAGAGTGGTCATGAATGGTGCTGCATCCAGTTGGCAGCCAGTCACCAGTGATGTCCCTCAGGGGTCTGTGCTGGGGCCAGTTCTGTTCAATATTTTTATTGACGACATGGATGAAGGTATTGAGTCTTTCATTAGTAAATTTGGGGACAACACTAAGATGGGAGCATGTGTCGATCTGTTAGAAGGGAGGAGGGCTCTGCAGAGAGAATGGTTAGATGGATGGGCAGAGTCCAATAGGATGAAGTTTAATGAGTCCAAGTGCCGAGTCCTGCATTTTGGCCACAAAAACCCCCTGCAACATTGCCGGCTGGGAACATGTCGGAGTCCAGGGCATCCCTCTGACTGCCCTGGATGGTCCCGGACCCTGGCAGAGAGGTCCGGAACCCCAACAGAGGGGTTTGGGACCCTGGCAGGGGGGTCTGAGAGCCTGGCACAGGGCACAAAGTTACACTGTCTTTGATCTCAGCTCATGGAAAAAATTACCATCATTGCATAAAGAACTACAGACCCCAAGAGTTTGATGAAAATAGTAGTTAGTTTATCACCGGGTGCTAATGGGGAAGGCAAGATGGAGAAATCAGGGTGTGGCCTTGTTATTCTTTCTTCTTGTCCTTGTCCTCCATCTTCTGCTGTGGTGGGTCACAAGGGTTTGGTTTAGGACAGAAGTGACATGTCTAGTATAGGTAGTAGGTATTGGCAATCAACTGTAAATAAAAAATATATTGTGGACAATGGTTGGGTCAGAGAAAGGGTACAAAAGGTCCAGCAAGCCCGATCTGGGAGGAGTTGCCTTGTGCTCTTGCCACAGCAAGGACCTTTGCTGGGCACAGAAAGAACTTAAAGATAAGAAACAATAAATAACCTTGAGAAACCTGAGCTGGAGAACTCCAACTCTTTCTTCTGCTTCTGGCATGGGCATCAAGGAAAAAAGACTCTAAACCTATATTTCTCAGGAAAACCCTCCCAAGAGGGACAGTGGGGTTGTACAGTGCCCAGGCAGAAAGAGACCTGGGGGTAGTGGTCGACAGCTGACTGAACATGAGCCAGCAGTGAGCTCTGATGGCCAAGAAGGCCAATGGCATCCTGGCCTGTATCACAAATAGTGTGGCCAGCAGGACCAGGGAGGTCATTCTTCCCTTGTACTCAGCACTGGTGAGGCTGCACCTTGAGTACTGTGTCCAGTTCTGGACCCCTCAGTTTAGGAAGGATGTTGAGATGCTTGAGCCCGCCCAGAGGAGGGCAACAAGGCTGGTGAGGGGCTTGGAACACAAACTCTATGAGGGAGCTGGGGTTTAGCCTGGAGGAGACTCAGAGGTGACCTTATCACTCTCTACAACTTCCTGAAAGGTGGTTGTAGTCAGGTGGAGGTTGGTCTCTTTCACCAGGCAGCAACTGACAGAACAAGAGGACACAGTCTCAAGCTGTGCCAAGAGAAATATAGGTTGGATATTAGGAAGCAGTATTTCACAGAAAGAATAATAAAGTACTGGAATGGTCTGCCCGGGGAGGTGGTGGAGTCACCATCCCTGGATGTGTTTAAAAAAAGACTGGTTATGGCACTCGGTGCCATAGTCTAGTTGAGGTGTTAGGGCAGTGGTTGATCTCAATGGTCTTGAAGGTCTCTTCCAACCTAGTCATTCTGTGTGTTCTGTGTATTGCCCCCATCAATTGGCAAAACAAGGGAGGAAAGTGTCACGGCTTCTACATCAAGCCAATGCACCAGGGTGTCTCACCCCCTCACAAGAGATTATCTATTGTTAATTAACCAGTCAGATAACTCAAACAGGATGAGTTGTTTTGTACTGAGTTATTTTGGCACCATGGGGTAAACACAGGTCTGGTATCTCCCAATTGCCAATAAAAATCTTACTTTTGAAGTGAGATCTGGAAGATAAACTAGATTTTTTACTGACAGACTCACTTTACTACTATAAAAGCCACACTAAGCTTTCACAAAGTAGAAATCTTTTATACATTTCCCTGGAAATGTGTGGTTTCTCCCATAAGCAGGGACATCAGCTTCTCAGTTTCTCCTCCGGATGTTAAGTGAAGGAATCGGCGTACGTTATCGTTGCTTTGATGGTAGTTACATTTGACTCCCAATCAATACTATTTCTTTTGCTAGCTTTAATATTGGTACCTTGATGTTATGCACTGTTTTATGTTATGCTGTAATCTAGTAGTTCTTTAGTTTTATGCTGCGTAGTAATTCTGATTAAGAACTTTTGTCTGTTATCTCTTGTCTCTTTAATAAATAATTCATTTTTATAAATAGATCTGAATTGCAGTCATTAGAACTTGTGGGCCAGAGTGATTTCTTAAATTTAGGCTGTTGCCAAAATGTGAGGCTAAGGCAAGGCTTGTCTGAAGCTTCCACTCTTCCTGTGACAGCCAACAAATACTCATATACCATCAGTGATTGTCCAGCATGGACTGTTAATGGCACAACTCTCAATTTGATTGACCCTGGTAGTTCTGAGAAATATTCAGGCCTGCAGATTGACCCTTGGACTGGTACATCTAAACCAGAACTATCTGTAAAGTTAGGAGATTGGTTACAATGGATTGATATTGCACCGCTAAAACCATTACAGAACACAGACATCTTGAAAACGTGTACCATCCCCAGACTGACCTACTTGGCAGACCACACTGATATGAAAGCATGTTTCCAAGAGTCCCTTCACTTACAAATATGATCGACTGTCAAGGAACGACTGCATCTACCACCTAGCTGTGGGAATTCCAGGCCCAGAAAATTCTCAAAATCTTGTGTATTCAGGTCCAAATACAAAAGAAAAAAGAATACAGGGTTCGACCTGAGACCTTGGAAAAGGTTTCCAAGTTTAGAGACCATAAGTGTCGGAGTCC
Organism: Prinia subflava; assembly: GCF_021018805.1. Classification (NCBI taxonomy): domain Eukaryota; kingdom Metazoa; phylum Chordata; class Aves; order Passeriformes; family Cisticolidae; genus Prinia; species Prinia subflava. Next base: position 2,304,162 of record NW_026960608.1, read on the forward strand.
ATGTTTTCATGGATCCTCCACAGAGAGTGAAAAGTACAGAGATAGAATTAAAGCCTTTAGAAAAATTAGAATATATAAAAGCTTTAAATGCATAAAGTAGAAATCTAACCCTTAGCTTTAAGCTTTACATGCCCTAAGTCCTAGTTCAGTGTAGAAGGACACAGCTTCAGGCCTAGTGATAGAGTAAAGACATAACAAAAATAGGGTAGATTGTTGCTTGTAACTCGTATAAACTTAAAGACATAACAAAAATAGGGTAGACTGCTGTTTGTAACTCGTATAGACTTTATGCAGAGAAGATAGAGTTTTTCATATATGATAGAATAGAGGTTTTTTACAATAACAAGATAGAACTTGAGGCTAGCAAGATAGTGTTTTGCGTTAATAGATATGTTAAGTGCGTAGGTTCTGATACTGTTTTTCGTAGTTTTACGAACTTTAGAATTGTACCTAGATTGGTTAGTGTGTAGATAAAAAATATGAATATGCATTTTGCAATTGGGGATAAAAAGCCTCAGGGTTGGAGGTAGAGGCATCGATTGATTGATCAATTCGATCCATCGATCCAACCTCCACTCTCTGCAACCTGAGGAACGATCCTTGACAGGAGCCAAGACGGGATTTTAAGGTATTATACATCGCGGTCCCCGCTCTAAGGGACCTGGGCCCCGGGGTCCCCCCTTTTCCCCTGCAGCACTTGCTACCGGTGCGCTGGTTGGGACAGTCGGGGACTCTGTGTGGGGAGGGACCCCGGGGCCCCACTGCCCTCGCGATCCCGCGGACGGGAACCCTGCGCGGCTCGGACCCTCCATCTGCCCTCGCGGTCCCCCGGACGGGAACCCTGCGTGGCTCGGGCCCCCACTGCCCTCGCGATCCCCCGGACGGGAGCTCTGTGCGGTTCGGGATTTCCCGTTGCGTCCGCTTCCCTGTGGTCGAGGGCTCTGTGTGGGTTTGGAATTTCGGGGTCCCTTTTGTTACTACGATCCCTGTGGCTGAGATGCCTGTCTGAAATTTGTGATCGATTCCTCTCTGTTAATGTGATCCCAGCGATTGAAAATGCAGACAGTAATAAGAGGTTGCTTTACCCTGAGGCTGATTTACCTAGAGGCTGTAATGTCAGATATGTGCTTTACTTATAGTCTTACTAGTTCTGCTTGTTAGGAATTCTATGCTTTGTTTGCTGTTTCATTAGAACTCTGTGTGTTAAGATTTCTATGCTTTAGTTATTTTCTTGTTCAGACTTTCTTTGCCTAGGTTTGTAATTGGTTGTAGAATAAGGCCGCTCTTAGAACTCTCTGCCTTCAGATATGTGCTTTTGTATAAATAAATTACTCTATTTAGAAATCAAGATGTGGTAAGATCTTTAGAGACTTTATACCCGTACCCAGCCTAGGCACATAAGTAAAAATGTGAGTTTGTAGTTTAGACAGAAACACATTAAGCTAAGTAGTGGAAAGTTTTAAAGATTAAGATATAGCAGTAGTTATAAAGGTAATAAGAAGTTTTAAGGTGTAGTACTGTAAGTTTGTGTGTCATTAGATGACTGGTCAAGAGAGTCCGCACTGCGGCAGAGACATATAAGACATTAATTAAGGATTGGTGTAAAAGTAAAAACATTCTTTGTGTCAGTAGTTTATTGGCTAATTAACCTTTAAAAGACCTTGTGACTTGTGGTCTTGTCACCACTGACCACGGACTTTTGGCGTATGGTGAAGACATTCCCACCCTTTGATCAGACTGCAGCAATAAATAATGCTTTGAAATGTCTTGAAGTGGTCCCATTTCTCTTAAAGTCCTGACACCAGGCATGTGACACCATTCTGTATTCGAGCACAAAGGATTGAAGTTTGGGTATTGCCAGGTTGATGGAATTGATTCCAAGTGTACAAGCTCAAAGACTGCATAGACTCACTCAGTCCTAGGATGAAATAATCAAAACAATTCTGAAAAAAAAGAACAAATTGAACAAGCATATGAAAAGCTATGGATACAAGGTGGAGGCAAGAAAAGACGCCATCAATATGGGAACCCAAACCAGCAATGGAAATAACATCAGAATGGGAGATAGCCTCTCTGAAGATCAACTATCTGAAACCTTGTGACTGGAGAAAACTAGAATTTTCAAAATGAACCAAACTGGTATCCCAGGGCTGAGGAATTACCAGTTTTGAAGGGGATAGGACCAGCAACTTCTGGATCAAGAACTACACAGGCATACCTCATGGGAATCTGTCTTGGTTTGAAAGACAGGTATCTGCTAAGGAGGAGCAGGACCTCCCTAGAGATGGAGAATTCAAATCCCCTCCCTCCAAATTATTCCAACCCAGAAAATTAAAGGGGCTTTCAGGCAGAGGTATGGGGATAGGAATAGCAGTTCTTTACTAGTATATATGACAAAACAAACAAACAACAACAACAGCATTAATAATAAACAGAACCAGGAACCTCGAGGGGCTTTCTTTCACAAAGCCCGGGCAGTTTGATCTCGCTGCCCCCGCAGGTCTCCAAGAGCACCAAGCGGGAACAGTGGAAAATCCCGGGCTGGTGGGTGAGATCAGAAGCTCTGCGATGGTAACTGGAATGGCAGGGATGTCCCGGCAGAGCAGGGGGAGTACAGGGCCATAGAGTAGCCAAAAGCCTCAAAGCAGTGCCGAAGAAGTCGCAACAGCGGGACAGGGATGGCCCAGCAGGGCAGGAGGAGGCGAGCTCAGAATTCCTGGGCACACGAGCAGATGATGGTAGATTTCCCAGGACCGGACGTGGAGGTGACAGTGAACTCTTCCAGCAGCAAACAGCAGCCTGGATGTCATCTCTCCAATGCTGAGAACAAGAGAGCGAAGCTGCCTTATCTCCCCCTCTCCAAGAGAAACTCCCAGAGACCCAAAAACAAAAGGTGGTGCTACCCTCTCCTTTGCCCACTTCTTTGTTTTGGTCAAGCACCCACAAGTACCCAGTAGTTAGTCTCCTAGCAACTTACAGGGAAAAAAAATCTATAAATAAAAAAGAAACAAATCTAACCCCCAACAGAAGCTCATTAGAGCATTGCAGTTGAGAGCCAATGTTTACCCCCCAAGACAGTTCATGGCAAGGGGTAGACAAGATAAGTACATCAAATCCTGCAGGCACTGCCAGGCTGAGAATGAAACATGATCCCATATCATCAGAAACCGCTCAGTTGTGTGGGATGCAAGAATTAAAAGGCACAATTACATCTGTGAAATGTTATCAAAGGAAGCAAAAAAGAGAGACTGGACAGTGTTATAAATGCTAGGACAATTAATTACCAAATTCAATAATTTGGTTTATTAAAAATTTAAATCACAAAATTTGGAATAAAATTACAGAATTTTAAGCAATAAAAAAACCCCCTACAAACAGCGACACTTACTTGACAGAGTTTCTCCCGGGAAAAAATAAGCCAAGGGTGACTCAGAGACATGGACCCTGGCAGTATGAGTGTCTAGCTGGGTACACGCCTTCGCCCGCCTAGAGGCTTAACTTAAATACCCTTAATTTTCACCTTCGGCAGCACTTATCTCATTGTTTCTACTAAGCACCGGCCATTAAGATTGTTTATACTAAATCTTGAAAGAGCTCCTTGGTCTATTCAAATGCTAATGTCCAGAGTTAGTCTTTGCTTTGAGTAATTTAACTGTAGTAGAAGTGTGTGATGATTCTTCTGCATGTAGTACCTGATCAGTGTAAGTCCCTGCTTTGAGCCGTAGAAGTGTGTGACGACCCTTCTGCATGTAGCAGTCGACCGGTGTAAGTCCTGGCTGTTGAGGTAATTTTCCCTGGACGTATGCAAGGGTAGGTTGATCGGTACTCATTGTCTCATTAGTGCCTCGTGTTCTCACCTTCTATTTTTGGACTAGGGAGATCAGGAGAGGTGCTTTACAGAAGTCCGTGAAACGTGCGGGTTGAGCAGACACACATACCTTTATACAATGTATACAGTTTCCAGTCTATAATTATTTATAGAACATGAATTAAATAACCCTATTTTCCACAATTCCCCCATTTCTCTCTTTTGTCAACAATTTTAATTCATGTTTTACATTTGCTTTATTGTTCTCTTCTATTACTGCTCACTAACATTCTTTTCCTAAATTGTATTTCAAACTTTTTTAAAACTTGAGCAGCCCTTTTTCGTTGATTTTTCTTTGTATTCATACTTCTAAAAGGTCTTATTCTCATGGTAAATCTGGGATTTACCAGGATCTATATCATTCTCATAGCACATAATCTTATTATCTCTCCTCCCCCTTTTATTATCTACCCCCACATTGGAAAACGGGTGTCCGGATTCTTTAGCTTGCTTAACTTATTTTCTTCTTCCCTTTTTATAAGACAGTCTATCTTTTTTGACTGCACATTTGTCTAATTTTCTATTTCGGTCTAAATTAAATTGGTTTTACTTTTCGGAGTGTTGCTTCCCACTAGTTCTATTACCTTCTGCAGCTTTTTTAATTCAATTTGTATACTGATTAGAAATTCGTGGATTCTCATTCTAGCTTCTGCTATTTGAGCTGGGTTGCATGTGATTACCGCTCCCTCCAAGGTTCTTTTTGAGAGGGTATTCTTGAAAGAAGAGGGTATTTCTGGCTATAAATCTTTAGACAAGGTCTGTGGGCTGGAATTTCTTTTAATTAATTTTCTTCCCGTATCCAGATTTCCCTTTTGAGGGTGCTCCATTTTGGACATTATGTCAACTTTAAGACCGTCCTTTCTAGGAATCTCCAGGCTGAGTCCAGTTTCATTGTACTGACTCTTTGTAGGTATTATAGTTAAGCTTATGATCAGTAGGGAAGTCCACAGACGAGTTCCTCTGTTTAGGCTAACGCCTATTGGGTTGTGACCAACGGCTGGTTTCCGGGTTCTTCTTACAGCAAGAACAGGTTGCTTGGACCCCCTTCCTGATCTTTATTTTATTTTCTGCTGGGTTGTTTTCTTGAGTTGCCCTTTTGTCACAATAGGAGCTTTTACTGGATCAATTTCTCTACTTCTATGCTTTTCGCACTCTATCCCCCCCTGTCGGCCGAATTTCAGGTATTTGCTAGATTAACCTACACTACTCTTAGAAGACTGTAATTTCTAAGATTGTATGACTAAGGAGAAATACCTTCTTTTGGGTTACTCTTTCCTCTTTTAGTTCTCTTTTTCGAGTGGTTACAAAGTTTCTTTTGAGGCTCCTTTAGGCTGCGGCTTGATGTTTTCTAGGGCGGTTGCGTCCTCGGTGCAGCCGGACCTTCAGATCTCCGGGGGAAGAGATGACGTTCTACTCGGGGTTTTCTCTCGGGGCTGTTAATTTTTTAGCCTTGGAGGCGTGTGTCCAACCTCTCTCAGCCGTTCGGATGGCTGTATCTGTAGTTAAAAGGACAAGAAAGGGTCCCTCCTAATGAGGGGTTAGTGACACCGCTTTCTAAGCTCTTATTAGTACTTTATCTCCTGGTTGTATATCATAAATATATATCGAAATCTTATAACTTTTCTAGATTGAATTTACTAATTAAGAACACGTACTTAATACAAATTTCAAATCAGCCCAGTACTACAGGAATATTTTACAGAAAGAATCCCTGCCATGTCTACTATTCAGAAAATCTGAATATTAGAACAAGTTATCTAATAGTACATTTACACATTCACTATAAAAACAATTTTGTCTCTGGATCACTATGATTTCTACCTCACTATTCACACAATGTACTATACAATCCAAAATTTTTCTTTAATAAAAAATGATTCTAACGCATCATCCAAAATTTAAATAATTCAATACGAAATTCAAAAATCTTTTTTGTACTGTTACAGAGAGAAAGTAAAACTAACAGGACGGTTTTAGTAATACATCTGAAAAATGGCTGCTTGGTACATGGATTCTGTACAACAAGTAAATAATAAACACTAAGACAACCTTAAACTCTATAAACTAGCTCTAGGTAATATGTTTCTAATGAAGAATAGCCTCTTAAGTAAAATGCACATGAGATAAAAATTTTAGACATCGACCATAATCCTGGGGAATACTTTTAACAAGTCATAAAAGAAATGAGGTATACTAAATAAAAGGAAATGACCCCACAAATGACAGAGTTTACTCTTTTACTACTTATAAAATATTCTCGACATATACAGATGCTATAAGAACAACACTGGCAGCAATATAGAAATGGCATCGCCTCAGGCACTTCTAGAAAGATTTATACAAAGAGCATCAGGGTGGTAACTTATTGCGGGTCTGAGCTTCTTCAGTTTTTATTAAAAGAAGTGAATAAAGTAGCAAGACTAACTCATCTGTTTTGGATGGAAGGCATCAAAAGCTATAGTTAAAATGCATTAAAATACTCTGTAATATACTATGCATTACTTAAATTCGGAACTTAAGACTCAGGAAAGTTTTCTAAAGCTAAGAGTCACTTTAAACTTCAGGCCTCGGTAATCAGACAGCCTTATCTAGTGCAATTGCTAGAACATTAACACTACTGCTTTTTATTTTAGTCTTAAAAAAAACTCCACAAACTTAGCTTTTCTTAACAAGCAAACTCGAGTTAACCTATGCTTAATTTCTAAAGTAAAACTCCTGTATTTGCTATCTATTCTTGCGTATTACTAAACTTAAATACATGGCTCGAAGGACTACAAGCAAACACTGACTATACTTAACACTGGTGACACAAAAGCTGCCTCTCATACATCACTTACTCTCTACCCCTGAAACACAGGCACTAGGGCAACCTCAAGGTTCACATCTTCCAAATTGAGGAGCAAGTAAAGAAGACATAATATCAAAGGGACAACACAAACTATCTCTTTCTAAGAAATCAGTAATTAAAAATGGGAATCCCTGTTCCCACTAGACAAAATACATACAGAATAGGAACTGCAAAGAACAAAGAAAAGACCTGTAACTACTAACACAGAGAATTATACTACTTTCTCAACTTAATACTAGAATCTTGACTCTAACTACTATTCTAACACTATCTCGACAGAAAGATTTAGTTTACAGCTTCTCAACAGCAGCTTTAATTTGGACTCTACCGGGCACATGCTTCAACTTTTTAGAAGAAAAACTTAAACAAACAAAACCTTTGCAATACATTGTCTGCTAACACAAATGCTATATCCCTGCTTAAGCTAACAATCCGAATTCAAAATGTAGCAATTGTTTCAAACATAGACGAACTACATCTACTATACTATCAACATTTTTGATTTGCACAAAATCCTCACATGCAGCAAACAGGCAACTAAAGAGAAGATATATTTTCAGCTTTTCAAGAACAAACACCTAGGTATTTCTTACGCATAAATATAGCTCTCATTCTTGGTCTTTTTTCTCAATACTTTTATCTATTTTTGCTTCTTATTTCGCCTTACATTGCGGTTTTCTGCCCCGGGCAGCTTCATCTAGTTACTTTAAAAACTGCTGCTTTCCTTTGTCTCTCGGCAACTACGGACAGACTCACCCTGCTGCTTGTGGGGGGGGAAGGGGGGCGGGTTTAGTTCCTTTTCCCATGTTAGTGAAAAGAGAAAAAAAACCCTAAAAAAACTCCGCTGATCTCATCTAGGAAAAAAAACCTTTTAAAGCAAAATACACAACTCTAGGGAGCCTCCAAAATGTATTCAGCCTGAAGTAAAAGATCTACTACTACTAAGGAAAAGAGTAAGCGAGCTTCCTTTTAATTCCTTTTTCTATCTTTTTCTCTTTTTGCAGACTTGCGTGAATTCTCACATTTCTAATTTGCACGCTTCCCAACACTACCAGTTATTCTCTAATGCATTTCAATTCACCTTTGGTAATTTCTGTTTTGCTCTACTGTCTAGCTTAAATTTCTTACGGGAATGCTTCTTTTTCCTCATGTTTTTTCCCGGGCCGTTCTTGCTCTTACACTAACTGTCCCACCCCAAATCTTTTCCGGGTTCTTCTAGATCTCTTTCGGGGGTCCCGGTTTTAGCTGGGGCTCTAACTCGTGTATACCTGTCTGATTTATTCTTCCACCCTTTGTTTTCTTTACCCTTCTTCTCTTTTTCTCCATAGTTTAGCGTCGGTGGCCGAGGTGCAGGGTCAGGACCAGAAACGGGGGCAGGATTCCTTCTCGAGGATCTCCTTGAGCGGGAGGAAGGTTTCTGGAGTGGCCGCTGAGCTCGGGGCTCCGCATGGGTCTCGGATGGCAGCGCTAACGCTGCCACTGAGAAGGCCAAGGAGGAGGAAGGGGTAGGGGTAGGGGCTGACAGGATGTGGGCCACCGAGCTGTGAGAGAAGCTTATCCCGTAGTCCGGTTTATTCCGTGTTTCTCTTTCTTCAGAATACAGCTTTACTCGCACCCAATACCATAACAGAACATATGTTAATTCTTCAAATTCTCTCTTTTTCTTCTTCGCTACATGTTCTCACAGAGCTTCCCATGCCCATTCGTCAAAAGTACTAAACACAGGCCATATAAGATTAGGTCTTATCTCTTTTCCTCCCCAAACATTCATACACAAATAAATTATCTGATCTTTAGATGCCCTTCTCCTAATTGGGCATTCTTGCCAATCTTGCAACAACTTTTTTAATGGACTTTTCCAAGGGATTTCAAGAGCAGCGCCCGCTGAGGTTTCCCTTAAGGAATCTTCCCGATCTCTTCTGAGATACGATCCCATACTCCCCGTGGCACAGAAGTTATGGGATACTATATAAAAATTAAATCCCGAGTTTCTGAACTCGGTGCCGTTAACTTAATGATCCAACGGATGACCATTCTGTGGATGTTTCGGTTAACCGCAGGGCTCTGTAACCGCCACCGAAAAAATTAACGGACCCCACTCGGTCGCAGTCAAGAAGGCTTACTCGTCCCCGAACTCGAAGGGACGGCCTCTTTCCTTCAGGACCCCTGGTGACTCCCACACCCCGTCGGGTAACACTCACACACGAAGCGAAATATCACGCGTTCTAATTGCTTCCCCGTCGGTCGGCCGTGTCCCTCGCGACTTCAAGGTCCGCTCTCGCTTCGTGATAAATCACATCTTGTTCACAAGCACTCACACGCACATACACGTTCTCAAGCACTTGGTCACCCCACTCAACCACGCTATACTTACGGTCTTTTTTCTGCGTGGATTTTTCGTGCACTTAGACTTTTACGAGTGAAAAAATGCTGCAGTTCCAGGGGAAAATCCCTGTTGAGTTCCCGAGCCCTCCCCAAGCTAGCTTGTCTTAACGCCTAATACTTTCGCTGTTGTGGTTTCTGGGTTCGTAAAGCTAGTCCGTTCTTCTGGACTTACCCGCTTTGCCAGGTCGCTTTTTACAGCGGGGCGCCTCCCAGTCAGAAGCAGGGGTCTGTAGAATATTCAAAACTGGCCCCACGTTGGGCACCAAAATTGTTCTAAATGCCAGGACAATTTATTACCAAATTCAATAATTTGGTTTATTAAAAATTCAAATCACAAAATTTGGAATCAAATTACAGAATTTTAAGCAATTAAAAAAACCCCCACAAACAGCGACACTTACTTGACAGAGTTTCTCCCGGGAAAAAATAAGCCAAGGGTGACCCAGAGACATGGACCCTGGCAGTCTGAGTCTCTAGCTGGGTACACGCCTTCGCCCGCCTAGAGGCTTAACTTAAATACCCTTAATTTTCACCTTCGGCAGCACTTCTCTCATTGTTTCCACTAAGCACCGGCCATTAAGTTTGTTTATACTAAATCCTGAAAGAGCCCCCTGGTCCATTCAAATGCTAATGTCCAGAGTTAGTCCTTGCTTTGAGTAATTTAACTGTAGTAGAAGTGTGTGATGATTCCTCTGCACGTAGTACCCGATCAGTGTAAGTCCCTGCTTTGAGCCGTAGAAGTGTGTGATGACCCTTCTGCACGTAGCATTCGACCGGTGTAAGTCCTGGCTGTTGAGGCATAGAGAGTACATGAGGATGACAATGGAATCATGTCATGTGTCACATGCCATCTATCTGGGACAAAATTCTACCAACTTTGACCAGGTGGATGGGCCACCTGAACTCATTCCAGAAGAGGATCATACATAAATTTTATGTGTTCGATAAATATACTGAATCTGCTCAGCGAATTTTAAGACTCATCCTTTGGATCCTCCCTGCTCTAAAGATCCCAGGTGAACTCACCTAGTGCTGGCAGTTGGTTGTTTTGAGAAGAGAGACTTTAAAGGTAGTAGCCTAGGATCCTGTCAGGGTTGCCAAACTGTTAAGGAAACTTTCCTGTCTGATTGTTCACATGCCACTCTGGGAGTCATACCTGCACCACCCAACACTGTCACTGCTGGGAGAAAACCCTTCTCAGTGGGTGGCTCCAGTGAGCTGACAGGTGTCCTGTTTGACTCCCTACACACCCCACACTCACACAGTAAGACCAGGTTTCCTTAGCAGCTCGACTGCTGGTTTGCCTTAGCAGTGTCTCAGGCATGTGATTCCTTTAAGTAATTTAATCATGGTGCAGCAACACAAAACCAACTCAAGCTAGTGCCTCCAGAGGGGGATCCTGAACTAAGGTATCCACGTCATAGTCTATGCTCCTGATAGTCTGAGTCATTGGCTTCTGAGTGGCTGGACATTCCCCTCCCTTCCCCCCCCCCCCCCCCCAGCACTTGCTGCTCACACTGCAGCTGCACACTGAGCTACCTGCACTACATATATCCCTCAACAATTCTACCTTCTGTATCAATTAAAAATTCTGACCAAAAGTAACTGAGACATTGATTAAGACTCATTTACATATTAACTTTCACACCCCTAAGAATACAAATTAAGAGAAAAGAGGACATGCATTATACGTATGACCAAAGTCACCAAAACCCCATGTATAACATGCAATTGTTCCATGTCATTGGGAAGTGACAAAAATTATAATATAAAAGAAGGGGGGGGGGTGTTCAAGGCCAAAGGGAGGAAAAGGAGAAGAGAAAAAAGAAAAAAAAAGAAGGGGAAAATACCTCTGCTTGCTCAGGATCAGTTGACAGACTGTATCTGTCTTCTCCTGAAGAGATGCCTTTAGATGACCTTTTCACCTCCAGCTGCATTGGAAAAGACCTGGGAATATTAATTTTTATATATATCGCTATTAGATCTCTGTTACTGTACTTTCTGTTGCAACACATATTAGCACACTGCAGTTAATGCATTTATCACCAGAAATTCTGAACCTGCTTTCCTGTTGCTTTCATACTATTCATGAATCTGGACTGTGCAAGTTCTTATTGAACATGACCAGACCTATAGTATTGAAACCATGTCATTTGTGAATCTGTGCTCATGAAAGTTCTTACTGAACACCAGACTTATAGTACTGAATTGGTTACAATCAGGAATTAAGCTCAGCCACCCCAGCCCCTCTAATCTCTGAGGACCAGCTGGAGAACAAGGAGGGTTATTTTCTGCTTTAATTTTATACCCTTAATGCAACAAGTACTAAAAAGAAGAGTTAAAGGACTCAGTAGACAACATCAACAAAGAAGATAACAAGAGTTGACTACATCCAAATCTGAAGACTTAGAGAAACTGATTAAACAATACACAGCACATATTAAGAAAACCAAATAGGATAAACAAAACATACAAACTTAAAGGTGAAGATAATGGCCTGCGGAAGAGTAGCTGGTGGATAAATGACAGAGAGAGGCATTTCAGATATCAGACATAGATAAAGACTGGTTGGGCCAGCAGATGGATTTAAAAATGCAGGTCTTAGTAGGATCCACATGAAAGAATTTATTTTAATTTTTTTTTCTTTTATAGGAAGCATTTTTTTTCCTACAAAACATTAAAAGACAAAACAATATTGCAAGATCAAAGAATAAAGTTCAGAAAGAGACAGCATGAAGGTAGTCAAAGCTATTCAAATTTGTTTGCTTTAACTATGTATATAAACACTATATATTGTCTTTAATTGCATTACCCATACACAAATTTTATATTATTTGCATCACCCATTTTAGAAGAAAGACTTTCTGTAAAGCAAAAAGTTCTGTGGTAAAGAAGGATGGAAACAGAAGAATGTTTTTATAATTAAATGATTCTAATGTTACCCCAGAAAACTAAAAAAACCTGACAAGCAGAGACATAACTGATTCATGTTAAATTTAACTGAAAACAGTTGAAGTATTGTATTGGGTCTGACTGAGATAGAGTTTATTTTCCCTTAGCAGCCCTCACAGTGCCGTGCTTTGCATTGGTAGCAGGAAAGATGTTGATAACACACCAGTGTTTTGGCTAATGCTGAGTAGCACACTAACATTTTTCCCCCCCTCAAGGGGCTGGGAATGGGCAAGATCCTGGGAGTGGACACAACCAGGATGGCTGACCCAAATTGACCAAAAGGATATTCCATACCATATGATATCAGTTCAGATATAAAAGCTAAGGGAGAGAAGAAGAAGAAGGGGGGGGGGGACGACACATTTGTTCATTTGTTAATTTGTTATTCAACAATGTTTTCCTTCTGGAGAAACTGCTACACATGCTGAAGCCCTGCTTCCCAGGAAGTGTCTGAACATTGCTCACTGATGGAAAGTAGAGATTAACTTTTCCCTTTGCTTATGTGCACACAATTTTTCTTTTCTTTACTAAAAAGTGCCTTATCTCAAACTACTAGTTGTTTTCCAGCTTCTTTTCTCTCCCCTTTCCTGCTGGGAAGAGGAGTGATAGAGTGGCTTGGTGGGTACCTGGAACCTGGCCAAGGTCAGCCCACTACAAGTATACAGGCTTATAATAAGCTTTTCAGAGGTACTTAGTGATTGCAAGTTTTTCCAGGCCCAAATTTGAGACACTGGCATCCAATTTACAGAAGTGTTTCGCAAATTTGCAATGAACAACAACAACAACAACAACAACAACAACAACAAAAAAAAGAGTATACACCAAAACTTAGGAGTTGTAGTCCTCCCAATGGCATTCATAATTAATGTATGTGCTTAATATTTATGTGCCTCAGCTTTCTCATCTAGAAAACAAAAATATCCCTCTATTTTGCTGGAGTATTGCAAGAATAATTTAAAGAATTCACACTATGGTTTATGACACAGGAAAACCTATGAGGATGTCAGTAAGTCTGCATTCAAAGCTGAATTAGACTACTGTATAACAAATAAGATATAGGACTACCCATTAAAAGATGAGGAAAACAGTAAAGACTGAATAATTGCCCACTCAGTGAACATTGTCTGAATGTTGCACTGAATGAAGCAGGAGTCCTGGTAAAGAAAAATAGCCAGCAATATTGTAATTAAAGACTGAATCACAGTACAAATGAAAAAGAAAACAAATGAGGCCTCTACAAGCAACTGAAATTCTGTTGTGCCAAGAATGCTTAGTGTGCATACTACAAAAACAGAAAGCAAACTCAAGACTTCTATGATACTTATTAACCAGGTATTTAACATAACTTTTACATAAAGCATAAGGACATCCCTTTAAACTGATTAGATTTAGAATAACAGGAATTACTTTGCTTCATTTTACTCATAAAGGGAACATTTCAGAGTGATTTTACAATTAAAAACTGCAAAATCTAGTTTAGTTCAAAGCCTCTAACTACCAAACGCACTGATGCCAAGAATTCAGTCATCGTCAAATAAGAATCAGGTATTTATATAAAAAGCAAACATATCCACTTTATTATTTAAAAAAAAAATGTAAAAAACTATAACATGGCATGTTTCATTGCTTAGAATAAATATCTAATTAGAAAAAGTAGCATATGTTTTCTTTCAATATCAGACGTATTTCATCTTTTCTCCCCTCCGCAAACACAATTTGTTGAGACTTGTTGAAAGAAATAATTACCAAAATGTTGGTGTGGGAAACAACCCAATGTTATGATCTTCAGTACAAAGTTGCACACTACCAGCTACCTCTTCTGAATACTGTTTGAGAAGACAAACACAACAACAAACAGTAAGCACAAAGAAATTCTACTGAATTAAAAAAAATTGATTGCATCAATTTCATCAGTTATTAAAGAATCATATATAGAATCATTATAGAATCATAGAATGGTTTGGGCTGGAAGGGACCATAACAATAATCTAGTTCCAACCTGTGATGGTTTTAGAGGGCAACCGGGCCGAAACACCAATTCATGTAGTGGCTTCACGTTCACCAATTTCTGTTTCTCAAAATTGGTGTAGTGGTCTGAGTGCCCATTAGAATTATTTACTCTTTTCTGTTGTGAGATAAGATTAGGAGAAAAGCAAAGCAGGCTCAAACTTAAAAGGTATAAAGACAGGTTTGTTAACAAACTACAAGAAACAAACAATTAATAAGGGTTAGAATGAAACCTTCAAAACACTTCTCCTCCCCCATCAACTGTTCATTTTCCCACTGACAACATAAAGAGACAAAACCTGGGATTTTCAGTCAATTTCACCACTTTAAAACAGTCTTTCATTAGTTCTTTGGGAGAGGAGTGTCTCTTAGAAATCCTATGGAGACATCACTACAATAAACAGTTCTCTGGTGGCTCCCATGTCACCAATCTGCAGCCACCCGGAAACTGCAAACTGTGAAGTCTCTCCCATTTGGCAGCTTTCCCATGTCTGCACTCATGGGCATATCAGCTTATTTAGGGTACAGTTTAAGGATGACTGTTTTTGTATAAAACAAAGATTCTCTTCATCTTTCTCTAAAATCATCTTCATCTCAAGAAACAGAGGTCTTCCTTTTCCCAGGGGGCAGAGGGCTTCATGTCTCTTTCTATCTTCCTCTGTTCAAAATTCTCCATTAGATCACAGCTATATCAGCTAACAACTATGACTAGAACTTTGCATCCCCCCCAAAAGCATTCTGTAAGTTACAGGGATATTTTAGTCCATTTTCCATGGCCTCACAAGAGAAGTTCAGCCCAAACTAGGCAACTCCTCCATCCTCCTTCCAACCTAGGACTTCTACTCTCTCTTCACTGACTTCCATCTCATGCCATGTCTCTCCACGTTTCATTCTAGCTGTTCTCTCACGCAGAGAGAGGATTTAATGTTTTGCAAGTTTCATCTGTCAAGGAAACAGTTAACATTCTCCCAGGTCTGCAGAAGGCATGGTTGTTCTTCCATGGGAAATGGCCGAAGGTGGGATAGTGTGGGGCCAAAGGTGCCGTGTGGGGCTGGAGCCAGGATCTCTCATGCTACTGGGCTTTCCCCCCTCCCTTCCTCTGCAAGGGGTCTTGGTAGCGGCTGCCAGAGTATTCTTCAGAAAGCCATGCTGGAGGGGGGCAAGGGAAGGGGCCTGGCTCCCGGTGAAAAGAACAAGGCATATGCCTTTATTAATATTCAGCTCTTTATTAAAGTGATCAGCTCTTTATTAAAGTCATCAGCTGGATGGTAGGGTCCGATCGGAGTTTTCCACGCTGCTGTAGCAATCCGAAGCAGCAGATGCTGTTCCAGTTCATCACTCCACTGCAAACAGTAGGTGCCGAGTCCTTGTTCCCATGGGAACAGCTAGAAGTTCTCTCTGGTCAACCATCAGAAGGCAGAGCGGTGAGGGGTCTGCCACTGGAATGCAGAGTAGTCAGCTCTTTACCCTCAGGGAAAAACCTTGAGAGTTTCTCATTCTCTGTCTCAGTCACTTGAGTTGGCTGGCTCCCATTCTATTCAGACTCCTCATAGGTCATGGTGAGTCTTCAAACCAGGCCAGGGGGTGTGTCCACTCCTTCCTTGGCCAGGGCACCATCTAATTCTCCTCTGATGCATCTAGCTTCCCATCTTGGGGTGCAGTTCCTCTCAAAAAAGCCCTCCCAGGATTCCCAGGGTCGGTTTTATTTGCATATACAAATGCATATGCATTTGTCCTGGTCGCAGCAGAGGGTATCCCTGCTGCAAAAGGTAGTTATAGCGAACAATGACAGGGCTATCTAGACAGGAGCCGCTCCTTTTCACATTTTAATGAGGTAGGAGAATGCCACAGGGCAGCTTCCCTTCATCCTCAAACTTACTGGGGTATGGGGCTACATCTAGCCTAGCCGGGAGAGGCTCCTTAGGAACAGCAGCATCACCCCAGCTATGGGGTTCTCCGCAAAAAAGAAAAAACCCCATCTTTCTAAAAGGCTGGGTGAGGGCACAAATTGATGGGAGGAGGGGGTTGCATTTTGAGTACTCAGAAACTCTTT
Organism: Prinia subflava; assembly: GCF_021018805.1. Taxonomy (NCBI): domain Eukaryota; kingdom Metazoa; phylum Chordata; class Aves; order Passeriformes; family Cisticolidae; genus Prinia; species Prinia subflava. The sequence continues at coordinate 2,320,275 of NW_026960608.1, forward strand.
TAATATGCTAATGGGTGCTCCGCATTTTCCTCTGGGGGGATGGAGTGGCTGTCTCTGCTGTCTCGCTATGGGGGCTAGGACAGGGATGGCGCAACCCCTTCCGACCGGGGTTTTCCCATCCCTGGGAAACGCTGGGGGTTCCAGTGCCGCCCCCCCCCCCCCCATTTACTCTGTTCAGAGCTTGGCCATGGTTCTCATCAGCAGCGGCTGCACCTGTCAGGGCTGCATGGTGTGGCTGTGGCTGCCCAGCGGCTGGTGTTCTAGAGACATAGCCCTGCCCCCCTCCCAGGGCCACAGCAGCAAACACGGGCAGCTTTTTGAGCCCTCATACCAACTGGAAATTCGTTCATAACACTGGGAGGGGCCACCCGGCCAGGTTAGGCCTCCCGGGCCAAGATGGTGGGGAGAAATGGTGTAGCAGCAAGATCTTAGCAGCCGCTAGGGGCATATCCCTCCTCTTCCCCTGCCTGGTGGGCTTCCTGGGAAAGGCCTGGCCTGGGCAGGGCCTGGCTGGCCCGGACCACCTCCATGGCAAGGAGGGAGCCAGGATCAGCTTACCTCTCCCAAGGCAGGAAGATGAAGGAACTTTTCCCGGTATTCTCTGATTTTAACATGTGTATTCCCAGAAGTGTGTCAACTTTCTACTCATTTAACCAGATATCAATATTCAACCTTAGTTACTGATTGGGTTTTGCTATAACTTCCCAGAAAAGTCACTTCCTGGCAAAACCACCACACAACCTCTCCTGCCATAGTTACATTCCTCCATGTCCACAACGAATCCAAGAGTACCCTATGGTACTCTAACCTACAGTCCCTCCCTTTCCTCCCCATACTCGCATTTCTTCTTAAAAGCTGCTCTTCATTTACACATGTGAGGGATAATATTTGGGGAAGGGAGAAAAGGAGCCTTATGATACTTGGCAACAGATAAAGCACTAGGAAAAAAGTAATCAAACCAATCTTGGTAGTTTCCATGATGACTTTATTGACTTTGTCTTTTTCCAAACCTTGCATTCCAGCTTTGTCATCATTGAAAGCCATCTAAAGTAGATTTCCATCATTACAAGAGCTGTTCTCAACTTTTTTTATGTCATCCATAGTACTTCTTGAAAACAAGTACCTCTTGTAAGATTTAATAATTAAAAAAAATAAATCATATATTTGTTTTTATGTTCCAGCTGAACAATACAAAAATAATTTATGGAATTCAGTTGCTGAATTTATTTAATAAGTATTTTATAATTATTAAGAAAAGAACATACTTATCACAAATTGAGTATTTGTATTCCTGTAAAGTGGCTGATCTTCCACACTGTTGTGGCTTAATCAGGACACACACACACAAAATAAAGCTATTTGTAACTCTATCAATGTTTGGAGACAGTACAATTTTAATTTTTTATCAACTTCACATACTATTTTAAAAGTTCCCTTCCAGAAATATTTAAACACCACCAGTTTCAGGTAAAGGCTAGTACCTTACACATGCACATGAGATTTGTGCTTGTATCTTTCTTGTGGGCAGAATGGGAGCTTCAAAACTTATTACAGAAGCCCCCCCATTGAGTCAGGGGTTGCAGAAAGGACCCCCTTGATTTCTAAACTGTTTCTTCAGAGAGGAGCCTGGGTGTGGCTGGATCCAGTCTTAGCCGCAGACTTTGCCAATAGTTTGTGTATAAAGATTATACAAGTGTAATTGAACCTTTACAGAACTTTGTCCTGAAGGATTAAGGATGGCAAACCAAATATATTTATATAAATAAATTATTTATTTAAATTGATTACAATAATGTCAATAATTAGACAAAAATACCTTAATCAGAATTTTTACTACACAGTCAGTATAGGCAGCTATAACTACTAGTAGAGTGCACTGTTTTCAAAGCAATAATAAAGCAATCGTATGAAAGTTAGCAAGAACAATTATGAAGTAGAGATTGATATTACTCACCCATACCAATGACTGTGGGCAAATCTCTTTTTCTCAGCCTCAAGGAGTAACCTTGGGAGGCTTTGTTGGTTTTGTACAGCCTGTTTTTTTTGTTGGTTTTTTTTTTGGGGGGGGGGGTACAAAGGTGGCTTCTGTGAGAAGCTGCTAGAAGCTTCCACCAGGTCTGGCAGAGCCAATCCCTGGTGGTTCTGAAGATGAACATGCCATTGGCCAAGGCTGGGCCAATTAGAGGGGTTGGTAATGCCTCTGTGATAACATATTTAAGAACAAAATCAAAACAAAGGAGACACACACAGTTTTTTCTAGCCAGAGAAGAGGAGGAGGTGAGAACATGTGAGAGAAACAAGTTGGAGATACCAAGGTCAGTGAAGAAGGAGGGAGAGGAGCTGCTCCAGGCTCCTGGAAACAAGATTCCTCTGAAGGCTGTGGTGAAGACCATGGTGAAGCAGCTTGTCCCCCTTCAGGCCCTGGAGGTGTATAGGGATGTAAAGATCCACTCGCAACCCACGGCTGGATGCCTGGAGGAGGCTGTGGTCCAGTGGAAGACCTGGTGGAGAGACAGGGCCCCTGCTTGCAGGCTGGAGCAGCCTGTCCTTGGAGGACTGGACCCTGTGGAAGAGGGACCCATGCTGCAGCAGTTTTGGGAGGACTATCTGCCCTTGGGAGGGACTCATGTTGTGTAACAGTGTGTCTTTTTTGGAGTGTAGCTACAGCCTAATTAAATCTCAGTCAGCCTCTCCAGTGGAGAAACCACTTGAGAAGAATTCAGGCAAAGCAATCAAGCCACACATCCATACATGTTACCGGCCAGCTCAAGCAAAGAGAGGTAGAAGGCCCTCAGCCATCAGATTAGTTCCAGGGAAGTTTATTCCATGTGCCGGTGAGATCAGGAGCTGAAAAAGGGGCAAGTCATGTGGTTTTCTCAGTTATATAGTGTCTCAGGTTAGTGGGTGGTACAAGGGGCAGGGCAGGGGGCAAGTGGCCATAGGGAAGACAGAAACTGGACACCGGGCCCCATAGCCAATGGGGGACCAGGGAAAGGGGACACCATGGGGGACTGATGGACATTGGGAAACCCAGGGAGCAGATTGCACAATGTTTGCAAAGAACCATGGGGGAAAAGCCTTTGTTACATGTGGAAAGGGTGTCTTTAATCTTCACTTTTCCAGAGCAAGGCAGTTGGGAATTCTTTTAAGGGCACAAGGGACTCCACAATGTTGCATCAATTTTGGGAAGATTACTACTCATTAGATTTGGAGCCACACTGGAGAAGTTCATGGAGAACTGTCTCCCATGGGAGGGACCCCACAGTGCAGCAGGGAAAGGACTCCTCTCCCAGAGCAGCGGAAGAAAATCTCGGGTGACGAACTCACCAAAACCCACATGCCCTGTCTCCCTGAGCTGTTGGTGGGAAAGAGGGAGGAGTTAGGGGAAGAAAAGATGTTTTTTAAGGGCTTATTTTACTTCTCATTCTCTTCCTCTGGCTCTGTTAGTAATAATTTACCTTTGTACCTTTAAGTTGAGCCTGTTTTGTCCTTAGAGTGTTTTTCTCCTGGTCCTTAACTCATGAACCCTTTGTTATTTTTTTTTCTCTCCTGTGTCCTGCTGTTGCAGGGGAGGGTGGACGAATGGCTTTCATGGGTTGCCTGGCATTTGGCCAATTCCCACTCAAGGGAAGGATCTTCACACATCTTAGGGAGATATGCTAGAAGTCCTCACCATGTAAAACTGAGACTGATCTTTTATAGTATAAAGTGATTGTCAGTCATATACATTTTTACATTATGTGTTGTCAAGCTTACTCAGCAAAATATGCTTTGTTGCTGAAAAAGGTGTTATCAGCTCTGGTTTCTTCTGCTCAGCACTTCAACACCCTTCTGTATCAGGGGCTGCACATCCTTGCTGATCCCTGCCTCAGTCAGGAAGCATGTTTTACATGTCCTTGGTCAAGGTGGTCTCAGCATTTTTCAGCACTACAAACAACAGACCCTCTTTGTTCCATCTTATCACCAAACAGCAGACCCTCTTTGTTCCATCTTATCACCAAACAGCAGACCTTCCTTGCTTAATCCACCACTGATAACTCGTAAATAAGACAAAGTTCAAGCTGCTGTATCCCTGCTTAGGCAGAGCATCCTGTTACAATGTTATCCCATCAGATGAAACAATACTGCCTTTAACATAAAATATTGCTCACTAGACTATTACATTAAAAGAAATTGAATGATTTTTGAATTCCAAAGACTTGTTAATTTAGTCCTCATTCCCGATTGCAACAAGCCATAGAATCTTTCACAGTAGCTCAAATTCAAAACTTCAGTTTGAGTTAAAGCTCATATTTTAGAAACAGATGGCTTCAATTAAAAGCCTTGAATAAAATCCTATGGTTTAATTCATGGTAAAATTCATATATTCTTTTATTTTTCCCCGCATGAATTTGTAGAGCCATGGCATCCAACTAGTAGAACTTACCAAGCTTTTACTACTCAATTACTGCAGTAATTTCTTGTACATGCAGGTGCTTCTGATATGTGAACTTCTAACATCTTCCCTTGTTGCTTAAGGCAGAAAATAGCTGAACCCTTCAATAGGCTCTAATTATATGGTAAATTGGCTAGATATTAAACTGATCTTAAAAAGCTAAATAAAGCAAATTTTACCCTGTGCAGCATGATCCTGTGGTTTTATTTGTCGTCAGATTAAAACAGGTGCAATCCAAGTGTGATACTGGCATAAATTACTTAACATGTATTTGTTATTGGAAAGGGATATAGATAGTCTTTCCCAGGTTGCTGACTCATACTCTCATGCAGGAAGGATATTCACTCCTAAATTTCCCCTTTGAGCTGCTCCCTGTGACAGGAACACTGCCTGTTTGGAGAAGCCACACCCTTTTAAGGCACATACAGCAGCTCTATTAACCACAAGCTACACATATACCTAAAAGAGAGTTACAATTTTTCTTTAAATGTTAATTTCCCACTCCAACTATTAAATGGGACTCATTAACAACCTAACTGAAAAATGGCATGTACTTTTGCATATAGAGATGAATTTTTGCTTTTGAAGAACTATGTGGGTGACACTTAAATGGTGGCAATGTTCTTTTTTTCTTGAAGATCTCCTCAAATGTGCTTGCCAACTGAAGTCAGATACTGAAGAAAACCATCCTTTAAAAATATTCTGACAAAAAAATCTCCCAATTGTAATAATCTGAAATAATGGAATATATGTCTTCTGAAGATGAAAGATCAGGTAAGTAATGCTGTATTTATCTCCAGCTTGTTGACTATTCACTATCACTTGGGCAACTATAGTAGCAACTGGGAATGGTAGTAGCTTCATAGCTTGTGTTTATCTATCAAATAAAAAACTACAACAAATAACATTTTCATAAATTTTCCAATTACAGTAGGATAACCTCTAACAGTTAACATTTGTTGTGATTTAACCCCAGCCAGCAACTAAGCACCACACAGCTGCTCCCTTGCTGGAAGGGTAAAAGTGAGAAAACTCATGGGTTGAGATAAAAACAGTTTAATAGGGAAAGCAACAGCTGCTCACACAAAGAAAGCAAGGTATTAATTCACTATTTTCTATCAACAGGCAGATGTTCAGCCATCTCCAGGAGAGCAGGGCCTCATTACTTCTAAGGTTACATGGGAAGACAAAATGCCATAGGTCCAAACATTCCCCTCTTCCTTCTTCCCCTAGCTTTACATACTGAGCATGAAGTCATATGGTCTGGAATATCCCTTTGGTCAGTTGGGATCAGCTGTCCTGGCAGTGTCCCCTCACTTCTTGTGCACTCCCAGCCTACTCGTTGGTGGGGCAGTGTGAGAAGCAGTAAAAGCCTTGGCTCTGTGTAGACTCTGCTCACCAATTTTGAGAACATCCCAGTGTAGCAAGAGCAGGATGTCTTATGGAATGAAGGTTGAGCTATCCCAAACTGGGCCTCAGATTTGGGCCTGCAAGGCCTCAGATTTGGGCCCATGTAGTAGTAGATAAACCTGTGGCGCAGTTAGAAATTCACTTAAGGTGTGTGCATACTTTAGCTAGGACAGTTAGGATGGAAATACGGTCGCTGCCTTAAACTGAAATAGTTTACATATTTGCTCACGCTGAATACCAATAGAAATGCACCTGCAACTGTAAACTATCTGACACTGTATAAAACCAGCCATTTGGAGAATAAAGAGGAGAAAGTATGTTATTAATCATATTGGTTGGAACTGCGTTTGTTCTGTCTCCAATCCCAATTAGAGTCCCTGATTTCATCTCAGTATTATCAGCCCTGTGTTCAGCACAAAATTGTAACAGAATTTCTTAGAGAACATGGACATGAGGTATTTTGGAATGAGATCTGAGCTATCCCAAACTGGGCCCCAGGTTTGGGCCTGTGTAGAAGTAGATAACCCTGTGGCGCAGTTAAAATTTAGATTAAGGTGTGTGTATGTATTAGATAGGATAGTTAAAATGAAATTATGGTAGCTACCTTAAACTGAGATTGTTTGCATTATTTTTTACGCTGAATATCAATTAGAAAACACCTGCAACTGTAAATTATCTGAAACTGTATTTAACCGGCCATTTCGGGGAATAAAGGGGAGAACAAATGATTTCACCATATTGGCTGTGCTCTGCATTGCTCAGTCCAGCAATTAATAGATAATTAATAGAGGACCTGGTTTTACAAAATCTAAAACACAGCCTCATACCAGCTACTGTGAAGAAAATTAACTTTATCCTAGCCAAACCCAGCACATTTACCAGAACATCTTTGTTGTTCAACCAAAGGAGAAAGCACTGCATTCCACACGTGTAGCAGTGTGGAGATGGATGGTCGTTGCTGCTACCTCTGCCCGAAAAGCATCTCTTCTGGAGAAGTCACTTAGGTGGGCACACAGGCAAGGCACTCAAGTCCACACACACACTCCATGGCTAGCTCAGCGAAGAAAGGCAGTAAGGGTCTCCTGTATAAAGTTCCAGAGAAGTTTATTTTGCCGACGCATGCCAAAGGGTTCCAGGGACAGAAAGAAGATCACAGGAGTGCCCAGGGTTAAGTATGGGGTCAGGAGCTAATGGTCTGAGGGCACAAGGGTGGTATGAGGGCAGGGCAAAGGGCAATGATCTATAGGGGACATAAGGGCAGAGCATCAGCGATACCACAACCAATGGGGAAACAGGGAAAGGAGAAACCTTGAGAACCAGGGACATATATGAACAATAGAGGGGAGCAATGCCCACAGACCAATGGGAAAAACAAATCTGAGGTAGATTAACTTAATGATGTAGATCACCATGAGGGGAAGCCTTTCTGATCACACTAAGCTAGGAGACTTTCCCAAAGCCTATGGTAGATTCTTCCGAGGCATTGGCCAAGAAGTTTCCCTGACAGGCTCAAGGGCCTCCACACACACGAGTTTTGTCTCAACTCCATAATCATTCCTATATCAATCAGCTCCACAATAATTCTGTTATTACTGGTAATCTATGATAAGCAACAGGCATGATTCCCAGTAAATACTTTCCTCAAGGTAAATGCTGCTCTACTATCTCCCCTGTTTCTTTTATCATGCTTTCCCTTCAATAAGCTGGAATGAACACAAGATTGCTTCCATTTCCTATTCCAATCTTTGCAACATTTTTAACTGTTTAACATTCCTGAAAAAAGTCTCCTTATCCATAGCATATACAAATCTTTCCTCCTCCTCATTTGGATTCCTCTTAAAGGCCCAGTATTATAACAAGGGCTTTAATTCATGTCATCCAAAAGCCTTATCTATCATGCTGTTAAATATCCAGTGAGAAAAGTTACCATGATCCTAGGGATGAAAAAAATCAGTCTTTAAAAAGTCCCATAAATGATGGTCCTCTAATGTGTTTTATCTTTTCAGCTTCTTATATGAAACAAAAAAACCCCAAAAAAACAAACAAAAAAAAAAAACAAAACAAAACAACCCCATTGCTAGTACCAGATGATCAAGTGTATAAATATAAAATAATACCTTAGTTGGAATTAAGAAATCATTTATTAGAGGACATTACATTAGTTCTCCACCAAAGCTTAAAGGGGCACAGAAGGGAAAACATGAATAACAACGAATACAAGTCAACCACTTTACATGAACAGAATCAGATTATCTTGTTTCCAGAGCAACCAAGCTGAATAAATATCTGTAAAATATTTAGCACTTTTAAATCAATCCCAGAAGCTACAAAAAGACAATAGATATAGCATTGTCATCTAAAACCAGTGGATCATCTGCCATAGACAGAATGAAAATGGAAATACTTAAAAGAAACAGGAGAAGCACAGTTTGAAACACTGCAAAATGTGAACAAAATGTCAGTGTACTGTCTCTGTTTGCCATGCTCAATGACCACACAGACCACGGAAAGTTGAGAGAGAGACAGCCTGGCAGAGAAAACCTGTCCTTTGTTTATTACATCCCATTATATACTTTCGGAAAGGTGACCATGGATTGGAGAGTGGAATCCCCATCTCTCAACCACATTGATCAAAAGGAATGCCATTCAACACCCTTCCTTTCCTCAAGAAGAATGCAAAACAATGGCAGTATTTACAAAAAACAATCTCCTGTTTACATGAAGAGAGCGTGAGAAGTAGGAACTTCTACTTTAATAAGAACGCTCAGAAAACTAGGAAATCTCATGGTGACAGTGTAGAAACAGATAAGGAAAAATAATAATGGTTTTAATGGAAAATCAACCTAGAGAAAACATTTAGCTTGTGATGAAACAATCTTATAAAAATTTTGTCTAAAACAACTTGAAAAAAGTGAGTAAAAGTATAGAGTCAAATGAAACACTAATTCATAAGTCTCAGACATGTCTCTTCACTTCTAGCTCTCTTTCAGGACAGAGAAACAACTTAGAGTTTAAAGGGGAAAACACCACTGCCTTTATAGGTTGAAAGCAATGAGGGACTTCTCTTTACAAACTGTGGGTTTGCTGGTAGATAAAACAAGCACTGAGAGATAAAAGAAACAATGGGAAGGATTTTACTGATTGATGTATGGAATGAGAGAGGTTTATCTTTACAAACCAACTATAGGTCTGCTGATAAATAAAATTGGATGCTGAGAAAAGAAAGAAACAGTGGGAAGAATCATAAATTCCATAAGGAATTCCACTGATTGACACAAGGAAAAGACAAGGGGGGGGTATACATTAGAAGGGAGTCTTAGGTATTAGGCGTTTCAGGAAGTCTGTACCATTCAAGTACCTCAGGCAATGGGGAAAGAGAGAGGGAAATGCGGCCTGGAAATTAGGATAAAAAGGAGGTTGCGTCCAAAAATTTGAGAGAGCCCAGGGGAATGCCCCATGGCTTCTCCCTTTATTCAAATAAAGTTAGAGGACTCCTCTGTCTCCTTTTTGGACATAAATCTCTGGTGTTGTGGATTAATTTTCCTGACAATTTAGGGGGTCTTGTCCAGGATATTTCCACCATCCAGGGGCGGCAGGCAGTGAGCAGAGCTGAAGGCGCACCTCACCCAGTTTCAGTGATCAGCTCCCCTTGGTGACGGCCGGCACCGGGCAATTGACTGGATTACAGAGGCTGTCCAGGAGACAGATGAGTGGCGAATCAGGGAGGTCTGTGAAGAGTCCACAGGAAAGGACCACTGAAAATCTCACCAGTGAGTAAAATGGGATCTTTGGGGAATAAACCTGGGAGGGTACCCATGGGGGGTAGAAAAGGTTAAACAGGTTAAACTCATGAACGCTTGCAAAGTAAAGCTGTGAAGGGACCCTGGCAAAAGGGATGGAGATCCCAAAATATCTCTGAAGAATCACTTGGAAGAATGTAGAGTTGGTTTACACATTCTCCCAGAGGTAATTAAGGACATAGATGCCCAGGAGGGATGTTGTAAATAACTATGTATTTGTTGCCTTTCACTATTATGTATTAGCTTTTGCAAATTTTTATTAATAACTATTTTGATGTAGTACAGTTTGTAATCACTTTTTAACTGTTTTTGATATAATTTGTCAGCTTTTGTGGCCAATGCCCTGGCCACATGTATCTTATCTATGTATTAGTGTGATAAACATATATTGTAGTTTGAACTCGCGCAAAATATTAAAATCGAGACTATGAAATATTAGCTTTTGCAGGATGCTTTTATTTTTAACTAACTGACAATAGTGAGAATAACTTAGGTAAGTTTTTGGAAATAGCTAAAACTGTCTGTATGATTATATAACATTGAAGGAATTACACAGATAACATCGAAAGAAAGGATGTGAAAAGGACTCCTGCCACTGGCTTTACAACTATCAATCCCCCGTTTGTCGTTGAGAAGAAATGGCATACACGTTGTGAGGAAATGGCATATACATTGTGAAGAAATGACATACACATCTCCCAGAAATCAAATCTACACTATTGCACAATGGGTCAGGGGTTAAACAAAGCCGAAGAATTCCCACAACATGTAAAAGAACTCACTGGAATGTTTCAATATGTATAATACTCATGAAGATGCATCTAACCAATGTAATGAAAAAATATATAAGAAAATTGTTTTAAGATAATGGTGGGCTTCTGGCAGTTTGCCAGGCACCCCAGCCCTGGATACTGTCCCTTTTATCCCTTATTAACCTTTTAAAAACTTTAAAGAGTGAGCCTTGTTTCTCACAGGGGCAATAAGGCAAAGTCGAGGAGTCTCAACAATCCATACTTGGGGGGGTAATAAGGGGAGTCAAGAATGAGTCTTGACAACAGGGGATGGACTGATTGTGTTGTTGTGTTGGAACAGAATTGGTTGAAGGGGAGTGTGGAGAGATATAGTTGAGGCAAGGAGTGGCAGGACTGGGCACAGAGCTGCAGGACCGGGAGCATGGGCTGGGGTCCTGTGGGGACTGTGGGGTAGCTGGAGCTCAGTGCCAGGCAGTGCCTGACCCTGCCACCCCTGGGCAGGGGCCACAGTGGCTGCCGGCCCCATGAGGCTGTGGAACCCCCCAGCTACCTGTGATACTGCTGGCCATGCCCACTGGGAGGGCTGGGGGAGGGGCAGAAGCCACGTTTTGACACCGCGGCAGGACAGAGTGTGGGTCTGGTATATGGTGTGTGATGAAAGCGAGAAAAAGGAACAAGTCCAGAGGATAATGGAGATGGATTGCTAGGGACATCAGGGGATCCCATTATACCAGGGACCCATCACATGGGAGCCGTTTTTAACTTTTAAGGTTGGTCCAGATCCAGAGGAGGTGTGTTTCCTAGTAAAAACAAGGTCTGCTTGATCCACCTAAAACTTAATCCCTAAGGGGGGAAAATTGTTAAAAAGATCTTTGATTTTTCAAGGGGTTCTGAAAATTGTGGTTTCTTCTGTAGGCTTATGTCCTGGTTTCAGGCAAATTTGGGAGAAAACTTCTGAATGAGGTCCTTCTAGAAAGCAAATTCAAGCAGTCCCTCCCCCCACTGGTTCGGGAAAGATTTCTTTGGAGAAGAGTGAAAAACAGTTTATTTAACAAGCAAAGTATCAACAATCATAAAAATGGAATAATATTAGGCAATGGAACCTCTCATTCTTCTGAAGAGATGACAAATTCAGAAAGTCCTGTGGATTGGAGAGAGAGAGAGTCCTTTTTGTGGGTGTATCTTCGATTTTCTCTCAGTCTTTCCAGGGCTCAGGTCTCTTTCTCTGGGACTTGGGTCCAGTGTCAGGGCCACAGAGCAGCTTGGGGGACCCCCGGATGATAGTCTTGGTGTTCCCTGACCAAACAATAGCTGAACAGTTCCAAAAACTTCTGGCTTCAGTTAACTAAAAAAACTAACTAAAAGCAAATGAGAGCTCTCTCCTGCTGTCTGTGCTGAGGACAACACAGTCTGTGACAAGGAATTCAGGAGAGCAAGTGCAGTTTCTGCAGACAAACTGAGTGCTTATTCTCCCCCCCTTTGCTCTCGGAACCAGTCTTAAAGGTACAGAAATTAATATCCAGCATAAACAGAACAGACAATTAGGGATACAGGTATCATAAAGTCACCCTAGGACATTACACCCCTTATCCCCATATTGTCAGCTTACTACCAAAACTAATCTATATTCTAACTCTACACACACACACATTTATACATATATATATATGCACATATATATAGAGACAAGGGCAGTGACATTCAGCAAACAGTGATATTTTGTCGGACGATTGAAGAGACGGGGTGTCTATGGTTTCCATTATGAAGTTAATTTTAATGAACACACTGCTGGTTTATATACCTTTCAAGTGTGAGCTAAAAATAACTACTTGCTTAAGCAATAACAACATCTAGGTTTCTTAGTAACATTGCTTAACTATGGGCTAGCACAGACTTGTACAGGCCTGTACTGTTTTGCATACACATATTCACCCTTCTCTCTTCCTCCTTCAGGGTCCTGCCTTGACTTGCCAAGGCTTGTGGCCCTCTAGCACATCTACTTCTGTAATGAGTTCAACAGTACTTTGAGTCCTGTTTCTTAGCTGTTTTCCCACATTTCCCCCTTCTTTTTCCACCATTAAGATCTTTTTCTGTGGACTTATTGATCAGTCTCTGAACACATTGAAAAATGCATGGCAAGCAAATCATTATAAGCAACAATACAGCTAAAACATAAATTCTTGCTTTAAATAAATGTTTAAGCCAGCCAGTAAGCCACCATCTCCCAGGTATGTATCTAAGCCAATCACTAGCATTTAAAACCTTTAATTTGGTAACATTCCCTCAAAGGGCTTGTATGGCAGTGTGAATAAACTGAGAATGATCAGACAGGTTCATGCAACACAAGCCTTCAAAATCTTCACATCCATGTCCTGGCAGTCCTACTTCTGTTCTTCTCTTGGTCACGAAGGCTGAATGGTGTCTTGGTTTGAAAGACAGGTATCTGCTAGTAAGGGGGCAGGACCTCCCTAGAGATGGAGAATTCAAATCCCCTCCCTCCAAATTATTCTAATTTAGAAAATTAAAGGGGCTTTCAGGCAGAGGTATGGAGATGGGAATAGCAGTTCTTTACTAGTATATATGACAAAACAACAAACAAACAACAACTACAGCATTAATAATAAACAAAACCAGGAACCTCGAGGGCTTTCTTTCACAAAAGCCCGGGACACTTTGATCACGGTGCTCCTGCGGGACTCTGAGAGGCCAAGCTGGAAGGATGGAAAGTCCCAGGCTGGTGGGTAAGATCAGATGCACCGCGCTGGAAGCTGGAGCAGCAGGGATGTCCCAGCAGGGCTGGGCAGTGCAGGGCTACAGAGTTGCAGGAAAACCTCAAAGCTCTGAACAAACAGCAGCGGTGGGGGGAGGGCCGGAGAAAGCAAGCTCAGGATTCCTGGGTACATGAGCAGATGATGGTAGATTTCCCAGGAAGAGGCAGAGTGATGGCCATGAACTCTTCCTGCAGCGAGCGGCAGCTTGACTGTCCTCCTTGATGCTGAGAGCAAGAGTGAGCAAATGCCCCCTCAGCTCTGTCTTTTACCTTTCCCAAAGCTCGCATTATCTCTCCCCTCTGAATGAAACTCCGAGAGACTCAAAAACAATAGGTGTAGCCTTGTGCTGCCATGTCCTTCAACTACTCCCTTTGTTCTGGTTTAGTACTGTCATTAAGGTTTCTTAGAAACTTATGGGAAAAAATCCTGTAAGTGAAAAAGAGGCAAATTTAACCCCCAACATTATCCACCCCGAATTTTTTCCCATACCAACCTATTACATTGAATTTAAACCTTTAAAAATATATACACACATGCACTATCTAAATGATATACATCTGTACATACAGATATGGGTACAGACACAGTGATGTGGGTAGTTCATCCTAAAACAAGGTCTCCTTGAGGTATGCATCGGGTCTCTCCATCCTTTTGCATCACCCACCAGGTGCATCCTGGTCCTTGAGCGAAGACAACCCCATGGATGGGAATGTCTTTGCTGGAGGCAGAATTAATCCAAACGGTTTTTCCCAGCATACCTCTCATGTGTACCACTGGAACCTTATCTCCATCTGTTGTTCTCAGGGGCTCAGATTGGGCAGGGCCTGCTCGGTTGGTGGAACCTTGAGTGTTCACTAACCATGTGGCCTTTGCTAAAATAATCTCCCAGTTCTTGAAAGTCCCCCCACCCAGTGCCTTCAAGTTGGTTTTAAGCAGGCCATTGCACCGTTTAACTTTCCCGGCTGCTGGTGCATGATAAGGAATATGGTACACCCACTCAACACCATGTTCTCTGGCCCAGGTGTTTATAAGGCTGTTCTTGAAATGGGTCCCATTGTCTGACTCGATTCTCTCAGGGGTGCCATGTCTCTACAGGACTTGCTTTTCCAGGCCCAGGATGGTGTTCCGAGCAGTAGCGTGAGGCACAGGGTAGGTCTCCAACCATCCAGTGGTGGCTTCCACCATGGTCAGCACATAGCGCTTGCCTTGGCGGGTTTGGGGAAGGGTGATGTAGTCAATTTTCCAGGCTTCCCCATACCTATATTTGGACCACCGCCCGCCATACCATAGGGGCTTCACTCGCTTGGCCTGCTTGATTGCAGCACACGTCTCACAGTCATGGATAACTTGAGAAATGCTGTCCATGGTTAGATCCACCCCTTGGTCTCGTGCCCACTTATAGGTGGCATCTCTGCCCTGATGACCTGAGGCATAATGGGCCCATCGAGCAAGGAACAACTCTCCCTTGTGTTGCCAATCTCGGTCTATCTTTGACACTTCTATCTTGGCAGCTTGATCTACTTGCTCGTTGTTTCGGTGCTCCGCATTAGCCCGACTCTTGGGGACATGGGCATCTACATGGCAGTCTTTTACAGGTAGCTTCTCTACCTGAGCAGCAATGTCTTTCCACTCATCAGCAGCCCAGATTGGTTTTCCCCCATGTTGCCAGTTGGCCTTTTTCCACCTTTCCAGCCAACCCCACAGAGCATTGGCCACCATCCAGAAATCAGTGTAGAGGTAGAGCTTTGGCCACTTCTCTCTCTCAGCAATGTCCAGGGCCAATTGAATAGCCTTGTGTTCTGCAAGTTGACTTGATCCACCTTCTCCTTCAGTGGCTTGTGCAACCTGTTGTGTGGGGCTCCACAGGCCTGCTTTCCACTTCCAGTTCATCCCTACAATGCTACAGGAACCATCAGTGAAAAGAGCATAGCGCTTTTCTTCTGCTAGCAGCTGGAGCTTCTTCAGCACCTGTCACTTGCTCTTGTTTATCGTCATCTGTGAGACCAAAGTTTTCACCTTCTGGCCGGTTTGTAATCATCTCCAAAATCCCAGGGCGATTCGGGTTTCCAACACGGACGCGCTGAGTGATGAGGGCAGTCCATTTTCTCCACGTGACGTCGGTGGCGTGGTGGGTAAAGGGAACCTTTCCTTTGAACATCCACCCCAGCACTGGTAGTTGGGGTGCCAGGAGTTGTGCTTCTAGGCCAACCACCTCCGAGGCAGCTGGAACTCCTTCATAGGCAGCCAAGATTTCTTTCTCTGTTGGAGTGTAATTAGCTTCAGACTCTCTGTAGCTCAGACTCCAGAATCCCAGTGGTCGACCCCGAGTCTAACCAGGCACCTTCTGCCAAAGGCTCCAGGACAGACCATGGTTCCCGGCTGCAGAGTAGAGCACGTTCTTCACCTCTGGTCCCGTCCTGACTGGGCCATGGGCTACCCCATGAGCGATCTCCTGCTTGATCTGGGCAAAGGCTTGCTGCTGTTCAGGGCCCCAGTGGAAATCATTCTTCTTGCGAGTAACCAGGTAGAGAGGGCTCACAATCTGGCTGTACTGAGGAATGTGCATTCTCCAAAAGCCTATGCCACCTAGGAAAGCTTGTGTTTCCTTCTTGCTGGTCGGTGGAGACATTGTAGTGATCTTATTGATGACCTCAGTGGGAATCTGACACTGTCCATCTTCCCACTTTACTCCCAGGAACTGGATCTCTTTGGCCGGTCCCTTGACTTTGCTCTTCTTGATGGCAGAACCGGCTCCCAGGAGAATCTGGATGATCTTTTCTCCTTTCTCAAACACTTCCCTTGCTGTGTTCCCCCACACAATGATGTCATCAATGTACTGTAGATGTTCCGGAGCCTCACCCTTTTCCAGTGCAGCCTGGATCAGTCCATGGCAGATGGTGGGACTGTGCTTCCACCCCTGGGGCGGTCAGTTCCAGGTGTACTTCACGCCCCTCCAGGTGAAAGCAAACTGAGGCCTGCATTCTGCAGTCAGTGGAATGGAGAAAACTAGGTCAGCAATGTTGATTGTGGCATACCACTTTGCTACCTTGGACTCCAGCTTGTACTGGAGTTCCAGCATGTCCGGCACAGCAGCGCTCAGAGGTGGAGTCACTTCATTTAAGGCACGATAGTCCACAGTCAGTCTCCATTCTCCGTCAGACTTGCGCACAGGCCAAAGATGGCTGTTGAAGGGTGAGTGGGTTTTGCCGACCACCCCTTGGCTCTCCAGCTCTCGGATCATCTTGTGGATGGGGATCAGGGCATCTCGATTTGTCTGATACTGCCAGCGATGCACCGTCGAAATGGCAACAGGTACAGGTTGCTCTTCCACCTTCAAGAGTCCTACTGCAGATGGGTTCTCTGATAATCCAGGCAAGGTGTTCAATTTCTTAATGCCCTCTGCCTCCACAGCAGCTATTCCAAAAGCCCATCTGAACCCCTTAGGGTCTTTGTAATAGCCATTCCTGAGATAGTCTATGCCCAGAATGCTTGGAGCCTCTGGGCCAGTCACAATCGGATGTTTCCGCCACTCCTTCCCAGTCAGGCTCACCTCGGCTTCCAACAGAGTCAATTGCTGGGATCCCCCTGTCACACCGGCAATGGAAATAGGATCTGCTCCCGCATATCCTGATGGTATTAGGGTACACTGTGAACCAGTATCAACCAAAGCTTTATATTTCTGTGGCTCTGATGTGCCAGGCCATCGAATCCACACAGTCCAAAAGACTCAGTTTTCCTGGACCTCTTCCTGGCTAGAGGCAGGGCCCCTCTAGCACTGGTTACTACTCTCTTCCTGTGCATACATAGTAGAGGTTACTTCAAGGGGATCTGACAGAGCATCCTCATTTTTGTAATACCTGACAGCCTGGTCATGGGAGGCTGAGGCTACCTTCATTCTAGTGGAACCCCCTCAGTGTTTCTCTCCTTGAGCTCACGCACCCGTGCTGCCAGGACAGAAGTGGGTTTCCCATCCCACCTTCCCATGTCTTCCCCATGGTCAAGCAGGAAGGACCACAGGTCAGCTCGTGAGGTGTACCCCCTCTCTCTAGCTGAGGGACATTGGGCTCTGACTCTGGGGCCTGTGACTCGCACCAGTGCCACATGGGAACTGGTCCTCCTCATCTCCTCCCTCACCTCCCTTATTTCCTCTTGGAGTTCTTTAACCACGCCAGAGACCTGAGTCTGCATTGGGCCACTGATCATACTGTCAAAATTTCTAAGCTTGCTGGCTACAGAACCTACGGTCTCTCGGTTGGTGTCAGTATTAATCGTTGCCATGAAGGTGCTGTATTCAGATGGCCCTTTAGTTGCTAGATTCCACAACATTTGCCTTGTGCACCTGACTTTGTTGGGGTCATTGTCATGCCGTCCACCCCTCCCAAAAACTACCTCCAGTATTGCCACTTCTCTCAGCTGTTGGATCCCTTCCTCAACAGTCTTCCAGCGCATGCTAAGGTGGTGCTCCTGCATTCTGTCTCTGTGGACAAACCTCTCCCTTACACTCATTAAAAGCCGCTCCCAAAGGTGAAGGGGTCCTTGCTCCTTTACGAATACCTGATTCACACCTGAGTCTTGGGTCAAGGGTCCCATATTCCTTGCCTCACCACCATCCAGTTGCACACCTCTACCCATAAGGTCCCAAACCCTAAGTAACCAGGTTTTATAAGGCTCACGTTCCCGTCGTGCAGCATCTTTTTGCAGACTACGGAGATTTTCATATGACAGGGACTCAGTGATGATCTCAACCTCTGGCTCCCCTGTAGGTTGTGAGGGCCCTCCTTTTTTATCCTTATCACTTGGGTGCTCTGATTTCATCTTATATTTCTTTTTTTCCACAGGGGCAACTGCTGCTGGCTGTGACTGCCCCTGTGGTTCAGCTGGAACCTGGACGGTTGTAACGTCTGTGGGTTCCACTGCTGCACCTTCAGACTCTGCCTCTTCAGGGCAGGGAGAGGGTTCCCACCAGTTGGGGCTAATGAGGCCACCACTGGGGAAAGGTGCTCCTTCAGCATCTGGCCCATCTCTTTCACCAGAACTCCCACCCAATCTGGGTGGTTCATTTCTGAGGTGGGCTGCAGGGCAGGGTCAGATGGTGGGGCAGCATTATTGGTTTGTGGGGCAGTGTCAGACTCCATGGCAGCACCCTGAGTCTCTAGGGCAGTATCCTTATTCTCTGGGGTAGGTATCAGGGTGGTTATCCAGGTCAATCTCCCCTTATCTCAGAATACTAAATAGATTAGGCCTGTGAGCAATACTAGCCATTGTATGATATCATTAGCATTCAGAGAAGATTTAAACCCTTCAAAAACTGGTGGAATAGACCCAAACAGCTGAGTGAAGGGTTGGGAAAAAAAATCCCCTGGTGTCATTTCCTCACAGTAGGTACCATTGTTAAAGTAACCCCACAAACAAACACTTAGAGTGTGATAGCCATGTATCCATGTGCCTGCCTTCCAGAGGAAGTTAAAAATCCATGAATTCCTCACCTTATTAACCCATAGTGCAAACTGGATAACAGCCACAGTAGCCTTCGTTATAGGGCCCATGTTTAGATAAGGGCCTTGCAAATGGGAGAAAGATAGCCACAACCACATGCCACCCAAACCAAGGTAAGCTAGACCACATGATGCTACTTAGGGAGGTTTCTATACCCAGTGTACAAGGTCACTTAAGAACTGTTATTCCTTTTTCTCTCAATGCCCTCAAGCCCCACACTGGGAGCCAAAAATCTGTCTTGGTTTGAAAGACAGGTATCTGCTAGTAAGGGGGCAGGACCTCCCTAGAGATGGAGAATTCAAATCCCCTCCCTCCAAATTATTCTAATTTAGAAAATTAAAGGGGCTTTCAGGCAGAGGTATGGAGATGGGAATAGCAGTTCTTTACTAGTATATATGACAAAACAACAAACAAACAACAACTACAGCATTAATAATAAACAAAACCAGGAACCTTGAGGGCTTTCTTTCACAAAAGCCCGGGACACTTTGATCACGGTGCTCCTGCGGGACTCTGAGATGCCAAGCTGGAAGGGTGGAAAGTCCCAGGCTGGTGGGTGAGATCAGATGCACCATGCTGGAAGCTGGTGTCCCAGCAGGACTGGGCAGTGCAGGGCTACAGAGTTGCAGGAAAATCCTCAAAACTCCGAAGAAGCAGCGGCGATGGGGGGAGGGCAGGAGAAAGCAAGCTCAGGATTCCTGGGTACAAGAACAGATGACGGTGGATTTCCCAGGACGAGGCAGAGCGATGGCCATGAACTCTTCCTGCAGCGAGTGGCAGCCTGACTGTCTGTCATGAGCCAAAGGATGGTCGTGATGGTTCGTTTTGATTTCAAAGTGCAAAAAGAGGCAATGAGAACTTAGTTCAAGTAAAATCAATTGTATCTTTATTGATACACACAATTATGTGATAGAAAAGAAGGGAAAGAAAGAGAGAGAGAAGAGGAAAGAAAGGGTATAGCTACCGACTGACAGACGTGAGTCCTCGTGACGCTGGTACCAATAGACCACCTTCGCAGTCCTTGTGGCACGCGTTAATAGATCCGTTGTCCGCCGGGGAGGGCCTCAGAAGCCTGCTCTTTTGGTGGGGTTGTTATAGTTCTTTTCGAAGCGAGAGGCAAGGTGCCAGGAAGGGGGGGAGGTCTCGTGGGCATCACAGGTGTTCTCTCACAATAGAGGGAGCGGTGCAGCTCAGGCCTCACCAAGTACGGTCAGTACAGAAACACCCCTTCGCAAACACGGCCCAAAAACCGTAACCGTCCCCCATTGTTTCATGCATGGGTCCTTGAGAAGGGCGTCTTGGTCCAGTGACAGCAGCTGCAGGGAGAAGCTTGGATCCCTCCTGTATGGTGGCCCAGGGTCCATGGGGGTCTCAGCCTCTGACAGTCGTGAGGCAGATGAGGGATTTTCGGACTGACTCTTACACTACCCCGTGACTCACGACTGGTTGTCAGGAGAGCTCCATCAGCCGAGTTCGTTGCGTTGTTCTGAAGTCTTCAGGACTCATTGTCAGTAGTATACCCCGGAAAAACAGAGATGAGAGGGAGAGAGAGGGAGAGAATAAGAGAAATAGAGGGAGAAGAAGGGAAAAGAAAAGAAGGGAAAACAAGAGATGTATAACAATGATTATTATTGATTATTAAAATCTCAAAACAAATCATTATGATATGACAAATCACAATGATATTATAATAAAATTCTTAGACAAATAATAATGATAAATGATTCAAAAAATCAAATAATCAAGAAAAAATTTTAACAATAATAATTCAAAACAAAATCACAATATTATTGATTAAAACAATTTTCAAATATTCAAAGCAAAAGTCTTAAAACAAATTTTTCAACTAAAAAGATTATGATAATATTAATTTAGATAATTTCAATTAACAAAACAAAAATCATTGTAAAACAATTTTCAAATAACATGAACAAATTTTAAAAATTATCAACACAAATCACAAAAAATCAAAATACATAATTGGCTTAAAATATATGTATCTCTAAGATTTCTGTATCTTACTTAGGCAAAATCCATTTCACAGTCCGCGGCTATGGCCTACTTATATAGTTTGTCTTGTGTCAACATCTCTAAGTATATCTATTGTTTCTAAGTAAAGAATGAGATTGCTGCAAAACAAAGCCAATCAAAATAAAGTCAAAAGAACAACGATGGGATGACATAATTTGTTATCAAGGTATTCTTGATTTTATCTAAAATTTCACTTAGATCCTCATGGAGCAACAATTACTTTACCAAAGTGAGGTGTTGCTATGGTTTTCGGACGGCACAGAAATAACAACATGACTCTCCATGATGGTAAAGATGAGAGCAAACTTTATTCTTCTAAATTCTACTTTTATAGAGTAGTTCGGTACAAAGAACATGATTGGTTATTCAGCGTCTACACCCTTTTGTAAATATTTCTTTCCAGTAAACATGTTGGAAAAACACCACCTGCAGATGGTTTCTCACTTCCCAAGGTTTGTTTGAATTCCTCCTTTAGATTTCTCAGGCTAACATGAGAAAGTTGCTCACTTGCCTGTCACACAGACACTAGCAGAGCCTGAAGCCTAAGTTCAGACCAATGTCAGGCCCACATCTCCCCCTTTTAGTTTTTGCTGAGGGCGGCGTCTGTGTCTGTGTCCTCTCCTGCAGGGCCCTTGCAAGAGAAAAAAGACAAACATGACACCAGAAGTCCCTTTAGTAATCAACCAATCACTAAACAGAACTTCCATTGGGCACCGACTTAAATGGTCAGGGAAGTTCTGTGGCATTTGGTGTTGACCCTTCATAACCATGTCCATGCACCAGCGTCAAGCTTAGCTATTTACTAATTCTAATACAGAAAAGAACAAAACATCATTAGCCTGCTCAAAAATGGCAGTCTAATTTGTCAAGATCTATCACTCTAGGAATCATCCTTTCAGATAACAAGGGCTTTTTCTGCCTTTTAGCAAAGGACAGTGGTCCCTGCATTACACCTGCAACCGCAAACTGATTTAATTTTCCAATTATTTGGACAACCTGAGTTGACCCTTTTTTTTTTTTTTTTTTTTTTTTTTTTTTTTTTTTTAATGCAAAAATGCATGCGATGTTTGAAAGGGCAGAGACCCATTGCAGGATGTGCAGTATTGAACCATCGTTCACTCAATTGGCCCATGATATCTGTAGGATGTCACCTAGAAAGAAAAAAAGAATAATAAAATTAATAAAAATATCAATAAAAAGATATCTGACTCCAAAAAAAATCTACATGATCCCAAAGACCAGAAAGGCAAAAACCACAAAGTGAAATAACAGCCCTTAATAACTACAAAACATACACCGAAGGCACGTGAAATATTACCTAAAATACAACTACATCTATGTAGGAAACTTAAATGAAACAACATCTACTATAAAATTAAAACACATGAAAAGAAAAAGTCCATTGAGACAAGATGTTGATCCTTAGCATCACTGGATGTCTTCTTGAAGCCTGGAGCAGGGAGTGACTCGAGGATGATCGATGAAAACAGGACCATGCTGCTGACACAGGACTTCTGTTGTCTCCATAACTTCCAACCACATGGTCATCTTTGCAGTCTGTGTGACAGCCACTAAGGCTATGCAATGTCCCTTTTCACTCCTCAAAGGTGATGGGTAACACGACTGCTGAACCTGCTAATGATAAAACACAGGCACGTCTTCTCCTTAAGTTAACAAACTTGTCAGGCTCCACTGCCCTAAACTGATAACTTGTCAGACTCCATTGTCTAAATTCAACATCCAGGTTTCAGAATTACTTTTTCTTCAGGTTCATAACATAAATGTTACATTGTTGCATGTTATCTTTTTGATAATAATTTTGATCAGCCCAGGAACTGCAAAAGCTGAAGTGCTTCTTTTCCAGTGACAACCTGTTCATCCTTCCCGGGCAGGAATTCCAGGTTCACCTCAAAGATCAATTCAGCTATTATATTTAAAGGTCAAATTGTTGAGTCAAATAACTCATATGTAATTTTTACTAAAACATCTGGGCAAATAGGCAATTCCCATCCAGAGAGAGCCAAGGCATGGCCAGTGCCCAGCTCTAACTGCAGAGGAATCCCTTACACCAGTTTTAAAAACAAGCTTTTTAAAAATCTTATAATAAGAAACTAATATGGTAATTGACACCTCCTAAATTTGTCAGGGTAGAGATGCTCTGAGCTCAGCAGGCTCCTGAGATGGTCTGTGACCAGGATTGGAACTGCATCCCAAACCGTCAGGACAGAGGAGGCATTCTTACAATCTCAGATAACCTTGTCTGGAAATCTGAAAATATTTAGAAAATCATGAATGCAAAGCTAGCATAGACAGCTAGAAAACAAGGAAAAATTCTTGGGTGACACGTGTCTTACAGGCAATTATAGACAAATAGCAAAGTACATGAGAAGAAGAAGCAGAAGCAGCAGCAGTAGCAGCAGCCGGCTGTAGAACTGTAATAACTTTATCATATCAGTGAATTCACATCAAATATCTTAAAAACTGAGATAACACTTAAAACTCATAACTGATGGTTATACTGTAGAATTATTAATAATACTTGTGTTATCTGCGAAAGGCAACAAAGGTTGCTTATTTGTTTTTTGTATTTCTTGTCATTTTTCTTCTATTATGAACAGGCATTTAAGGCTCCAATTCTGTTCACAGAGACGCCTTGAGAAGAAATGTTTTGAGGGAGGGGGGGAGGGAAAAACCCAAACAAAAATCAACTGTCCCTCTAAAAGGAAAAGCTTCTGCTCACCTCAAAGGCGACGAAGCTATTTGGCCCTCCCTAAGTGGGGCTTTGGGGGCTCAAGGGCCCAGGGCCACCCCGCGGAGCTGGGGGAAATCCAAACAAACGTGGCCCCCATTTTTCTGTAAAGGAAAGAGCTTCTGCCTGCCTTAAAGGCGGTGAAGCTATTTGGCCCTGCCCTGAGTGGGGCTTTGGGGGCTCAATGGCCCCAGGGCCGCTCCGCAGAGCTGGGGGAAATCCAAACAAACGTGGCCCCCATTTCTATGTAAAAAAAAATTCAAGCGAAGCAACTCCTACAGCATTATCCGCTGTCTAGAGGAACGGCAAGTTCCTCGTGCCCTATTCGCAGTCAGCCGCTCGGCCCGCAGGGAAGGAGTGGGGGAGCGAACCCCGCCGCTCATGGCGGGGGGAAGGGGGAAAAGGAGCGAGGAGACCGCTCCTCCGTTCCTATGACGACTTGCTGTGCAAATTCACGCGGGAAGGAAATGGAGGGGAAACGGAGAGGGGACAACGGAGCGGTGCTCGGCGGAGCTCAGCCCGCCGCCGCCCTGCCGCCGCCTGTCTCAAGCGGAGAGCCGGTGGCCCCCCTCACCGCCCTGGGGGGAAGGGGGGGGACGAAGAGGCAAAGCTGCTCCAAGCCACCCGGTCTCAGCGGCACCGCGCGGGGAAGGGATCTGCGCGCCCGCCCGACCCGCGCGCCTGTGGGGAGGGGGGGAAACCGAGTACGGAAAAACGAGAGAGAGAGAGATTTTGCAGCCGCTGCAGCGCCCTGGAGCAGGGCGGGAGAAAAACCGAGCGAGAGAGAGAGAAGGCAGGGAGATCGCATCCGTGCTGCCATGCCTGTCTCACCGCACCCCCCCACCCCCGCACAAGGGAAAGAACAAAGTTAAAACACAGAGACACAAAGAAAGACAAGCCCTAAACTCACACAGGCAATCATAAAACAAGCACAGGTAACGTTAAAAGCATAAAACACTCATAAAGTGAACTTTTCGCCCTGAACACACAGAAGGATACAGAGGGATCAAAGGTTTTCGATCCCGGTCCCGTCCGCAGGCCAGATGCTGGGCCACGCCGACGAAGAAAAGGATCGTTGTGTCACACTCCGGGTCGGAATCTGACCAGCTGTATCTTGGACGGGCTAGCATCTTTTAAAGTCATGGTACAGACTAGTCGCAGTGGATGATAGCGCAGGAACCACTGCCAGCCATCCGTGGTATGAAGAAAGGAGAAGGAAAAGCCAAGGAAGCGCCGTCTCTGCCGGCCGGGAGAGGCTTACAGACGCTCGCTTTGATCTCGGCCAGACAGAACCGAAAGAGGTCGGGGGAGCGCTGGGCAAGCTGTCGGCAGCGAAGAATTCCAGCTGCTCTTGTCAGGAAAGGCACAAGCTGTCCTCTCTCAGGCTGGTTCCCCAGATTTTTCTGGAACCTCTGCCCGGCTGTCTTTTCTAGAAATTAAAGTCCAGCTGTGCTGGGTGCCGTCCGACCTGCTGTCTTTTGGCAGGATTGATCTTTTTCCATGGTCAGCAGGACCAGCATTCTTTAGAAAAAGCATAGAGATATTTCGCTTACCTCTCTGAGGAGGCAGGTAGAATTTTCAAGCTTTGCTGCATGAATCAGTCCTGGCTGCGCTGAACTTCTTCGAAAAACGTCAGGTCACCAGATGTTGCTATGGTTTTCGGACGGCACAGAAATAACAACATGACTCTCCATGATGGTAAAGATGAGAGCAAACTTTATTCTTCTAAATTCTACTTTTATAGAGTAGTTCGGTACAAAGAACATGATTGGTTATTCAGCGTCTACACTCTTTTGTAAATATTTCTTTCCAGTAAACATGTTGGAAAAACACCACCTGCAGATGGTTTCTCACTTCCCAAGGTTTGTTTGAATTCCTCCTTTAGATTTCTCAGGCTAACATGAGAAAGTTGCTCACTTGCCTGTCACACAGACACTAGCAGAGCCTGAAGCCTAAGTTCAGACCAATGTCAGGCCCACAGTGAGGTTCATCCCAATCGGAGTAGGTCATAGCTTGTGGATCAGTGTGTAATTAGATTGTAAAAGCTGGTAAGAAGTAACTGGAGCTGAAAAAGAAAAATCAAAAGCTGTGATTTTAGTAAAGTTACAAGCACAAAAATTCAAATGATTTTTAGTATCTAATATAACATTTTCTACAGTTACAACATCACAAGCAGTCCTAAAGCATACACATCCATTGCCTACATATTGAAGCACTGTTTCAGGAGTCTCGTTAGGATAAACTTAAAAATGACAAATATTTTGTTCTATGTCTAAACAAATGTAATTTTATTACTTTCACAAATAAATCTTTGTTGTTCCCTGTGGCCGAGTTTCTCAGGTATCGTGGGCATGATATGCTCACAGATACCATTTGAGCTATTCCAGACTAGGCCAAACTAGGCCTCAGGCCTGGGCCTAGTAGGCCGCGGAACGTTCCGAGTACGTAGTAGCAGATAACCTTATCTCCTGCTAGGTATCTGTTAAGGTATGGCCACTCGCAGCATGGAGGTAATGGCACTAGATCTCCGTAGCCACCTTAATCCTAGATTGCTTACATACTTCTGTATGTCCACTGCCTATCACAATGCACCTGCTACTGTAAACTATCTGCTCTGTACTTAACCGGCCATCTCGCGGAATAAAGCGGAGTTCGTGCTGGAAACCATACTGGTTTGGTCTCACGTTACTCTAGTCCCCAGTCTTTCCAGGGTTCAACAACAGTGGCGCCCGAACAGGGACAGAGCCCTGGATTTTAATGAAATATAGGCTTCGATGCTGTGTGATATTTGGCTTCAATGCTGTGGATTATTTGGCTTTAATGCTGTGTATGATTTAGCTTAAATGCTGGAAGTCCTCGCTTGATTTTGGACGTGTGTGTGTCGCTTGCGATCTACGGTCCGGAATTCCGAGGCAGGCTGGGGAGCGTCGGCTGATTGGATTGAATAGACGGCGACAGTGCCACCTGCTGTCAGTGGAAAGAAGGTAAGAGCAGCGGCGCGGATGGATTCACTCACGGAACGCGACTATATAGCTGCCACGCAGCTATTAGCGTCCATTGTCTCGAAACGGGGCGAAAAGATCAGAGATTCTGATATAAATCAGCTGGCCCAATGGGCTAAAAAGAAAGGAAAGTTACAGCAGCCCTCGCTTTTGTTTAGCGAGACAGAATGGAAGGAGATCGGAGATTTACTGTGGGACTCGGTAGTTTCACAGGGAAAAGACGCAAAACTCTGTTCGGAGTTAGGCGTCACGTGGAAGAAAATTATAAATACGCTACAAACCTTTGCCGCGGAGCGCAGAGCTGCCCAAGCCGCGATTTCCGCATTGGAGAGAACGGCCCCTTGCTCTCCTGAACCGGAGACCGTTCCTTCCCAAGCGGAAGAGCGGAAAAAAGTATCCAGAGTTGCGAGATTTTTCGGAATTAATTCCACGCATCCGGTGAAAGGGAATGCGGCCCCCCTCTGTTCCTCCCTCCGTGACGTGGTAGACATAGCCAGCCATGCGGTTGAGAGACCGAGCGAGAGGCCGGAAGTGTCCTTGCCGCGGTTCGGCGAGAAAGGGAGAGATAGGATTTTAGAGATTGATGGGGAAGAACCGGCAGATATCAGTGTTCCGATCAGAAATGAAGATCTGGACTGGAAACTGAGACATTCTGTGGAGCTGCAAGAAGCATTGTTGGGTTTTACAGGTGTGGTTCACAACCGACAGCCAAAAGGTCCGATGTGGACTCTGATTGCACGCCATCAGTGGCTGGAGAAGCCTTTGTGTTCCATGACACCTGTGGACGGCAGAACAGTTTATACGGATGCCGGCCGAAAGACACAAAGAGCTGTGTGTGTGTGGAAACAGCAAGGAGAATGGAAGCAGCATTTAATCCACAGTGAAGCCGGAGACAGCTTGCAGACCATGGAGCTGGGAGCAGTGTGTTGGGCTTTGCAAACCTGGAACAAGGAACCTCTTAATGTGGTGTCAGATTCTTTGTATGTGGTTGGAGTGGTACAAAGAATCGAAGATGCACTCATTAAGACCACTCAGAATCAGCGCCTCGGAGAACTATTTCTGCGACTGAGGAGCATACTCAGACAGTGTCAGCATGCCTTTTGCGTGATGCACATTCGTAGTCATCAGTGCAACAATGGTTTGGGAGAAGGCAATGCACGGGCAGATGCTGCAGTCAGTTGCGTTGCCCATGTCCCTCCTGAAAGCAAATTTGTCAGAGCTCGCAACAGCCACGAGAACTTCCATCAGAATGCTAGAGCTTTGCGTCGTCAATTTCAAATATCTATGAACGATGCACAGGGGATTGTGCGTGCCTGCCCTCAATGCAGTCATCACGGGCCAGGTCTTGGCCTAGGCACGAATCCTCGAGGAATGAAAGCCCTGGAACTGTGGCAAATGGATGTAACACACATCCCAGAGTTTGGAAGGTTGAAATATGTTCATGTCACTATTGACACCTACTCCAAATTCATTTGGGCCACAGCACAGACTGGGGAAAGAGCTCTGCACGTTGAGAGACATTTGACTGTTTGCTTTTCGGTGATGGGAGTGCCTGCAGAAATCAAAACTGACAATGGTCCAGCTTATGTGGGACAACGAGTTGCTAGGTTTCTGCAAAAGTGGGGAGTCAAACATACTACCGGGATTCCTCACTCTCCTACTGGCCAAGCCATTGTGGAACAGGCTCATCGAACGCTGAAAGAGTATCTCGCAAAGCAGAAGCAAGGCAATGACCTAGATGTGACCAATCGTTTATCTAAAGTACTGTTCACTTTAAATTACTTATGCCTAGCAGAAGGGCGAGAAGAGCCTGCAGTTGTCATCCACCACCAGGCTGTGAAAGAAGGGAGACCACAAGCAATTCCAGGACTTTACGTATATCATAAGGACATGCGAACGGGTGAATGGCAGGGACCCAGTCCAGTCTTGTTTAATGGTCGCGGTTATATGTGTGTTTCTGCAGGAGAAGCAGGACCTGTCTGGGTGCCGAGTCGCTTTACCCGTGCGTGTCCACAGGAAAAGATACCAACCGGCGGTGACACTTACAGAGACAGCGACGACTTACCTGAAGCACCTCAAGAAGACGCGGAGAGTGCTGAAAATTGACTGTTTTAATACTATATCATTGCACTGTTGTTGTGTGACACTTAGAGGCACGATAAGTTATTGGTTAGGGTTTTAGGTTGACAGCCTGTGTGCTACACTGTGTGCTTGTCACAATGGGTGAAATGTTAAGCATGAGGGTGTTGGTTTTAATCAGTGTGGTAGTAAAAATAAGAGCAGGGATGTTTGACATTGACACAAGGGAGAACATGTGGGTTACTTGGGCCAAACAAACTAAACAGGATTCCTTTTGTTTATCTCTAGCGACGCCATCCAATCCTTTTAGAACCTGCTTGATTGGAGTTCCACTGACCTCCATGGCAGAGTTCAAGTCTTTAACTCCTGTCAGGATTGACCCAAAAGGTGATTTAGGGCCACAAGCTGCTGCCATAGCGCGAAATCTTCGAGCGGCTGGTCCAGAACCTCAGGAGCTTGATCTCTTAGGTTCTGTGCCAGGAAACTATTGTCTTGTCTTTGGGCGCTTTGCAGTGAATTCTAGTCTATTAATCATAGATGAGCAGCAATTGAAAGGCCACGCTACGTGGCTGTCCCCTCATTCACTTTTGTATTACAATTACTCTGAGTATTGTAATAGTTGGGTCAGATCTGTCACGCAATTGACAACAGCTGCTAAGAGATTGCCACCAGGAATCTTTTTAGTTTGCGGAGATAGAGCATGGTCCACAGTACCTCAAAACAGTGTCGGAGGACCGTGTTATTTTGGCAAACTAACTCTGTTCGCACCTAGCATTCACCAGGTTCTAGGCTTGCCAAGGAAGGCTCAACGAGTCAAGCGCAGTATGTCTCAGCTAGGTCCCAACTGCAAAGATCAAGTTACCCTATGGCAGCCTCCAGCCGTGATCTCAGCATCCATTTTTGCCCCAGGAGTTGCTTCAGCACAAGCCCTCACACAACTGAAACATTTAGCCTGCTGGACAGGAAAACAGATTAACATAACGACGAAGTTGTTGAGTGAGCTTGCTGAAGATGTTAGTGGCATTCGCCATTCAGTGCTCCAGAACCGAGCCGCGATTGACTTCCTTCTTTTGGCTCAGGGGCATGGATGCGAAGAGTTTGAAGGCATGTGCTGCATGAATTTATCAGACCACTCACGGTCGATACATCAACAGTTAGCGCAGTTGAGGGACAACATGAAACATCTTGTAGTTGAGAACACCCCGTTTGACACTTGGCTGAAGTCTTGGAATCTCACTGGGTGGATTGTGGATTTAATTCGTTTTGGTATAATGATCTTTATTGCTGTCATAGTAGTTTTGACAATAGTGCCTTGCTTGATACAATGCATGCGCAAATTAGCTGACCGTGCCTTAACGTCAGTTTGGATAGCCCAAAAAGAAAAAGGGGGAACTGTGGCCGAGTTTCTCAGGTATCGTGGGCATGATATGCTCACAGATACCATTTGAGCTATTCCAGACTAGGCCAAACTAGGCCTCAGGCCTGGGCCTAGTAGGCCGCGGAACGTTCCGAGTACGTAGTAGCAGATAACCTTATCTCCTGCTAGGTATGTGTTAAGGTATGGCCACTCGCAGCATGGAGGTAATGGCACTAGATCTCCGTAGCCACCTTAATCCTAGATTGCTTACATACTTCTGTATGTCCACTGCCTATCACAATGCACCTGCTACTGTAAACTATCTGCTCTGTACTTAACCGGCCATCTCGCGGAATAAAGCGGAGTTCGTGCTGGAAACCATACTGGTTTGGTCTCACGTTACTCTAGTCCCCAGTCTTTCCAGGGTTCAACAACAGTTCCCAAACAATACAAAAATTCTAAATTAACAGTTTACAATTTCTCATCAATTTGATGGGCCCATTCCCTATACTGGAAAGGATAGAGAATAGCTCCATCATGATTTAATCTTAACACAGTAATAGGGAATATCAAATGTACCAAAGCATTACGTATGGTCAATACAAAAGCTGTGGCTGTGTTTATAAAAGAGTCATAAATAAAATTCACTAAGTTCAACTAGAATTGAAAATCTCTTTCAAAATCATTGGCATTGTCCCAAATTACTTTCCGAATTTCAGTAGTAAAAACTGCCTTCTTTTATAATTGAGGCAGCCACTAACTGCATCCACTACTGAGACTGGAGGCAGCTAAGAGCTAAAAGATTTAGTTTTGTGATCAATTATCAATTTGTGATCATTCACGTTTAGATACTGAGTCGTTCTCAAGGCCAATAAGGATGACTATTCTAAATCAATACTATTTAAAATTCTTAATTTTGTTCTTATAACACCAATAATGTTTAAAAATATCACCAGTTTTATCATAGTTTTATGTGGTCTTTGTGTCCCTTGGAGTTCTCCTGTGAAAAGTAAACATAACAGAATCTGCCTTCAAAGGCAGAAAAGTTAGTATGAAGGAATTATCCAGGGTGTGTTTATGCTTGGAACTGCCAGGCAAAAAGCAGTGATTTTGGAACACTTGTTAGCCTCCCATCCATAACAGGTATGAGAAGCCCATTTGATCTTTTCACCTTTTGCCCAGGCTGGGACAATTTTTGCAGTAAAGTGAGACTCATTATCACACTGGATTTCCTGTGGTTTTAGCAAAGTTCCAAACCATTCTTGTAATGCTTTCATTTCTTGCCACTTTTCCTTTTTCCACACTGGAATTCTGTTGACCTCACGGTCAGTTGCTGGCTGCTCGGGCTATAAGGGAGGGGCTGTTTCAGTGACTGAGGCATGTACTTCTGGGCTGCCATTCAAGTTCATTGTCAGATTTTTTACAGCTCCGGCTGAGGCTCTTTTGGCCACCCCGTCAGGTGGGGGGGTTGAATATAGAATAACAGCTTTAAAAGGGGCTCTCAGGGCAACGGGTTGTTGTACTGACAATCCTGAAAAAGAAAAACCCCATTCCATCTGGAAAGGATCTGTAGGATAAGTAGGACCAAGTGCTTGGTAGGCAGTTGCCTCAAAAATTAACAATTTTAAAGCCTCATGATGAGAATCACCCCATTCCCAAGTTTTACCTTTTCTCAGCAGGCTGTAAAGGGTTTTGGCAATTACAGCAAAATCAGGGATGTGTTTTCTGCAAAACACTAGTAATTCTGAAACTTGTTGCAGTTCCTTCGTAGATTGTGGCATTTTAATTTGATTGAAGGAGGTTATCACATGCATGTCATGCTTCTTTTCCATCAAATTCCCAGAAATTTTACTTTCAGGGGAAATTTGTAGATCAAAGCTTTCTAAGTTGGAGATTATTTTCTGTTGGGGATCTTCCACTTCTATTTCATCCCTACCCACAAAAATATCATCGATGCATTGGTAAACAGCTACATTGTCAGCTATGGGTATTTTTTCTAACTCTTGGGCCAAAGCAGGGTGGGCACGGGTGGGTGAATCTAGGTTCCCTTGAGAAGGAAGGCTTTGCTTTGGCTTGTTGCCTGGGTGCTCAGGGGGGGAGAGTGGGGGGGGTTGGCTTGTTAGATTGTTTCTGGGCTCACTGCCCAGATTCTCAGAAGAAAGGTATGTAATTTGCTGTGACTTTTTAGGGAGGGGTTGCCCTGGCAAATTTCGGTTTTCTTTGGAGATCCCTTTTTTAAGATCTAATAGCAACAAGTGTTGGCGGCTAGTGATCTGTTTTCTTTTCTCTGGTTTTTCACTACTAGGAGTTTTAACATAGTTGGTCAATTCTACTGCAACTTCACTTAATACATAGACATTACGATCACTGGCAAGTGAATTAGATTGAGGGGCTGGGGGGTGGGAGGGGGTAGGATAAGGACTGAAACAACGATCTGTAGATCCGGTTGGTTCACTTGGGTTTCCGAGGGATCTGTCTAGCTTTTCTACAGAACTTAAAACAATTGCTATAGGTTTAAGTAATTCCAAAGGCTTTTGAATTAAAAGAATCATAATTTCAGGCTTTGCAGGCAATTGCATTGGAGAGTCATCATGTATCATTTGCAGGCAGGCAGCTTTGTGAATGTTTTCCACGGGCTGTTCAGGAGTACCAATTAAAGTTAAATGGTCTCCCTTTTCCAAGGGGTTAAACCCCTCTGCCCAGTAAGCTGAGCATTGAATCAGGGACCATGAGTTATGTTTGTCTCTTATTGTTAAGAAAACTCCATGTCCCCAGTACCCACTAACTTCTTGTTCTGTCAATTTAATTTGATCTCCACCACTGAGAGATACTTGAGAAACATATTCTGTCTCTGATTCATGAGGGAAAGGCGAGTACTCTCCTTTTAGCTTAGATAATTCAGTGGTGGTGTCTGGGATTTCTTTAGTGATTATTTGTGGGTCTGAATTTTCATCAGTATAGTTGCATTCTGTTTTAACTAGAGGTGTTATGCTACGGCAGATGTGTTCCCCATTATTTTTTACTAACACCAATTCTTTCTGGGGGAAAATCTGATTAATGTGAGGAGTTTCTTTTTTTTCTGCCTTTTTTGGGAAGTCAGCATTCTCTAAATTTTTAGAATATTCATCTCCCAAGGCAGTCCGTAGCAATTTATTTTCATCTCGCAGCAAATGATTTTCATTTTGCAAAATTTCAACTAAATTTTGAAGGGAGTCAATTATTGCGTTTTCTTCACTTCTTCGCTTAAAGCGAGTTTCTACAGCT
This sequence comes from Prinia subflava, assembly GCF_021018805.1. Taxonomy (NCBI): domain Eukaryota; kingdom Metazoa; phylum Chordata; class Aves; order Passeriformes; family Cisticolidae; genus Prinia; species Prinia subflava. Next base: position 2,353,421 of record NW_026960608.1, read on the forward strand.
GCAGTAAGGCAGGCTCCCAGAACTGAGCAGAGTATGGTTTTATTTTTGCCCAGTTTAAATTTTGTTTCATGTTGTAAAGAACATACTTTTTCAACCACACTTTCCAAATTAGACCCGTTATTATTAGCCCAAAATTCCACCTCTGGAGAGGGTCTGGCATTGTGTTTAGCTAGTAGAGCATAAAATTCGGTTTTATGTATAAAATCATTAGTCATTTTGTGAAGGGGATCAGAAAACCACTACAGGGAGGTAATGCTTGGTTGTACACACACAGCTACGCTGCTTTCACCTCTTTCCCTGGGGTGGGTGAAGGGACAAAACCTGTCTGCTGAGGCACTGTTTAGTTACGTCAAGGTGTCCCTTCTCTCAACAGGACAGTTCACACACACAAAACAGTTTCTCTTTTTGCACTAGGAGATCTTTTGTGAAATCCTGAAGACAGATACATTTCAATAGAGTATAGGGATGCTCTTTACCTAGGTGTCTACAGTGTGCAAAAAATCAGAAAAGCCCCCCTTGCTTTCTAGCTTCGTTCACCAAAGTGACGGGCTAGGTGCGGCTGAGGCTAATCTTCCTCTTCCTAGTACAGACTATAGACAACCTGCAACCCCTCTGTCAATCAGGACCCTGTCACGGTGACGCCAATTTTAATGTCACGAGCCAAAGGATGGTCGTGATGGTTCGTTTTGATTTCAAAGTGCAAAAAGAGGCAATGAGAACTTAGTTCAAGTAAAATCAATTGTATCTTTATTGATACACACAATTATGTGATAGAAAAGAAGGGAAAGAAAGAGAGAGAGAAGAGGAAAGAAAGGGTATAGCTACCGACTGACAGACGTGAGTCCTCGTGACGCTGGTACCAGTAGACCACCTTCGCAGTCCTTGTGGCACGCATTAATAGATCCGTTGTCCGCCGGGGAGGGCCTCAGAAGCCTGCTCTTTTGGTGGGGTTGTTATAGTTCTTTTCGAAGCGAGAGGCAAGGTGCCAGGAAGGGGGGGAGGTCTCGTGGGCATCACAGGTGTTCTCTCACAATAGAGGGAGCGGTGCAGCTCAGGCCTCACCAAGTACGGTCAGTACAGAAACACCCCTTCGCAAACACGGCCCAAAAACCGTAACCGTCCCCCATTGTTTCATGCACAGGTCCTTGAGGAGGGCGTCTTGGTCCAGTGACAGCAGCTGCAGGGAGAAGCTTGGATCTCTCCTGTGTGGTGGCCCAGGGTCCATGGGGGTCTCAGCCTCTGACAGTCGTGAGGCAGATGAGGGATTTTCGGACCGACTCTTACACTGTCCTGATGCCAAGAGCAAGAGTGAGCAAATGCCCCCTCAGCTCTGTCTTTTACCTTTCCCAAAGCTCGTGTTATCTCTCCCCTCTGAGGGAAACTCGAAGAGACTGAAAACCAATAGGTGTAGCCTTGTGCTGCCATGTCCTTCAACTACTCCCTTTTTTCTTGTTAAGTACTGTCATTAAGGTTTCTTAACAACTTATGGGAAAAAATTCTGTAAGTGAAAAAGAGGCAAATCTAACCCCCAACAGATAGCAATTAGGTAATTTTATTTTTCTGGGCCTCATTTTCTTGGAGACGATTGATGTTTGTCCAAATGAGCAGGTAACTACTTCAGACCTGTTGATGATAAAACACATGCATACCTTCTCCCTAGTTTAGTAAATTAGCTGAGCCTTATCATTGTACACTCGGTTAAAGATCTTTACATAAAAACTTTCAAAAATTGCCTCTGCACATAGAAATCTTTCTAGCAATATTGCTCTACTAGGAATTAAATTTGTTTTTATTTGGTCTGCTTTCAAATTTTTTTTGTGTAAATATTAATATAAATGTTCTTAAAGAGCCATACTCCCCCTTCTTTTGTTTTTTAACAGTATGAATGTCTCTCGTTATGAACATGAAGACAACATAAAAAGCAAAACAATATGTGAAAAAACAAGAAACTTACACTAAGCAGAAATAAATTAAATAATATATGCAGTTAGTAGTTTATCAAAAATAGAGTGGTGATTTAAAACAATGCATTATCAATTCCCTAAATGCTATACCATTACCCAGAGTCTGTAATAACTAGAGACCTTCATTTTAGAGTGAGGGCTTGGAGAACCATTCTCGGGTAGAGGTTTCCAAGTTCACTTCAAAAGGAGGTCTAGCTATTATGAGTCCAAATTCGGCAAGTCAAAATGACCTGAGTACAGTTTTGGTGCAGAAAACATCTGGGTTTACGGGCATACTTCTCAACCAGCTAAGGCTAGGACTTGGCCATGGCCCAGGCCTTAACTGGAAGAGTTTCCTGTAAAGGGCAGTTCCCCCAGGGAAAAAAGAGAACCCTGGAAAAATGCCTTGGGAAACCCCATTTGTAGTGCCATAAGCAAAAGGCTGATTGGCATGCTCTCTATTCAAATTGTTACCAGAAAGTTCTCAGTTCTCTGTGTTATCACAGGGTGTTTTTTGGTGCAAGAGTTTTAATATTCTTAATCATTGTCCCCCATTGGACCCTTCCCTCAGACCCCACCTTAACTCCTCTCCCACACCAGGGTGTATAACTACCCCTGTCTGCCCCTTGACCTCGCCTTTGGCCTCGTGCCTTTTGCGCCTTGTTACTGCTTTGTCCAGTTCGCTCCAATACAGTGGGCACCTTATTGTTTGTTGTTTTTGTATTATTAAAATTACTTTCCAGACAACAGATCAAAGCTGTCTCTCTCCATTTAAGTCAACATCTGGCTGGGTCCAGAGGAAACTCAAAGGAGTCTGATAGTCTGGGCTCAAACTCCAAGAAGTTTCATCTGGTGCCTGAACAGGGACCTCCTGGCATCCAGAAGACCTTTCAAGACTTGGCCCTTTCCGTGGGGAGCTGAGAGTTGTGTGAAAAATCAGGTTTTAATTCGTGTCAATCAAATAGCATCCACCTATGTATGTGTGTCTGTGTGCAATGCCATGGGATTATTATAAAGAAGAGTTTTTAAAAAATCAGCTAAAGTAAAACATGGGAGTGGGGTTTAACAAGGTAACTATATAACAGTAGACTTTTAGCTAACAGTTTGTTTTAACAACAAAATTGTAACTGCTTTCAAGTAACTAATATAAGCTTTAAACTACCTTGTATTATAAGTTTTAAACTATCCTTTGTACAAGTTATAATTTGGGTTTTTGAGTATGGAAGAATTTGTAATCACTTAAAAAGTGGAAGTAGGACTAACATAAGCTGAGAGGCTCTACAAAGACATTTTTGGAACATGCTGACTTTGGGTTTTGTAATCACTGAGAGAGGGGCCCTACAAAGACACTTATTGAGACATGCTAGCTTTAGGAGCTTTAGGTTGTGTAATGACTGAGATGCTTGCAAAATGTATGCTGACTAACAGAATAATATGCTTGCTTAAGCAAACTGTACAACCAAAAATAATGATAGTGGAAAAAGATATTTTAAAAGAAGAATGGGAGGCTGGAGAGATATCAGAAGACCATCTCGGACCACCTCCCCAACAGATCTTCAAAAACCACAACTGCTGATTACGAAGAAAAGCAAGTAGAAAATAACTGAAAATTTGGGGAAGTGAAGTGCTTAGAATGGTATGAGAGACTACTGTCTGAGACCTGAATTTGTGTGTTGGTTGGGGCGGAGACTCTCCACATACCTGAAACATGATACTGGAAATTAGAGGATATTAATCAGAAATTAGAAAATGTTCATTAAAAGAGTAGGCATTCAGATGATATGTATTGCGGCCCTTAGAAAGAGAGAAAGAAGTATGTAGGAATGCAAGGATGCCTGATAAGAGGGGGAATGCTTACCAAAGCAGGAGACAAGAATGCAAGTTAACCAAAGATACTAAGATAACAGGTGCCTTGTACCCCCAGGGACAGATAAAACTGACCTTACAGCTTGAACTATGACCAGGGTATCAGTGAGCATGCGCAAGGCAGCAGGGTCAGAAGTTCATCTCGAGAGGAAGACTCCTTCCTTCACCCCCGAGACCCCCGAGACGACCACCAGAGACAACTGCGCAGGCGAAAAAGACTGATGAGCGAATTAGCATATGAAGCGGAGAGGGGGGGAGCCAAAGGATGAATATGCATGAGGGTATTGTGAAGTTTGCTACATATGTAACATTCCAGAGGATAAAAGAAAATGCGAGTGAGCGAGGGGCCTTTAAGAATTATCTTGCATCAAGCCCAGCGCTAAATAAACCACATACCTACTTTAAAACTCGCTCTGCCTCTGAGTTTTAGTCTTTCCACACCTCATACCCAGCACTGTCATTACTCACCTTTATCGAACAAGTTAATAAATTGGCTATATTGCTTGATGCATTGGCAAGTCTAGCTTTTCATTTATAAGAGTAGGAACCCTTTCTCATGAGTGTGCCAGCATTGAGTCGAAGAGGAACATTTTGAGGCTAGATAGCCAAGAGGAGGCTGCTCTGGCAACGATTTTTGGAAGAAGGCAGGCCTTCAGAAGAAGGTAGGAGAATGGCAACATTCGTCTAACAATGGGAGTACGAATGTCTGTAGAGGAGAGAGACATTAACAAGGTTTGTAAGTTGAAATTGGCTGACCGGGGGAAGAAATTTAAGAAGAAAGACCTCGGAGAATTAATTTTGTGGGTGTTTAAAAAGCCCAGTGACTGAAAAACCCGGGAATGCCAGAACTCTCCCGTCCACCTTAAGAGATTTTCCTTCGGACATTCCAGCTGACAGATACGGGACAGAGATGGCGTGTGCCTGTGCCTTTAACTGGCCCGGAGAGCAATGCAACATTGTCGGTGACCCCGCTGTCCGGTGTCCGTCGGCACCAGAACCTCCACCTGGGGTCCCCAGTAGCAATGTGCAAGCTAGTGGGGATCCTTCCCGCTCCGTCCTGCCAGTTCCCTAGTGTTTCCCTAAGCCCTCTGACCGAACCAGCCACCTTCCCCCGCTGCTCCCCAGAGCAGAGCTTTCCCCGAGGACGGTGGGCAGCTCCCTGGGTCGTCTCAGCTCCCCGCCGTCCCCGCCTGCCCCGCCGGGAGCGGAGCAGGGGCAGCCCGCAGCCAGCCGCTCCAAAAGGGTTGCCGTCCGCGCCTCGAGAAGCCCGACCGGCGCCGCCCAACCCCACACAGCCCCCGTGCTGCCCCCACAGCTACAGCCACCTAGACCCCGCCTGCACTGCCCACCACCCAGAAAAGCCAGAACCTAATGAAGCTCTGTGGAAGCGCAGCAGGGACTCGCTGTACTTTTTCAGCTTGTAATAAATGATGTAAGATAATTTGTGTTTTGTGTATATGTAACATAATTCAAGTTGTGTTTTATTAGTAACTGGTTAAAATCATTGGGGTCTGGGAATGGGATGAGCATGGGAATTGAAGATACCTTTGGGAACAGCAGTAATTTACAACAGAAAGAGGGCAGCTCCAGCAGCAGATATTCCATCATTACCAGTGGGAGTGTGAATGACCCGGTGATCAGGAGGAGATATGGATCTCGTCCCCCCATCTAGGGTGCTCATCCCAAATGATCAGCCGATATGAATCTCGCCGCACCCTCAGAACTATACATCCCAATGCCTGGTTCCCTAAATAGAATCAAGTATTAATCTCTCCTCAGAAAAACCCATTCAACTGACAGGACAGTGAAAAGAGAACTACATGAATATAGAAAGAAACAAAGGAGACAAAAAGAAGTATGAAGCAATACTCTGTCCCGCCGAAAAAATTGTATATGAGCAGAGCCCGCAGCAGCCAAATTTGTGAACAGGGGAGCTCCGGTGGGATAGAGGCTGAAGCTAAGGTTCACCCAGTGCCGATCCCGGGACTCAACACTGAATCTTTGATTGTGTGCTTACCCGAAATTCTGTCCAATTGATTTTTTTAAAATAAAATTATTATTAATAATTTTAATTGGCCATTTCATTTATAACAAGCTTATGTGTGCTGACTGTGCTGCTGACCGCCTGTGGGGGAGGAGGTAGAGAGGATCATTCTACCAGAAGCCCTGCTCCCACTGCCTCCCTGCTTTCAGCGGCCGAGCAGTCCCCTGGGACACCAGACAAAACACTGCACCCCGTCTATGTGGCAGCGCCAGGTGAGGATGTCTCCAGTCCCTCCACCCGCTCCCGGCTGCAGCGGGGGTGCCAAGAAGCGTGTCCTTCCCCCAGCTGCACCACCAGGCTGCATCCCGAGACTGCCTCGGCTCCTGTGCTACGTGCAGCAGCCGTGCTGGCCTTTAGTGAGTCCCCGGCCGGGCTGCCGTGGAGGGGCCAGGCCGGGCCCGGCATCAGCCAGGCCAGTCGCATGGCAGTAGTGGCTCCGCCCACCTGCTTCATTTCACTCCACCCGCCCCGTGACAGCACTGAAGAAGAAAAAAAGTCGGAATTGGTAGCCAAACCTATGCATTTGTCAGTTTTGTAATGACTGAAATTTTCTAAATGAGAGTCTGCCTTGTTAGATGTAAGGTCATCTTGCAGTATTTGGCTATGCAAAAAAGTAGCTTCTTGTCTTGGGTTATGTAACCAAAAAAAAAAAAAGCATATTCTATTTCATCTGTAGAAAGCACTTGGGGAATGGTTTCTCTTTTTCTTTGTCTCTTGTAACTCCAGGGGGGAGGAGGGTGGATGCCTTCTGATAATAGACCATCTGTTAAAGCCAGGTGGGGCACTGTTTCTTATCTCTTTCATCAACTTTGTCCACCCTCTGGGGGATATCTTCTGTTAATGGGCCATTAAGGCTCACCAATGACATGATACATTACATCATCCCATTGTGAGATTCACCACCCAGTGGGGAGGAGCCAACCATTCCCCACCCAGATAAAAATGGGGACACAGGGACCCCCAGGCATCCTCTTTTCCACTGGATTCTCAGAGGAAGACTGGATTCATCTCACCACCGCTGAACCTGGCTACAGGATCATCTCTACTTCAACAGAACCACATCTGTCACTCCAGGAGGACTTAATTTGGACTGCTTTCAACACCCTGGTCAACAGGGTGTCAGGTTGTATTCCTGACTGTCAGGGTTTTCTAGGACTTTTGTTTGGTTGGTTGCTTGTTTTTTTGTATTACTGCATTTGCATTTTTAATATTCCTAGTAAAGAACTGTTATTCCTATTCCCATATTTTTGCCTGAAATCTCCTAATTGCAAAATTGTAATAATTTGAAGGGAGGGGTTTTTACATTCTCCATTCCAAGGGAAACTCCAGTTTTCCCTGACAGATACCTGTCTTTCCAAACCAAGACACTTCAGAAAATTGTAATGTCTAATTCTGCTGGCTGGTTTTAATGTTTACCCACTTAAAATTAAGCTAAAGGTTTTTTAAAAGTGCCTTTTTAAAATTAGTGTGAGATCATATCAGCTACAGCTTCCAGAGAAGGATGTTGTTAAATCTACTGGTAATACATTGCAAAACTTACTAACATATGACAAAATTGAAATCAAAATCTAAATGTCACCTGGTTTCTTAAGTATTTATTTTACTAACCTTTAAACTCCATGTCTGGCACAAACAAGGATCTAGCGATATTATTTGATGTTACTTGTGTTTATTCCTTTGATTATTCAGAAGTTGTGTATGTTTGGAAACTTTTTCAGTATATATTAATAAAAGTTTGTTTTTTAAGATATGTTAAAGAAACCCTCTTAGTCAAGGTTTCAGGCACTGGCCAAGCCTAGCTCTGGCTGACAGAGAATTATACCATCAAACCCAGGTGTTTCTGTCTTAAGTATTTAGGTAGCTATAAATATTTTTGTTTAGTAGTGCTTATTATTTTAATTAGATGTATTATCTTTCTGTTCATAATAGGATAAGTGCATATTATGCCAAACATGCTTCTAGATTTAACGGGATAAATTATTTTCATGTTACATTTATTAAGACCAAAAACAAGTGAATACTGCCTTAGTGTTAAAACATCCAATAAGTAAAATGACAAATGTGTGTTGTGATTGACTGGTGCTCCCCAGGTCAAAGCCTGCACAAACAATTAAACCTTTTAAATGAGCCTGGTTAAAACACCATTGTACTCCAACCTGTTATACACCCAACACTTGTAAACTTAACACCATAACCCACTGAAATTTTATCAGTGAGGCAAAGTAGCAAAATTTTACTCTGAAGTCACATGTACCAATCTCAGCAGCAAAATCTATTTACAAAATTGAAAGCTGTCATCAACTCATGACAACCAGACATGCTAACACAAGTAAAGCATGCCTTTGAAAAACAGAGAGAATGCATATATTTTCACAGATGCTAGTATTCAATAGATAACAACCATCTGCACCGGCTAGATAAAAATCCAAAACTTTTAAAATAACAACTCACCTTTAACTTCACCTGGACCTCAAGAGTTGGAAACTTTAAAGGACATGTACTAACGAAAAGAAATGTGTACCTCTGATAATTTTAAATACTACCTCTAACAATTTAAATGTTGCCTCTGATAGTGTGTAGGTTTGTTTGTAATGTTCAAATTGTAGTTTATAAGTTTTAAGTAATTAGACTGCACCAAGCCATCCAGTAGTATTGTACCTTTAATAGCTCCTGAACAGAATAGTAAAAAATTTGATAAGACACACCAATAGCTAGAAAGATTAGATGTACCAGTTCAGTGACATCATAAATATTTCTCACCTCTACAAACAATTTAATAATAAAGGGGGCGGGTATGAAGGCATAATAAGTCCAATGAAGGTATAAGTCTGGTTTGATTTTTCATTAGTTTTTCCAGATATCAGATTAAGATTGAATGACTGGGCAGATCCAGGCGGAAAAGATCCAAGAGTAGCAGGGGAAGGCTGCCCGCTGGCAGAAAGAAGCAGCGGCTGCCAAGAAGCAGCTTAGCAGGGAGATGGAAAGACCTTGTTGGAAATCTCAAAGAAGAGAGTAACAGCAATCCAATAACCAAGAAACTTATCAAGAAACATAGAAGGAAATGGAAGAAGCTCGAATAGATTGTACAGACGTGCAAAATGCTGCAAAGTGGAATAGCAGTTTGCCAAACTCTAAGTTGTCTTTTTCTCTTTAGTAAAGCTCCACTTAAAAAGGTCTTGATAAACTTGTGCTTGCATCAGAAAGATTTTTGCTCCAAATGCATATTTTCAATATCTGCAGTTACTATGAGTTATACTCAAGACTAAATTACATAAAATCATAATATGCTTGTCACACCTTTATAATCTCTACAGTAAATTCATGTTGCTGCTATATTATGTTCAGTTGTTATATGCCTAATTCTCAGTTGCCTTTTTTGTAATAATAGAGTCAGAATAGGTTACATTTTCATTTGATACAAATTAACTGCTGATAAAGTTAAGCACAATTAAGCTTCACTATGCTTAGGTCTGAGTAATGTTGTTTTATTACTTTGGTATCCTGTTGATGCTAAGTTCTATAAGTTAATGCTGTTCAAGATTTCTTTCAGTCAGAATTAATCCATATAAAGTTTAAGTGTCGTTTAATCTAAATTATCCTAGGTTTTGTTAAAATATGTTTGTCTAAATTGCAAAGTACAGTTATTTTCTTTTAGAGATAGGACAACTCCGACTGAAACAGCTGTGATGAAACAGTGATAAACACCTGTTTGTGGATGGAAGAACATGCAGTTTGTCGCACCCTTTATTTCATGGAAGGTTCTATTGCTCATTACAATCTCTGCTGGTTTATCTTTCATAGATAACACAGAAGAGTCTGTAATGATTCTACATCATAGCTGTTATTGGTTGTAAGCTGTTTTAGTGTTTTCCTGTGTTTCATTTCAAGGTCATAAGTACATGACTGTTTAGAAAGGTGTTAACTTCCTAAGATGTTTACTGCTGATGTACTGATTACATGATGTGAATTTACTGATTTTATAATAGGCATTATTCATAAGATATTATTATTATATTTGTAGCTGGCTTCTGATATGCTTTAACATCTCTTTGTGTAATTATCTAAAAGACACATGTTGTTCCAGGATTCTTTTTTTTCATTTAAAATATGTTAGGGAATAATACCCTGTCTTGGGTTGAAAAATGTAACCAAAAATGTGTATTCTATTTTCATCTGTTGAAGCCAGTTGGGAGATATTGTTCCTTATCTCTTGTAACTCTAGGGGGGGAAGAGGGAAAATGCCTTCCGTTAATGGGACAACTGATAACACCAAATAAGGCAGTGCCTTCTTATCTCTTCCTCCACCCATCCTCCTCTGAGGTATATCACCTGTGAATGGGCTATTTAAGGCCTCTCACATGACTGATAACATTACTTCATTCCATTGTGAGATGCTACACCCAGTAGGAGGAGCCAAAGCCTTTCCACCAAGATAAAACCAGCAATCCGAAACACCAAGATAGTCTGTTTCCACTGGATTCCCAGAGGACGACTGGACCCTTTTCTTGAGGATCATCTCTACTCCAACAGAGCCTCATCTGTCACTCCGGGAGGACTTATTTCAGGCTGCTTCCAGCACCCTGACCAGCAGGGTGTCAGATTTGCATTCTGACTCTGTCAGTGGTCCTTTGTACTACTGCATTTATTTTATAATATTTTTAGCTTTTTTGTTGTTTGTTTCTTCTCTCTTAAATTGTATTTCTGACTTGGAGTCTCACTGGTTTTGCTTTAAAACCAGTATACCCCCCCTCCCCCTCCCCCAGTTAGAGCTTGGGCCTTGGCCAGGCCTTAGCTCTACCTGGATGGGAAATTTGCCAATAGACCCAGATGTTTTCTGCATCAAAACTAGGTTCAAGTCACTTTGACTTGGAAATTTGACCCTATAAATACGACAGCTGGACCTATTTTTGGAGTGAATCTGAACACTTTGCCCGGGAATGGATGTCCAGGTCCTCACTGAAACAAGGTTTGTCAGCTGTTTGCAAACTCTGAGGTGATGGTGCAGTATTTTAGTGATTATTAATTATCCAATTTCACATGTGTTATTGTTAATAGTTAATTATTATGTGTTACTGTGTTGTTTAGTTTTGTTATTCTCTTCATGTTTTTTAGCAAGAGTAATGCATTTTTTCATCAGAATGCCTGTGCACTTATACAAATGTTTTGTATTTCCAAAGATCAAGCAAAAGCAATCATCAGTTCTTGCCCTGATTATGGGCTTGTGCAACCTCCTGTGTCCAGAGGAGCTGTCAATCCACGAGGACTGCAGAGTCTACAATTATGGCAAACAGGTTAAAAAAAGAAGGAGGGAGACAGAGGCAATGCCTCAAATGCGATTTTAAAAAAGCCTTGTATGTTTTAAATGTTTTAAAAATAGCTCTTTTTCAGAACCCAATCCATATTATTAGGCATTTTTCCAATAGCACACAGGCAAGATTAAAAGAAAATCCTTTAGATTTGATCAGAAACCCAGAAGCAGGGCAAATTGAAGGTCCATTTTCCCTAATAACCTGGGGAAAAGGGTATGCTTGTGTTTCCATGGGTTCAGGACCAAAGTGAGTTTCAGCAAAAAACGTGAAGCCATATCAAGTGCAGAAACACGCTGACAACTCTAAGAGCAGAGAAGCAAGCACGCAGACATGAACTGCAGAGACTACAGTTGATGATAGACATCTTTTATCTTGCATGCAAGAACTATGAACTTTGGATTTTATGTCGAGGAATGTAGAAGGGAATTTTTGAGAAAATGAAAAGAGATTCAGATTTGTAGAGCTGAATGCAAACAAAATAATTTAGTGCCTTATATTTGGCCTGTCTCAGAACAAATTCGTGAAAAAACAAAAAAGGAATGTGCTAAAAGATTTGCTTGGAAATTAGGAGCAAAAAAGAAAGTGCCTTAAATCAAAAAATAACCAAAGACAAGCATGGAGCTAAATCAGATATCATGTTTATATTTTATTCTGTTTGCCTTCAGCAGTGCAACCTTACCTGTTAATCAACAAAAGACCAATGTCTGGGTGACTTTAGCTAATGCATCAAGCTTAGACACCATATACTGATCCACTGCAACTCCAGAAAATCCATTTTCTACATGTTTAGTAGGAGTGCCCACAGACACTTGGCTAGTGAGACAGAAAACCATTTTTACTGGAAGCATGACCATTGACTGCACATATGATTTAGATTATTAGAATGGTTATGCATTCAGTCTTCCTCAAGTGCCTTTAAAGCCTCAGGAGATAGACCTCCTTGGTTCAGTAAGAATGAATGCTTGTGTTAAATTCACTTATTCAGGAAAAGAACCATTGCTGTCCACAGATGTGTCTCCCCATCACCAAGTGTATAAGAATCAGACGTCTTGGTGCAATTATACTTTCCCAGCGCCTACATAGTCCCTTGACACACCTTTACAGTTACCACAAGGGATGTTTTTAATTTGTGGAGATAGAGCTGGTCCGCTCTTCTGTCACACATCAAAGATGGTCCATGTAGCATTGGAAAGCTTACTTTGCTAACACCTAGTAAAAAAATGATTGAAGACCATAGATGCAGATGAAAAAATTTTATCCATCAGTATAAATCAGACTGTAAAGATGTCCTAGTTTAGGACAAATTAGGGGAAAATCTCCAAAGGAGCCCCTTAAAGGAAACAAGCCTCCACAACTCCCCCCCCCCCCCCCCCCACCACCGGGTTCGGGAAGAATTTCCTAGGAGGAAAAGTGGAAAAAACTTGTTTATTAAGAAACAACAAAAAACACTCCCCAACACAAGAAAAACAGCCCAAGATGACAACAAATGTTTTCACCAGTCCAAGAGAGGATGAGCACTCTCTGCTGGGGAGGGTGCCAAGCTTCTCTCAGATGCACACTCCGGGAGAGTTCCTTGACGTTCCCAGATCAAGGTCCGAAGCTGGTTCCGATGTCTTCAGGGAAGGGGAGGAAGGAAAGAAGGGGAAAAACAAAAGCAGAAAAATGGCAAAAAGCAAGCAAAAAAGCAAAAAGCAAGAGAGAGCAAAGCCAGCAGCCAGCGAAGCCTAAAGCTAGCAGCAGCAAGCGAGAGCCAGCAGCTTGGGGGGAGGGGCGCAGCTAATAGACAAAACAAACCGAGAGCACGGGAACAGAAACACACAATTGGGATACAAAGCATGGAAATGTCCTGTCACCCCAGGACAAAAGATGATTTTGACGCTTGGGGTTTTGAAAAAAAAAAATTGCAGCACCTTTGCTTCTACCCCCACTTGCCTCTGCAGCAGATTAAAAGCAATTCAATCGATTAGGTTGCTGGTTAAGTAAACAGACCAATGCTACTTCTCTCGCACTAAGTAGTTTGTTAGCGGATGTCAAAGATGTAAGACATGCAACTCTGCAAAACAGAGAAGAAATAGATTTTCTTTTGTTGCTGCATGGACATGGGTGTGAAGATTTCAATGAAATGTGTTGTATGAATCTGTCTGATCATTCAGAATCCATTCATAAGAGCATACAGCAATAGAGAGAAAGTATGTCTAAGATCAATGTCAACGATGGGACACGGTTAGATAACATATTCGATAAATGGAGTTTTACATTGTAGTGAGAGAACTTCTGAAGACAGGCATATATATATTGATTGTCATCATAATTATATTGATATTATTGCCTTGCATGTTCCAATGTGTATGACAGATGATTGACAAAGCTATCAAATGGAGTATTCTTGGTTCAAAGAGAAAGGGGAAACGAGGGAATTCCAGGCACAGAAAATTCTCAAAATCTTGTGCATGCAGGCTCAAACGCAGAAATGAATAAAGGGTTCGACCTGAGACCTTGGAAAAGGCTTCCAAATTTAAAGACCATAAGTAAGAATGTGGGTTTGTAGTTTAAGTAAGAAACACATTAAGATAGGTAGTGGAAAGTTTTAAGGCTTTAAAGTGTGGAAATAGACATAGTTATAGAAACAGTAGAAAAGTTAAGGTGTAGAAAGTAACTTTGTGCTTCATTATATGATTGGTTTAAAAAGTCTGCATTGCAGCAAGATGTGTGATACAAATTAATTAGGGATTGGTGTGTGTCTTGGTTTGAAAGACAGGTATCTGCTAGTAAGGGGGCAGGACCTCCCTAGAGATGGAGAATTCAAATCCCCTCCCTCCAAATTATTTCAACCCAGAAAATTAAAGGGGCTTTCAGGCAGAGGTATGGGGATAGGAATAACAGTTCTTTACTGGTATATATGACAAAACAAACAAATAACAACTACAGCATTAATAATAAACAGAACCAGGAACCTCAAGGGCTTTCTTTCACAGAAGCCCGGGGCAGTTTGATCTCGGTGCCCCTGCAGGACTCCGAGAGACCAAGCTGGAACGGTGGAAAATCCCAGGCTGGTGGATGAGATCAGATGTTTCGCGCTGGTTGCTGGAGCAGCAGGGATGTCCCGGCAGAGCTGGGCAGTGCAGGGCTACAGAGTAGCAGGAAAGCCTCAAAGCTCTGAAGAAGCAGCGGCAGTGGGGGCAGGGCTGGCCTAGCAAGGCAGGAGAAGGCGAGCTCAGGATTCCAGGGTACACTGAAAGCTGGGAACGGTTAAAGATCGGGGACTGGAATAACGTGCGTCCACACCAATATGGTTCTAAGCACGTAATCCTATTTATTCTGTGAGATGGTGGGTTAAATACAGACGGAATAGTTTACAAGAACAGGTGCATTCTGATAGGCAGTGAGAATACAGAAATATGTAAGCTATTGCAGTTTAAGGTAGCCACCGTGTCTTCCCAGTAACTGTTCTATGTTAGTAACACTACTACCTTAAGACATTCCCTGTAGTAGATAAGTTTATCTCTCAGTACGTATGCTGAACGTACTGAGGCCTGCTAGACCAGGCCTGAGGCCTGGTCTGAGGCCTAGTTTGAGGCCCAGGTGTGGATAGCTCTACCTTATGATACAAGCTATCCTCCTACACATCCCCCCTTTTTTCTTTAGAGCTATCCAAACTGGGTCTGTGACACGGTTGGCTGCTTCTACATATACTGTTATGAGCAAAGCACTACTTGAGTTACCCAAGAAAAACCCAAAGATCTTAGCTGCTAAAAGCAAAAAGATGAGAGCACACTATATTCAGTCCTTGCTCTTCATTCATACACAGGTTCTAGATTAAAGTTTCAAATCATCTGCTGTCTCCTCTTCTTCTGCACTGCCTGATGATATTTCACAGCTGAAGACTTCTCTGCTGTCACTGAGCAGCCAGGGTTACTTCTGTCAACGCAGCTGCAATGCTGCGTCTGTGTTGCTGTCTTCTCATCTGGTTCAGCTTTCGTTAGTATCTCATCGAGTCTACAGCTTGCAGAAAAGAAACTAAAACAGACCTGGTATGCGAATTGGCATTCTCAGAGACAAGGAAATAGAATAGGAATTTTGCTTACTAATGAAAGTGATAAGCGATTATCAAACTATTTCTGCTATCACCCCAGAGACTGCAAACTGCTGAAACGCTTTTCTTTAGTGAACCTTGACATCTTTCCCCGGGTAAAGATGACAATCTTCACTCCAAGCTGATTCAGCTGTCATTCTGATCGGATCAAATTGTCAAGTTAAGATAACTTGCATATTATTTTTTGGAGCAGAAACCTCTGGGCTTCGTTAACAAACACCATCCGTCCAAGTTAGAGTTAGAGTTTGGCCAGAACTCAAACTCTAAAATGGAGTGATGTTTTTAGCATATCTTTTAAAGACAATTTCTAACAACAATAAACATAAAATGCCTAAAATACAACAAACTGTCATAATATCATTACATAAAAGAGACATTTAAAAGCTAAGATAAAAGATTGTTCCGATCACTCGGGAACTCGTCTTTTCTGGAACTCTTCTTAAAGACAGTTGAGTACCAATTGGAGCAATCACAGGATCAACACCTGATGGAAAAATCATCAATGATGCTTCAGGTATCTCTCTCCAAGACCTTCTGAAAAACACTTAAAGATTTAACAAACTGAAATGCAATGTCTCGACTCACACAAGAGGTACCAAAACAAGCCCAAAATCTCATTTCAATCGAAATGCGTAACACAGTTAAAAGAATCAAATGAAGCTTCAAAAGGACATGCTAAAACATTGCATAAAACATACAAGATTGATTACAAAAGAGACAAACTAGATGCTTAACATGACACTTAAGAAAAAATTCTGACTTGCACTTAACAATACAACCATATCTGTTAACAACATTCATGAAATATTTAGATGGCTAAAAAGATAAATAGAATCATTTAAAATGACAAGTACTTGTTAGAAAACCCTATAGACAAATAACACAACATAAAAACTTGAACATCAACTTACTAATGCTACCAATTTATATACTTAACATGTCATCGAATTATATTTTAAAACTCTTATCTTTTGAAACTCTCATACACTAGGACAACTCACAACTAACAATACAATTAAGGATCTAACAATTTGCATCATTTTAAATCTTCTTTATCAATGTTCTGTTATTATCATTTCAGTTAAACCTGTTTCTTCCCTCTTTCTCGCTTTTTTTTTTCTTTTTTTTTTCTTTTTTTTTTTTTTTTTTTTTTGGTTCTAAGCACAGTTATAACGTCAAACTTGTTTTCACTGGGCAAAACTGTTCATTTACTCATTGCCTTAAGACCTTTCTCAAAGAATTCTTGGCTCTACTGCTACTGCTGGCAGGATTATCTGAATTTCTGCTGCCCTGGCATCCTCCTGCCCAGGAAGATTGCTGGCTCTCTCAACTGCCTCTTGAATGTCAGGTAGTTCAAAATGCTGTGAATCATGTTTCCAAAAGCTCTTATGTGGCTGACAAACGACAAACATGGACTTTACAAGTACAATTTCAGCCTGTAGATTACTTAGCTGTTTCAGGAAACATTATTCTCAACTCACTGGCTGTGGTCGAAGCTGGGAAGATTTGCTATTTGGAGAACCTGGGAGAAGGTCACTCAGCTTGAGAGAACTTGTGCCACATGACTTTGCTCAGCAGAAGGCTGGGCCGTCATGGCTCTGAATTCAAATTACCTCTGTTATAACTTATCTTGATCCTCTCAAAATTCACACTGACTGAAAAGTCTCACTGGCTAAAGTCCCTTACCCTTGTCCCATTCTGTCAGGCATGGGGACATCACGGCTCTCAGCTCTCTCACTAGTGCCATCACTGAACAAAACATACCACCACAGTCCTCAGGCTCTGAAACTCATCCCCTGGGCACACTACTGTGCGTCCCCATCGCTGCAGCACAGGACATGCTCTCCTGGGACTAAGCCAGCACAAACTTCCCGAAAAATGACCCGCTGGTCACCGCCCCAACCCGCCAAGGAGGGGTCATAAAAACAGATTCTCTCAGGCCATTCACTCCCCAGCCTCAGGAGTGACAAAGCACTAAAAGCTAATGTGCAAGACAGCCTTCTCTCATCTCTCTCCCTAGCACAGAAGACCAAACTCAAGAGCAGTAGCACAGCCTCTCTGCCCAAAGAGATGTGCCAGGGACTGGCTTCAGCCAGCTGCACCCACCTCTCTAGGCAGGACAACAACGCTGAGAGTTCTGAGATGAGACTTTGTTCAGCTCTGAGAATCATTCTCAAAAACAACTACTAGAGTACCTAGCAGTGACGCAAGGGACCACTCCAGCTGGAGATGTCAGCTAGAGCCCTCTCAGCACCACTTACTCAAATGTAGCTAGCATGGCACTAATAACTATTTTCATGTAATTTTAAATTTAGTTTCCTTTTTCTCTCTCTCTCTTTTTTTTTTCTTTTTTTTTTTGGTTTTTTTTTGTTTGTTTGTTTGTTTTTGTTTGTTTTTTTCTTTTTTTTTTTTTCCTAACTAAACTTTACAACTTAAACAACTATACCTTTTACAAATTATAAAACACTTTAAATCAACTAACTCTTAAATCTAACATAAGTAAGTCTCAACAAAAATCTACAACCCTCATTAACTTTATAAACTCTATATGTATGGTAACTCACTAAAGATTCATTATTAATTAAACTCCTTACCATTTAAGTATAGACTTAAACTTAACTTAAACTTATCAGGGCCCAAATCCTAAAAACAAGCTTTAAAATTATATGTCTAACAATAATTACCTTAAACTCAAATTAGATCACACATAAATCAATTTTAACAACATCAAAATGTAGAAACAACTCATCCTTACACAGAGTTAATAACTCTAGCTAAGAACTCATTTCTATTTCATTTTTTGCTTTATCTTTTTCATGATAGGATGTATCTTTTTCACATTGTATTTCTCACACAGTGATGGATTCTTTCACAACAAAGGGACAGATGACTATTTTCCCTTCTTTTTCTGGTGTTTTTCTTGCAATTTCCATTTGTTGCATGTTTTCACTGTCTCTGTTTAACAATCTTGAAAGCTTCCTGGGTAATAGCACGACATAGGGTCGAGTTACGATGCTTGCTTATCTTCAAAGACGACACTGACATGCCTCTGCACTCAGCGAAGGGGGGGGGTAAGAAGATTTCAGAGCCCAGTCCGTCAGCTAGTGCAGTTGATTGGCAGACTGCGGGGGCATAGGAGCCTCTAATTGAGCTGACGGTGTGCTGGCATTCTCATTAGTAGACATCTTGTTTATTATATTTTTGAGCGGGACAGAGAAAAAGAAAAAAAAACACGGCTCAGCCAGGAACACTGCCGGTCGCTCCGCTGCTGCTGCTGCCCTGAGATCCGCCTCCTTGCTGCATCACTTGTGCCCTCCTTGTTCCGCCTTCGGCCCCTCCTGCCTTCTCATCTTTCGCACCGCCTCCCGGGTCTGGCAGCTGGGTCACTTCTTGTTTGTTTTCATTCGGCCCGAGAGGTGCAGGGAGCATTTCCTGCCTTTTCCCTGCACGGACAGCCAGAGACGAACAAAGGGAGGGGCAAAGCGAAGCTGCATTCTCACTCTCGGAATGCGTGGAATGCATGGAATCTCCACTGAAGCGTCTGGCTACCTTAGATTTTTCCTGTTGTTCCTTTATCTTGGAGAGGGAAGCAGAGGGACAGGGAATCTGTTTTTCTCCGGCTAAAATTACGGTTTTGCTCTTTTCTGCGAATGTTCGCAAGGTATTTATTGCTTTTTCCCAAATTACGCTTAACTCTGAACGTCTCTTTGCTCTTTTTCCCAGTAAAACTACAACGTCCCATAGCAATCTGCCTTTCTCTTTCCGTCCTGCTTCTCTGCAAAGAAATGCTGGCCGCTTTCGCTTTCCTTCTTTCTGAACCCATAGGGCTAGTTGTTCTATATTAGTTCTTATCTTATCGCCCCTCTGGGAGGCACCGATGGCTACACGCTGAAAATCAGCAGGGTAATCTCTTGCCATCGTTTCTTTTTTAAAGTCTTTTAGACTCCTTCTGCGATCGCTGCTTACCTTCTTTCCATCAGCAGTGGGAGGGGCACCGCGGACCTTCCAAACGACCCAGTCAGCAATCGCTCCCCGATCTGCCTTGCCAGCTCGGAACAGGTGTATGCAAGCACACAATCACTTTCCAAGCACAAGGACTTTCCTGCATCTAAGCAAAAACTCCGCATTCAAGCGACAAAAAACCTCATTTAAGAGAAAACAAAAACCTCATTTAAGAGAGAAAAAAAAAAACCCTCATTTAAGAGAAAAATAAAAACCCTCATTTAAGAGAAAACACTGTCCCAGGTTCAGGCGCCAGGTGAAAGCTGGGAACAGTTAAAGATCGGGGACTGGAATAACGTGCGTCCACACCAATATGGTTCTAAGCACGTAATCCTATTTATTCTGTGAGATGGTGGGTTAAATACAGACGGAATAGTTTACAAGAACAGGTGCATTCTGATAGGCAGTGAGAATACAGAAATATGTAAGCTATTGCAGTTTAAGGTAGCCACCGTGTCTTCCCAGTAACTGTTCTATGTTAGTAACACTACTACCTTAAGACATTCCCTGTAGTAGATAAGTTTATCTCTCAGTACGTATGCTGAACGTACTGAGGCCTGCTAGACCAGGCCTGAGGCCTGGTCTGAGGCCTAGTTTGAGGCCCAGGTGTGGATAGCTCTACCTTATGATACAAGCTATCCTCCTACAGTACACAAGCAAATGATGGTAGATTTTCCAGGATGAGACGGAGTGATGACTGTGAACTCTTCCTGCAGCGAGCGGCAGCCTGACCGTCCTCCCCAATGCCAAGAGCAAGCGAGCACAACTGCCCCCCCCAGCTCTTTTACCTTTCCCAAAGCTCACGTTATCTCTCCCCTCTGAGGGACACTCCCAGAGATCCAAAAACAATAGGTTAGCCCGGTGATACAATCTCCGTTGGCCACTTCTTTGTTTCAGTCAAAGACTCAGCAATTTATCTCCCAGCAACCTATGGGGGGAAAATTCTATAAGAAAAGGAAAAAAAACCCCAACAAACAAATCTAACCCCCAACAGTGTGATAGTAAAAACACTCTTATGGTAGTAGTTTATTTGCTAATTAACCTTTAAAAGACCTTGTAAGCTTTGATCTTGTGACCACTGATGACCACGGACCATGAGCGTCTGGCTTATGCAGTGAAGACGTTCACACTCCTTCATGACTGTAGAAGGAGAGTGATAAATCATATTTTAAGATATCTCCAAGTTGTCTCCTCTCAATATCCTGATATTCCACTACTCCAGCCATCCCCATAGAGCATTGGCTACCTTAGTGGTAGACCTCGAGCCTCACCAGGCACCTTCTGCCAAAGGCTCCAGGACAGACCATGACTTCCAGCTGCAGAGTAGAGCACGTTCTTCACCTCTGGTCCTGTCCTGACTGGACTAAGGGCTACCGCATGAGTGGTATCCTGCTTGATCTGGGCAAAGTCTTGTTGCTGTTTAGGGCCCCAGTGGAAATCATTCTTCTTGCGGGTAACCTGGTAAAGACAGCTCACAATCTAGCTGTATTCAGTAATATGCATTCTCAGAAAGCCTATGTTGCCTAGGAAAGCTTGTGCTTCCTTCTTGTTGGTCGGTGGGGACATTGCTGTGATCTTATCGATTACATCGGTGGGAATCTGACGCCATCTATCTTGCCACTTTACTCCCGGGAAATGCATTTCTCGAGCAGGTCCCTTGACTTTGCTCTTTTTCATGGCAAAACCAGCTTTCAGGAGAATCTGGATGATTTTCTCTCCTTTCTCAAGCACCTCTGCCGCCGTGTTCCCCCAAACAGTGATGTCATCAATGTACTGCAGATGTTCTGGAGCCTCACCTCTTTCTACTGCAGTCTGAATCAGTCCATGGCAGATGGTAGGACTGTGCTTCCACCCTGGGGCAGTTGGTTCCAGGTGTACTGCACTCCCCTCCACTTGAAGGCAAACTGAGGCCTGCATTCTGCTGCCAAAGGAATGGAGAAAAATGCATTGGCAATGTCAATAGTGGCGTACCACTTTACTGCCTTGGACTCCAGCTCATATTGAAGCTTTAATATGTCTGGCACAGCAGTGCTCAGCGGTGGAGTCACTTCATTCAAGCCACTGTGGAATTGCATTTTATGGAAATGGAATGCTCTTGTTCACCCCTGGAAAATGTATGGTTTATCCCAAGTCTGTACCCTCCCTGCAGTATTGTGTATCTGTAACCTCATTGGCTAGAGAATGTTACCGCGCCCACTTTGAACCTCTGTGTTAAGGGTGCAATCGGGGAGGGCGCCTCCTCTTTGGCCCTGGTAGTCTTCGGAGACTGCTTCCTCCCCTTCCCTCTCCCCTTCTCCCTCTCCCCCCTTCCCTTCCCCTCTCCCTCAGTGAATAAACCCTCATCTCATCAGCACCTCAGCAGCCGTCTGAAGTCTCTGCCTGCCAGCACATGAACACCCGCGACCTTAGAGCCTGGGGGGCTCCCGGGGAACCCTCCCCGGAATCCCCCCCAAAATTTAAACTACAACAAGCCACGATAGTCCACAGTCAATCTCCATTCTCCTTCAGATTTGCACACAGGCCAAATGGAGCTGTTGAAGGATGAGTGGGTTTTGCTGACCACCCTTTGGCTCTCCAGCTCATGGATCATCTTGTGAATGGGAATCACAGCATCTCAAGTTGTTCTGTACTGTCAGGGATGCACTGTCAAAATGGCAATTGGTACACGTTGCTCTTCCTCCTTCAGAAGTCCTGCTGCAGATGGGTTCTCTGATAATCCAGTCAACGTATTCAATTGCTTAATGTCCTCTGTCTCTACAGCAGCTATCCCAAATGCCCATCTGAGTCCCTTTGGGTCTTTGAAATACCCACTTTGGAGGAAGTTTATGCCCAAAATGCATGGGGCTTCTTGGCCAGTCACAATAGGATGCTTCTTCCACTCATTTCCAGTCAGGCTCACCTCAGCTTCCACCAAAGTCAAATCTTGTGATCCCCCTGTCACGCCAACAATAGAAACAGATTCTGCCCCCACATGTCTTGATGGGATTAATGTGCACTGCGCACCAGTGTCAACCTAAGGCCTCATATTTTTGTGGTTCTGATGTGCCAGGACAACAAATCCACACAGTCTAAAAGACACTGTTTTCCCTAGCCTCTACCTGGCTAGAGGTAGGGCTTCTCTGAGTCCACTTATCCTTCCTTTCCTGGACATACATTTAATCTGGGCCCCTCTACTGTAAAAATTACGTGTTAGGGACAATACTGGAGCTATCTCTGGATAAGAAAATAAGGCTTGGGACCAGAATGGTATTAAAACTTTAAAAAAAGCCTAGGGATCAGAGAAACATGAAGAAGTCAACCCAAAGAGACAGAATAAATTCAAACAGCATGGCTACTGACTGCTTTATCCCAATACAGAGTAAGTGAAACCAAAATGCAATTAGTGCAGGTTTTTTCCACTTTCTCGAGCTACACGTTGGGCACCAAAAAAATATTTGTCCTGGTTTACGGCAAATTTGGGAGGAAACCTCTGAATAGGGAACTTCTAGAAAATGGCAAATGCTTTCTAGCTGAAGTTTGAATGCATCTTACTCTAAGGGAATTTTGGAAATTTCAGTAAATGGATTTGGGGATTTAATTCTTTTGTCTGCCTGTGGTTTTGTGCTGAGCCTAAAGGTCCTGTTTGGAGGGGACCCATGCCTCTGTGCTTTTTGTGTGGGTTTTTTTTTTTGAAAAAACAGAATTGTCAGGTTGTAGTCCTGAAGCCAATTCTGCAACCCATATCTTGTGGGGAAACCCCCCCCCCCCCCCCAGTCTGTGGTTTGTTGTGGAGGACTAGAATTGGCAGGTTCTGATGCTGAGGCCAATTCTGCAGCTGCTGCCATGTAGGGATGGTGTTGTCACTATGCAGGCCTAGGGATTTATCATGCAGCTTCTTCTGTGGAAGCTGTAGGAAAACTTTAGGGGAAAATATTTTGCTATCATTCATTGCTTAATTTAATAGTCACCTGCCTACCCCTGGGGTGGACTTGATGTAAAAAATTGGGATAGGAAGCAATTGATTACTAAAAAAAAAAAAGTGTTTGGTTCCTAAGAAAGGCTTTAGGCAGTGGCATTGCTTGACACTGAACTTGATCATGTCCAAAAGGAAAAGCACTGGAACAAAAGGAGCAAACTGATTAGGCAAAAAGTTTCAGGGCAAAAAGCAAAGCCTGCTTCCCAGACAGCAACTCTTGCTATCACGGTGCTGTTTCGAGACCTCAGCGTCTCCATGCACGGCCAGCCCGGGCACCGCGACACGGGACAAGGATCAGTTCGTACGCCGAGCGACGATACTGATTCCTGTGAGTTCTTGTTGTGAGAGATCTTTGGCAGTGGTCTTAAAGTGACGAAGCAGAGGCAGGATGGAAGGCAGCGAGGTAGCGATGTTTACTGTGCGGCAAGCGCGATATCACCCACCTGCGCCTGCTCTCGCAACTGCCCCGAGGGCGGTTCTGCGTACACTTTTATACAGATGGTGTCAGGGAGGGGTAAAGGTGAAACAGCCAATAGAGGGAGTTATAGAGACCGTTAGACAGGTGCAATATTCAACTTTTGCCAACCAGGGGACAGGGAGAAATACAAAATTCGCGGGCTTTCTGACGGACAGAAAACTGACAGTTATGTCACTTGCCTCAGGGGTACACGTGGATGAGGAGGGAACAAAGGAACATATAACAAACTCAATAAACTAAATTTCACACACCGCCACATCTTGCAAAACTTTTTAAGAGTAGTCTCACTCCCTCTGCTGAACAATCAATCAGAGGAAACTCCGCTGAAAACATGTGGGAAACAACAAAACTGGTACAACAAGCATTTCACAGAATAAAAGCTAAAAATCCACCTGAATAAGTTAATGCAATTATGAGACACAAACCTTAAAGAATTAAGGATTTTAGAGAAGTTAAGATTTTAACTTGAGATAAGCTTTGCTGGAATTAAAGTAGATAGATAGGCCTTGCTAAAATTAAAAGTTAATAGTTAGCTATCCCGGATTTGAATAACTAATTGCTTGTCAACTTTATGTTTGCTTAGCTGTGCTTATAATGAGAAACGGGGAATCTGATAAATACATTTCAGGAGCACAAGACAATTACAAACCCCCTGTGTTCAGAAGCCCATTGAAAAGTCAGGAAGACAGGAAACTAGGAGTCCTACCAGGAACTCATTTGTCACTTTGCTTTGAAAAGGTAGAAAGATCAGAATGAGGAAGACTCATATTCCTTCCTCCTTTTATGACCCCTCCCCATAAAAAAAGGACCACCGACCCATTTCAAAGAACAAACTACGCATGCCTAATTACTTTTTTGCTAATTACCATACCAAGCAGGGAATGGGAGGTTACCGGGTTATGAATATGCATTTGTATTTTGGGTATTCAATACTTTTGTAAATAAAAGGCCTGTAATCACCTGTAATTCTTGCGGTGCGTATTAGGGAGCTATCCCACACGCTGCCCGGCATCGCAATAAACATACACTTTCTAACTTTGAACTGTTAGAGAGTGTTTCGTCCATCACAGTTGGATACTGATACTAGATCATATCCATATTTTAAAAAATCATCTGGCAACCGCGGCAGGACTCTGCTCTCTCTAGCCGAGGGGCCAGCAGGGGTCTGGGACTCCTCGGGCGCCCACCCAGAATTTTCTGGGAAGGGGGCTCCTGTGGCCTCACTGACACCCCGGAGAGAAAGACCAGGAACTGCTAGAACTACAGACAAAAAGATATGTTTATAACTAAAAGAGGTACCTTTGAACAGGCAGTTGATAAGTCACGGGAGAAGTCCCATGCACAACATATGCCTGAGTGGGTTCAGTTGTAAGCTCTGCAAAGTCTGGTATTTGTGGCCTGTGTTTCAGGTGGTGCCAGTAACAGAACCAGGAGTTTGTAGTTTGTGTCCCTAGGTGGGGCAGTGGCGGCAGCAGGATTGCCAATTTTGCTGTGTTTTAGGAGCAGTAGTGGCTCTGGTTTGGTCTGTGAAGCGGCTTGGTGAACCACAGTTTGGGTGTCAGCCGCGAGTTTTGGGATGAGAGGGGTCCTGTTATAAATGCGTAGCAAATTCAATTAATAAAAATGAATTTTATTAATAATTCACAAAAATAAAATTTGGAAACAAAATTTGCAAAATGAAAAAGCCACAAACAAAGTCAGTGTTGAGCCTGGGATTGGCACTGGGTGAACCTAGCTCTGGCCTCAATCGCACCAGAGCTCCCTTGATCACAATTTCAGTCCCAGCAGAGTTAGTTTATATAGTTTTTTTGGCTGGACAGGGCATTTCTTCATACTTCTTTGTCTTTTTCCCACTCTTGCTCCATATTCATGAAATTCTGTTCTCACTGCCCGATGGTTGATTGGATTTCCGAGAAGAGATGAATACTTGACTCAATTTTGGGGAATCCTGTATTGGGATGCACACCCGGATGATGGAGTCTAGATCCATATGTAGTGATAATCTTCCGTCATTGGCAAGTCCATCTCTGGAGTGGGCTTATCTTTTCTTGTAGCCACCCTCCTTTCTGTTGTAAATCATGGTCCTTGCCCTAATTTCGAGCAAGGGTGTTTTTCAATTCTTAATCCTTTTTACTTTATTTCCAAGCCTGGGTGACTGCTACCATATTCCTCCTAAAACATGGCCGAACTTATACCACTGATACATCATATTACATGAACATGGATGCTTATACATCTATATTGCATGAACGCAAATTACATCATATGTTACAGGTCCCCTTGTAGGTCGTGGAAGATCATGCCAGATGTGCATGTGGTGTGGACAGATCTTTGTTTTGTAAGTTAGTGTGCCTATGCTGTGAAAATTATTGGTGTGCCATACATGTTGCATGTGTTGTGGTTTGTGAGGATTTGTGTTTTGATTTGTGTGTCTTTGGGGTGTGCTAGTAGTGTGTTGTATGTGTTTTAGACAAGTTGTGTATGTTAAAAGTTGGAAAAAATTTTTAAAACACCTGCCTGATCAGCGGAGGGATATTTGTATTTGTGCCTAGAAGAGCAGAAGGATTTAGAGTGCTTGTATTGTGCTTAGAGTGTGTTCCACAGATAATTAAGCTGTGTGTGAGTTTTGGTTGTTTGTGTGTTTTGGCAATGCGATTTTGACTAGCGTGTTGTTAAGTGAAAAAGACAATTGCGGGTGCTTAAGCTGTTTGTTTGATGTGGAAAGGGAGCAAATGGGGTGAAGGGTTTGAAACTAAGCCCGACAAAGCTCCGGCAATTGACAGTGATCCAGGTTTCCCCGGCAACGGGCGGGGCAAGTCGAGTTTTGTAGTTTTGGGCTGCATCTCCTAACTTCCACAAAGCTTGAAAAGTTTTGATTGTGGGTGTCTGTTTTAACTGTGAAGGAATATATTTGGTTGTTTGTGAAGCTGGAGATTGTTAGCATGTGGAGTGGCATTTTAACAAGGAGCTGGTGGTTTTGTTAGGAACAAAAGAAAAAAAAAAAAAAACAACAACAAAAACAACCACCCCACAACTGACCCTCTCCTGGCTAGAGTAACACCCCCCCACACCCCAGACAATCTGAGCAGGGAGAGCTGTCCTGAAGGAAAGTTGCCTGGCAACTTTTCCCTACCTAATTGAAATGTGAAAAGAAGCTGCCCACACCTAGATAGCCCTATTGTCCTTTGTAACTACCTCATTTAGCAAGAGTAACTTCGGCTATGACCAGGACAAATGCATATGCATTTGGATATGCAGATAGGGCAGGGCCGCCCCCGTGGATCCTGGGAGGTTTTTTTGGGGAAACTGCACCCCAGGACAGGAAGCTAGATTCGTCAGAAGAGAATTGGATAGTGCCCTGGCTGAGCGGGGAGTGGATGCACCTCCTGGCCTGGTTTGAAGATTGGCCATGACCTGTGAGGAACCTGAATGGAATGGGAACTGGCCCGCTGGGCTGGCTGATGCAGAGAATGGGAAACTCTTGAAACTTTTCCCTGAGGGCAAAGAGCTGACTGCCAGTGCTCTGCCTTCTGATGGTTGACCAGAGAGAACTGCCAGCTGTTTCTATGGGAACAAGGACTCAGCATCCACTGGGACAGCACCTGCTCCTTCAGATGGCTGCAGTAGTGTGGAAAACTCCGATCGGACTTTGCAATCCTGCTGATGATTTTAATAATGAGCTGATCACTTTAATAAAGAGCTGAATATTAATAAAGGCATATGCCCTGTTCTTTTCAATTGGTGACTCGTCCGGGATAGCCACGCCCACAAAGGACCACCCCCGAAGAAGACGATCATCTGCTTCGAGGGATCCTTGGGAATCGCTGGCTACCCCCGGACCTTGGCATCAGCGTGGGACCAAGCAGCACAGAAGAACGCAGGATCGGCCCTGGGATCAGCGCTGGATCGGCCCTGGGATCATCGTGAGACCAAGCAAAGCAGAAGAACGCCAGATGGGTGAGATAAATCCGTGGCGGAAATGGGAGGCGAGTGAATGAGTGCTTGAGTGAGATGGGGGCCGGCAGCTCGGACCCCCAGAGCGAAAGTGGACCCCCTAGTATCGCGTTTCCGGTCTCCCGAGAGGGTGCCGGCCGAGAACGGGCGGGAAGCGAATGGCATAGAAGAGTGACTGAGGCGCCTCCTTGGGGGAGGGCCCCATCAAGCATGCAAAGGCTCTTGAGGTGTGAGGTAAGATCCTCGGCAGGGCAGGTGAGAGGTCCCTGGCAGGGCTGCCCCAGAAGGCAGATGAGAGGAGATCCCCAACAGGGAAGGTAATGTCCCTGGCAGGGCTGCCCCAGAAGGCAGATGAGAGATCCCCAACAGGGAAGGTAATGTCCCTGGCAGGGCTGCCCCAGAAGGCAGATGAGAGAAGATCCCCAGCAGGGCAGGTGAGAGGTCTCTGGCAGGGCTGCTCCAGAAAGCAAGTGAAAGAAGATCCCTGGCACAGCAGGATGCCCCATCAGGCAGGCGAGGGATGATCCCCGGCAGAGCAGGTGCAAGGTAATGTCCCTGGCATAACAAGACAAGATGCTCCAGTAGGCAGGCGAGAGAAGATCCCCAGCAGGGCAAGTGAGAGGCCCCTGGCAGGGTTACTCCAGAAGGCAGATGAGAGAAGATCCTCAGCAGGGCAGGTGAGAGGTCCCTGGCAGGGCTGCTCCAGAAGGGAATTGAAAGAGGATCCCCGGCACGGCAAGATGCCCCATCAGGCAGAAAAGGAAAGATCCCCGGCAGAGCAGGTGCAAGGTAATGTCCCCGGCATGGCAAAACAAGATGCCCCAGTAGGCAGGTGAGAAAAAGTCCCTGGCAGGGCAGGTAGAAAGTCTCGGGCAGGGCAGGATGCCCTGACAGGCAGGCAAGGAAGATCCCTAATAGGGCAAGTGGGAAGTCCCTGGCAGGATAGGGCATGATGTCCCAGGAGGCAGGTGGGCTGTCCCCAAGAGAGTTTAAGCATATCCGGGCAAGCAAGTAAGATATCATTAGCAAGCAGGAAAGCAGGCATAAAGGTGAGGAAACAGACAAGAAAGCAGACAGGCAAGCAAGAAGGAAAGCAAGATTTATGAGCAAAAAAAGGCAAACAAAAAGAGCAGCCAGATAAACAAAAAGGGAGGCGAAGGGGACTCGGCCGGAGTTCGGGTGTGAGGCTCGGCAGGATGTTCGACCTCAGCCTGGCAGGGAGTTCAAGCCTCCTAAGCCTTGTAGGAAAGGGAGGCGAAGGGGACTCGGCCGGAGTTCGGGTGTGAGGCTCGGCAGGACGTTCGACCTCACCCCGGCAGGGAGTTCGAGTCTCCTAAGCCTAGGGGGCAAAGGGGGCTTGGCCAGAGTTCAGGTGTGAGGCTCGGCAGGACGTTCGACCTCAGCCTGGCAGGGAGTTCAAGCCTCCTAAGCCTTGTAGGAAAGGGAGGCGAAGGAGACTCGGCCGGAGTTCGGGTGTGAGGCTCGGCAGGACGTTCGACCTCACCCCGGCAGGGAGTTCGAGTCTCCTAAGCCTAGGGGGCAAGGGGGGCTTGGCCGGAGTTCAGGTGTGAGGCTCGGCAGGACGTTCGACCTCAGCCTGGCAGGGAGTTCAAGCCTCCTAAGCCTTGTGAAGTTAGAGAGTTCAAACAAGACTCAGCAGGGGTCCAAGCCTAGAAAGCCTAGAAAGAAGTTCAGACTTAAGTCGAAAAGTTAAGAGAGATACCCTTAGCAGAAAACAATGGGTGTGATTCATAGTAGTAAGTGTCATAGCCAAGAGAGAGAGTTTTAAAAAGAGACAGACGAAAAAGTGTCAAAAGTGGGTTGCCAAGAAATTATATTCTGACCCTTTAAAGTTCAGCAAAGAGATTCAGAATGTTTAGTTGTGAGAGATCAGACAACCTTTAGTTATCTTAAAGTTTAGATTGCCAATCAGAATATTCCAGTTTAGATTGAAGCACTGTTAAAGTACTTCGTTTTTCCTTTTATTTTAAGGCCTAAAAACTGAGATGATGTTATAGTAAACAAGCAGACCCTTCCAAAAGGACAGTAAAGAAGATTCTCCCTAACATCCCCCTAGAACAATTGTCAGACCAATAATATCCTTAAAAGACCACAAAGAGTCCAGATAAAGTTAAGATGACATATTATAGTAAAAGAATATAGCTGAGATTAAAATTACAAAGAGAGTAGTCATAGTGTAAGACCTGAATTCAGTAAATGTGTAACCACTTAAACCAACATCTCTAAGCCCAAGAAGACCCTGATGTAAAACCACTATCTTATGCAGCCTGCTGGCTAGAAAACTATAAGTAATGAAAATGTGAAAATATGCAAACTCTCCCTCCTACCCCAGCTGTACCTCCAGTCTCTTCCTTAACCTCTCCAACAGTTCCCCTTCACCAATTGTGATATCCTCACTTCCCCACTTGGGAGTGGGAACCACCCCTGCCCAGTGTTTCTCTTGGCCTGTCTCCACTACTGCTCCCTCTACCTGGTGTTTTAGAGGAAGAGACAGATTACAACACCCAATCCAAAGCACCAAGAACAGAGGAGGTCTTTCCCTTAGAAAAGTTCCTATAGATTAATTAAAAAGATTAAAATTTATAAATGCACCTTTGACAGCCCCTGAAGCCCAAGACTCTAAGAAAGAGAGAGGGTTTAGTAGAAGACCCCATTGGAATTTCTAACCAGCTAGACCAGCTTCTGAGGCCAAATAGTTATTTCTAGAGAGAGTTAAACTCTATTCTAATAGTTCTGTTCACTCCAGAAGAAGCCCGGATAGTCCAGATAGCAAAAATAAAAAAAATAGACTGTGACACCCAAGAGACCATAAGATGCCCTTAATAGACACCAGCTAAAATTCAGACCAAGAAAAAAAAAAAAAAAAAAAAAGAAAAAGAAAAAAAAAAAAAAAAAGCAAAGCATGAGAGACTATAGATCCCTGATAGTGAGAATCAAAGTCTACGGTCTACCTCTCAAAACTACTAGACCCAGTAGTTAAGAGATAACCAACTTGCCTGCAAACAGTTGCAGTAACAGCTACCCTAATAAAAGAAGTCTAAAAGGTTGATCCTGCAAAAGAAAAATTGCTAAGCCAGAAGACTTAACACTAGTTGACTGACTCTAAAATAATGAACACAAGTGACTTAGAATTAATCACCCTATGCAGTTTCTTGCTAGAGAACCCCTAGCCAATCTAGAACATGATTCAAAGTAAGAAGAAAATTAGTAATTGCAGACAAAGAGAAAGCAGAAGTGCTTTATGCTTTGTTTTGCTGCTGTCTTTAGTGAGAAGACAGCTTGTCTTCAAGACAGTGGTCATACTGAGTCAGTAGATATTTTTAAAGAACAGAATAGTCCTCCTGTTATCAAAAACAAAGTAGTCAGAGAAGTAGTAATTTGCTTGAATGCCCACTCACATGAAATCCATCCCAAAGAGATAAGAGAGCTAACAGATAAGTTTGCAAAGCCACTCTATCATCTACCAACAGTCTCAACTCACTAGTGAAGTTCTAGATGACTGAGAGCTAGCCAATGTAATTCCCATTCATAAAGAGTAGAGAAGAGCCTAGTAATTATATGCCAGTTAGCCTGACCAAAGTACCGAGTAAGATGATAAAGCAGTTTATACTGAGAGCTATTGTGCAGCACTGATGAGATAAACAGAGTATCAGACCCAGCCAGCATGAGCTTAAGAGAAGTAAGTAGTGTTCGACCCCACTAGCCTCCTTCTCTGACCAGGTGACCTGCCTGGTAGATACATGAAAAGTTGTTTATGTTGTCTATTTAGACTTCAGCAAAGTCTTTGACACTGTTTCCCACAGCTTATACAAGAACACTCTTTGCTAAGTTAAGAACTGGCTAGATACCCGAGCCCAAAGAGTAGTAATGAATAGTGCTGCATCCAGCAGGCAACCAGCCACCAGTGGTGTCCCTCAAAAGTCTGTGCTGAAGCCAGTTCTATTTATTATATTTATTAATAACACAGATGAAAGTATTGAGTCCTTCATTAGTAAATTTACAGATGACACTAAGCTGAGAGCACGTGTCCATCTGTTAGAGAGTAAGACTCTGTAGAGAAACCTAAAATGATTAGATAGATAAGCAAAATCCAAGAAGATAACGTTTAATAAGTCCAAATCCCAGGTGTTGCATTTTAGCCACAATAACCCCCTGCAACCTTACAAGTTGAAGGTAGTGTAGCTAGACAGTACCCAAGCAGAAAAAGACCTGAAAGTGCTAGTTGATAACCAACTAAATATGAGCCAGCAGTATGCCCTGATGGCCAAAGCTAACAATATCGTAGGCTGTATTGAGAATAATGTGGCCAGCAGGAGCAGAAAGGTCATCCTTTCCTTACACATAGCATTGGTGAGGCCACTCCTTGAGTACTGTGCCCAGTTCTGAGCCCCTCAGTTTAAAAAAAGACATTAAGATGCTTGAGCGTGTCAAAAGAAAGCAACAAAGCTAGTGAGAAGCTTAGAACACTAGCCCTATAAATACTAGCTGGAAGAGCTGAAGTTGTTTAGCCTAGAGAAAAAGAGATTCAGAAGTAACATTATCACTACAACTCCCTGAAAGGTAGTTATAGTAAAGTGAGAGTGAGTCTTGTTCTTCAAGCAGCAACTGATAGAACAAGAAGACACAGTATTCAGCGGTGCCAAAAAAAAAAAAAAAAAAAAAAAAAAAAAAAAAAATCTGCCTTGAGAAGTAGTAAAGTCACCATTCCTAGATGTGTGTAAGAAGAGAGTAGATGTAGCACTTAGTGACATCGTGTAATTAGAGTTAGACTTAATCCTAGAAGTCTCTTCCAGCCGAGTGATTCTGTAATTCTGTAACTAAGAAGAGGAAAATTATGAAAGTCTCTTCCAGGTGCTGCTCACCACACATACCGCAGTGCGAACTCCAGAGAGAAGTCAGACCCACGTTACCGGAGTCACAGGACCAGTACCGCCCCTGATGCCGAACCAGACCCAACAGGACCACCTGCCACCTCTTCTACGTAGATAACAATTGAGAGACCAAGAGACCTATCCCTAGTTAAATTGTTATCGAGCGTGTCTTAATTCCTGATAAAAAAACCAAGTTTAAAGGCACCCCTCCCACATCTGCTCAGTCTCCCGCTGGGCAATTCCCCTAGAGAACTCCTAAATTTCTTTGAGCAGTGTCTATTGAGAGGATACACAGTAGGAA
Source organism: Prinia subflava (assembly GCF_021018805.1). Lineage (NCBI taxonomy): Eukaryota > Metazoa > Chordata > Aves > Passeriformes > Cisticolidae > Prinia > Prinia subflava. The sequence goes on from NW_026960608.1 coordinate 2,386,258, forward strand.
GCTGCAAGTTGATGCGGGCTACAGCCCGATCAAAGAAATAGAGGAGGGATTTGTTAGGAACAAAAGAAAAAAAAAAAAAAAAAAAAAAAAACAACAACAAAAACAACCACCCCACAACTGACCCTCTCCTGGCTAGAGTAACACCCCCCCACACCCCAGACAATCTGAGCAGGGAGAGCTGTCCTGAAGGAAAGTTGCCTGGCAACTTTTCCCTACCTAATTGAAATGTGAAAAGAAGCTGCCCACACCTAGATAGCCCTATTGTCCTTTGTAACTACCTCATTTAGCAAGAGTAACTTCGGCTATGACCAGGACAAATGCATATGCATTTGGATATGCAGATAGGGCAGGGCCGCCCCCGTGGATCCTGGGAGGTTTTTTTGGGGAAACTGCACCCCAGGACAGGAAGCTAGATTCGTCAGAAGAGAATTGGATAGTGCCCTGGCTGAGCGGGGAGTGGATGCACCTCCTGGCCTGGTTTGAAGATTGGCCATGACCTGTGAGGAGCCTGAATGGAATGGGAACTGGCCCGCTGGGCTGGCTGATGCAGAGAATGGGAAACTCTTGAAACTTTTCCCTGAGGGCAAAGAGCTGACTGCCAGTGCTCTGCCTTCTGATGGTTGACCAGAGAGAACTGCCAGCTGTTTCTATGGGAACAAGGACTCAGCATCCACTGGGACAGCACCTGCTCCTTCAGATGGCTGCAGTAGTGTGGAAAACTCCAATCGGACTTTGCAATCCTGCTGATGATTTTAATAATGAGCTGATCACTTTAATAAAGAGCTGAATATTAATAAAGGCATATGCCCTGTTCTTTTCAATTTCTTACTGTGGAAGAACAGGGAAACTGTGTGGGGTCGGAGCTACCCCTCCCCTTCCTTTTCGTGGAGGGGTTTGTTTTGTGTCCCGGCCGGAATCTGTTGGATTTTTAGTCAGACTCTGTTAAAATCCCTGGCTGAGGTTGTTTAGGGTCCTGAAGGGACCCTCAGCTGTTTTTTGTTAATTGAGTTTAAAATTGTTAGTGTTTGAAGTTGAGTCCTAGAAGGAAAAGGGAAACCCGGCAGCCCAGAGTGTGCAGAGGAAGTGAAGAGTTGGGAGTTTACTCCCAGTGCTGGCGGAGGTGTCCGAGAGGTTTGTAGTGCTGAGATGTGCAGCTGATATAGTTCACGTTGTGCCTTTCAATTTTGTAAGTCAAATGGTGGCAGAGGCTTGGTCAACATTTCGAAAGGCTTTAGAACAGACTACAGCTGCAACTTGCACAGCTCTTTGTGCACTGTTAAATTGTGAAATCTCTGCCAAAGCCCGGCTGGTGCTTTGTAGGATTCCCATCTGTGCTTTAATCACAGCATGGCAAGAGATACGTTTGGTTTTTAGCTGTACACTTGCTAAGGTATATGTAAAGCTGCTTGCAATATTGGAGTGCATTTTAACTGCAGCATATCCAATCCAAGGAATACAAAGTTCAGCAGAAGACTGGATATAACCAACAGGCCGAGGGGGGAGGAAGAATTTTTGTTTTGTTATTTTGTGTGTTTGAAGTGAAGTGATTGGAGATTGGATTGTAATTGTGTGGTTTCCTTTAGAGTAAATAAAAAGGAGCTTTTCCCCTTTCCGGCAGTGTGGTGTGTGTGTGTGTGGCAAGTATACAACTATCTTTTCCAGCAACCAGTGCCCAGAACTACGAAGGGGTGATGAACAGAGAAAAGGTGATTGGAAAGGAAATGGGGTGGTTGCTCATGTAAAGGAGGACTGAGGAGGACTGGAAGGCCCTATCCTAGGGGACCCTCTGGTTATAGTCAAACTAGGGAACAAGGAAAAAGAAGTGGAATTTTTAATAGACACAGGAGCAACATTTTCAGTGTTGAATGTTGAATGAGGCCCTAATGCTTGTAACAAAAGATTATGTTATGCCGAGGTCGTGGTACGGGTATAGAGTCTCTAAAGGTCTTACAACATTTTAAGATCTAAGCAGAGTGGTTTATTATATAAAAGCATGTATCTGAAAGCGCGAGAGTCCTAAGAGTGATCTTACAATACAATCAATTATAAACATAAACAAGCAAAGTCTAAATAAAACAATAGCCAAAGCATAGAAATCTTAACACACAAAGTTCTAGTGAAACAACAAGCAGAGCATAGAATTCCTAACAAGCAAAACTCTAGTAAGACTATAAGCAAGCATAAACCTGACATTACAGCCTCTAGGTAAATCAGCCTCCCATCTCCTGACCCCAAGCAGGATTTTCCAACCGTGGGGTCACAATAACAGAAAGGGATCACAAGGTCACAGATCCCAGACAGGGGTCCTGGCCGCGTGGATCACAACAACAGAAAGGGGCCCCGCGATTCCGAACCCACGCAGAGCCCTCGTTCGCGGAATCACGATGGTGATGGGGAATCCTGAACCACACAGAGTTCCCGTCCGGGGGGTCGCAGGGACAAGGAGGGGTCCTGGGGTCCCAAACCCACACAGTTCCCGGTTGCAGAGACAGGAAGGAGGTCCCGGGGTCTCGAACCCTCGCAGACTCCCCAGCAGCCCCGAACAGAGTTCCAGGGCAAACTCCGGAGGGGGAAAGGGAAGGGACGGGATCGCAGGGGCAAGGAGGGGTCCCAAACCCTCGCAGGGGGAAGGGAAGGGACCCCAGGGCCCATATCCCAGGCAACAATAGATGGTACCATTAGAATCCCATTCAGCTCCCTGGCAGGGCTCCTTCCTCAGGCTGCAGAAAGTGGAGGTTGGATCGATAGAGCGGATTGATCAATCGACCCCTTCACTTCCAACCCAGAGGCTTTTTATCCCAAATTACAAAATGCATATTCATATATTTTATCTACACACTAACCAATCTAGGTACAATTCTAAAGTTAGTAAAACTATGAAAAACAGCATCAAAACCTACGCACATAGCATATCTATTAACGTAAAACTATCTTGCTAGCATAAAGTTCTATCTTGTTATGTAGAAAACTTCTATCTTAGCATATATGAAAAACTCTGTCTTCCCTACACAGAGTTCATACAAAATTACAACAGCACTTTACCCTATTTTTGTTATGTCTATACTCTATCACTAGGCCTAAAGCTCTGTCCTTGTACACTAACAACTAGGACTTAGGGCATATGAAGTTTAAACTGAGGATTAGATTTCTACTTTATGCATCTAAAGCTTTATATATTCTAATTTTTCTAAAGGTTTTAATTCTATCCTTTCATATTTTACTCTCTGCCGAAGATCCATGGAAACATGGACTCCAACAGTAAGGGGGGCAACTGGCCAGTCTGAAAGAGCTTATTTTTGTAAACCATTGAAGTATAAATTGGGGAAACAGTGGGGAATTCATCAGTTTTTATACATGCCTAATGCTCCATCTGCACTTTTGGGCAGGGATCTGCTGGAGCAGTTGGAAGCAAGAATAATATTTAAAAATGGGGAAATTAGTTTGGAGGTAAAAGATCAGCAATATGTAGAATTGTAATAAATGTAAAACCAATTCCAAATTAATAAATGATTTTTTTAATTTTTAAAGAATCAGCAAACAGAATTTCGGGTAAGCCAACAATCAAAGAATCAGTGTCGAGTCCCGGGATCAGCACTGGGTGAACCTTAGCTGCAGCCTCTATCGCACCGTAGCTCCCCTGTTCACGTCTTTGGTTTTGTGAGTCCTGTTTATATACAGTTTTTTTGCGGGACAGGGTATTACTGAATGAAACCAGGGTCTCTATATGGGGCTGGAACAAAGCAACGTACAATACGACCAATGTGGTTACAACATACGTCCTCCCCTTTATTTCCGAAATGGCTGGTTTTATAGTGTCAGATAGTTTACAGTTGCAGGTGCATTTCTATTGGCATTCAGCATGAGAAAGAATGCAAACAATCTTAGCTTAAGGCAGCGACCGTGTTTCTACTCTAACTGTCCTAGCTAAAGCATGCACACACCTTAACTTAATTTCTAACTGCTCCACAAGTTTAGTCTACTTCTACATGGACCCAAATCTGAGGCCTAGCAGGCCCAAATCTGAGGCCCAGTTTGGGATAGCTCAAACTTCATTCCATAACACATCATGCTCCTGCTACAACTTAATACTTCTCTTTGTCCCTTCAGTTTTTCTTCATATTCATGTAGATTCATCCTCGCCACCTGGGTCAGTTGAATAGTTCTTCCAAGGGGAGATGAATATTAAATATGATTTCTGGGAATCATGCATTGAGATGCGTGTCCCCGATGGTGGACTGAGATCCATATCGGTGGTAATGGTTGGGTCGTTCGCAGCTCCATCTCTGGAGAAGACCCATCTTCCTTGGACCTCCCCTCCTTTCTGCTGTAAATTCAGTCGTTCCCAGGTTGCCGGCAGAGTCATTTTCAATTCCCGAATCCATTTATCCCCAGGCTCGAATGATTTTTACCATTTATTTTAAAGAGCACAACTTGGTTTATATTACACATACATTATAAACACAAATTATCCCACATTATTTATCACAGAATTGTTAAGCCTAATGCTAATAACCAAAGAAATTGAAGTTGCAGATGAAGCAGAGAATTTTAAGAAAATAATGAATCAGATATTCCCTGGAGTGTGGGCTCCTAATATTCCAGGGAGAGCAAAGAATGCCCTACCAGTGCAAATTAGGCTCAAAGAGGGAGGACAGCCAGTAAGAGTTAAGCAATACCCCCTGAGAAAGAAGATAGAGAAGGGATTAGTCCAATTATTGAAAACTTTTTGAAGATAGGACTACTGAGGGAGTGTCAATCTGATTTCAACACTCCTATTTTGCCAGTGAAGAAGCCTGATGGGTCATACAGGTTAGTAAAAGATTTAAGGGCTGTTAACAAGGTGACTGAAGACTTGTACCCAGTGGCTTCCAATACTTACATCCTGATAACTCGTTTAACACCTGAATTAACTTGGTTTGTGGTTTTAAATTTAAAGGATGCTTTCTTTTGCCTTCCTCTCCAGTAAGCCAGCGGGAAAATTTTTGCATTCAAGTGGGAAAGCCCCAAAACTGGGCGGAAAACTCAGCTCACATGGTCCGTATTGCTGCAAGAGTACAAGCACTCCCCCACTATATTTGGGGAGCAGCTTGCAAAGGATTTGGAGTCTTGAGAACCCCCACCAGGAGAAGGACAGTTACTTCAGTATGTGTATGACCTCCTAATAGCCACCCGGACCTAGGAGGTATGTGTGGACTGGACAGTAAGCCTCCTAAACTTTTTGGGCCTGCAGGGGTATCGGGTATCCCAAAAGAAAGCCCAGATGGTGAACCAGACAGTTATCTACCTGGGATATGAAGTGAGTGCTGGACAGAGGACCTTGGGACAAGATCACAAGGAAGCAATATGCCAAATGAACTAAATTTGTGTTGGTTTTTGTGGTTATTTTCTCTTTTTTCTGTGAGATAGATTTTTGGAAGGAAAAAGGCAAAACAGGCCTAACTTAAAGGTTACAAAAATAGTTTTATTAACACAAACTAAAGGAAGGAAAAAAAATTGAATTTAAAAAAAAGAGGAAAATTTGAACCTTTCAAAACCCTTCTCTCTTGTTATAAACGCCAGGACAAATTTATTGCCAAATTCAATAGTTTGGTTTATTAACATCCAAATCACAAAATTTAGAATCAAATTATAACAATTTCAAACAATAAAAACAAAACAATTCGAACCCCACGAACAGCGAAACTTACTTGACCGAAGTTCTCCTGGGAAAAGTTGAGTCAAGGGTGACCCCAGAAACACAGGACCTGGCGGTCGGTGTTTCTAACCGGGTTCACGCCTTTGCTCACCTAAAGGCCCAACTTAAATACCCTTAGCTTCCCCCTCGGCAACCCTCCTCCCATTGTTTCTCTAATCATCGGCCATTAACTTTATTTACATTAAATCCCGAAAGGGTCCCTGGGCACATTCAAATGCTAATGTCCAGAGTTAGTCCTTGCTTTGAGTAACTGTCGTAGAGGTGTGTGATGACCGATGTAAGTCTTTGCTGGCACGTCTTTGCTGGCACGTAGCGTTTGATCGTTGCAAGTCCCGATGAGTTTAGCTGCACGTAGGCAGGGGTAAGTCATCAGCGCCTCGTGTTCTCACCTTCTATTTTTGGAACCCGGAAGATCAGGGAGGTGCTTTCCAGAAGTTCGTGAAACGTGCGGGTTGAGCAGACACACACATACCTTTATACAATATATATCACAGTTCCCAATCTATAATTATTTATAGAACATGAATTAAATAACCATATTTCCCACAACTCCCCCATTTCTTTTCTTTTGTCAATAATTTTAATTCATGTTTTGTATTTAACTTAATTGTTTTCCTCTCTCGAGTTTCCCGTTCCTTGAAGAAACACCTGACCAGCGATTCCTGAACCATGTTTGCCTTTTCTGCTTTTCTTCTATCTTTCCAATTCCCATGTCCCTGACTGCCTTTGAGTGCCAGCTAGTTACTTGTGTCTTAACAGGGGTAACTTTTTGGAGGAGCCTTATGTCACAGGGCTAGCCCTTCACCGAGCGCACAGCCTGGTTCACACTCCCTAGAGTGATCCGCAGAAGCTTCCCTCTGTCTGGCCCAGCGTCTGTCGGGTAGCAACCGAACAACGGGGAAGTTTTCTCTTCGCGACAGCAGGGGCTCTCTGCTCGGACCCTCGGGGTGGTTCGGACGGCACACCTCCTTTTAAAAGCTCCCCACCGAGATTACTTTACTTGCTCTGCCACACACGGCACTACATTAGTTCGACGGCACTCCGTGGCTAACACTTGGGCCTTTAGATCCAATTTTCCCTTTAACCCCTTTTCGTATATTGAATACCACCTGGGATAATTTGGTTCTATCAATCCCAAACGTGTGGCACAGTTTAAGAATCGCATAGTCAGAGTCTGTTTTTCCTCAGAACACCTGGGGCATAACCCCAGCGGCCCCCACCCCCACTTGCAGTGCATCACCCAAATTTCAAGACAATAATTGTATTTGAAATGGATATATGGATTGCAGGGGCATCCAAGTTCAGAGCAGCACATGGATATTTCTTCTGCCATTTGTTTCTGATATCCTGGGGTTGGAGTTCTTTCTCTTTAAGTTTCTGGAGCTCCGGATTCACCCTTCCCGATGTTCTAACACCTTCCTTCTGGTTATCCTTCCCTCTCTTAGTCCTCCTTGTCAGGTGGTTATTAAGTTTCCTTTGAGGCTCCTTTAGGCTGCAGCTTAATGTTCCTCAGGGCGGTTGCGTCCTCGATACAGCCGGGACATCAGATCTCTGGGGGAAGAGATGACATTCCACTCGGGGTTTTCCCTCGGGGCTGGCTGTTAATTTCTTAGCTCTGGAGGCGTGTGCCCAATCTCATTCAGCTGCTGTATCTGCAATTAAAGGACAAGAAAGGGTCCCTCCCAATGAGGGGTTAATGACACCGCTTTCCAAGCTCTTATCAGTACTTTATCTCCTGGTTGTATATCATGAATATACATCGAAATCCTGCAACTTTCTCAGATTGAATTTACCTAGTACAAAATTCCAAACCAGCCCAATACTTACAGGAATATTGTACAGAGAGAATCCCTGTCATGTCTACCATCCAGAAAATCTGAATATTAGAACAAGTTATCTAATAGTACATTCACACCTTTACCATAAAAACAGTTTTGTCCCTGGATCACTATGATTTCCACATCACTATTCACACAATGTACCATACAATCCAGAATTTTCCCCCCTTTTTTTTTTGTACTGTTACAGGAAAAATTAAAATTAACAGAAAGAGAATTTTACTTCTTATTAAACGAGGTTTATACTGAAACATACAAACAATTCTTTTTACATCCTACCAATACTTCTGACAATGTCCACTGGATATATAGCGAGCAAACAATAAACACTAAGACTACTCCAAATCCCATAGCATTAACACAGGTTTTAGCTTTTTAAGGAAAATTCAGTTAAAAAAATCATAGACAAGCACAAACAATTTGGGCTTATTTCAAGAACCAAACTCAGCACATTCAGAGTGATTTGGTATACAGACAAACATTCATAAAACCCAGTATCCTACAATGCTCTGTGACAACAGCAGTTTCCAGGACAATCAGCTGTTAAGGTTACACCCATCCTCACTCAGTTTCTACAGTCTCAGTGCAATGAGGCTGCACTACTGCTAATTAACTGAACTACAAATTTATATTCCAGACCCCTACTCAGCACATTCTCAGATACACACAGCCAAAAGAAGGAAGCAAATTGAGTGAGACAATGGGACCACCTTCTGTCCCTATTTTCGATGTGCACCCTGCCATGGCCATTCTCACTCAGCCTCCAAGAAGCATCTGCCTTCACAACTGCTTCTCACCCTTGCTTCAGCCACCCCTAATGATCAGCAAAATTAACACAATTCCAGAAGTACTATCGGACCTTTCAGCTCTGCTGTTAGCTTGATGGCGACACTTCTTATTTTGGTTTGTAATTCCACTGCCTCGTAGCAATTGTGACTACACTCCTCTGATCCTCCCCAGGACAGAAACTGGGCGGGGTTTCGAGCCGCAGCAGTACGGAGTTCTAACTCCCGGGAATTTACCAGAATTGCCTCATATTTCAATAGCCGGGATTCAGTAAGCCATTTATCTGCATTCTGTTGCAATATACCCCTAACATTGTGAGGGGTATACATTACCAAAGGGGCACCGAAAGTTACTTTCTTTGCCTCCTCTACCATCAAAGCCACGGCCACAATTGCCTGTAAGCATGTGGGCCATCCTTGGCTAACAGGATCTAATAAATTTGGAACATACCCCACTGGTTTCCTGGCTCCCGCCCACTCCTGTGTAAGAACTCCATACGCCGTGTGATCGCTAACATCCACGAAAAGCTGGAACTCCCGGTTAATATACCGGGGCAGTTCCCATCAACTACTCGTGCAGATCCGTCTACAAACCATTTCTCACAGACAGGATCAGCTGCAGACCCCTATTTCAGCGTGGCAAGATACCATCCTGCAGCAGTAGCTGAAGTGACTTCTTCACTTCATCAGGGAGCCAATTCAAACAATCAGTGAGCAGTACAACTTAATAAAGGATAACTTTAAGCAAAATTTGTACCTAATACAAATTAAGAGAAAAACTTAGACCTTACCCATAATCCTGGGGGAGTATTTTAACAAGACAGAAAAAAAAAACAAGGCACACTAAATAGAAGAAAATGATATTACAAATAGCAGAACTTATTCCTTCACCACTTATAGAATATTCTAGACATATACAGATGCTATAAGAACAAAAATGGCATCGCCTCAGGCACTTCTAACTTATTGCGGGTCTGAGCTTTCTTCAGTTTTTATCAAAAGAAGTGAATAAAGTAGCAAGACTAACTCATCTATTTTAGATGGAAGGCATCAAAAGCTATGGTTAAAACGCATCAAAATACTCTGTAATATACTATGCATTACTTAAATTCGGAACTTAAAACTCAGAAAAGTTTTCCAAAGCCAGGAGTCACTGTAAACATCAGGCCCCGGTAATCAGACGGCTTTATCTAGTACAATTACCAGAACATTAACACTACTGCTTCTTACCTCAGTCCTAAAAAGACTTCACAAACTTAGCCTTTCTTAACAAGCAAACTCGAGTTAATTTATGCCTAATTCCCAAAGCAAAGCTCCTGTATTTGCTATCTATTCTTGCGTATTATTAAACCTAAATACCTGGCTCGAAGGACCACAAGCAAACACCGACCAAACTTAACACTGGTGACAAAATGCTGCCTCTCATACATCACTTACTCTCCACTCCTGAAAACACAGGCACCAGGGCAACCTCAAGGTTCACATCCTCCAAACTGAGGAGCAAGTAAGAAGACATAATATCAAAGGGACAACACAAACTATCTCCTTCTAAGGAGTCAGTAATTAAAATTAAGAATCTTGGTTCCCAACTAGATAAAATACACAGAATAGGAACGGTAAAGAATAAAGAAAAATCCTGTAACTACCAACACAGAGAATTATACCACTTTCCCAACTTAATACTACAATCCCGACTCCAACTATCATTCTAACACTATCTCGACAGAAAGATTTAGTTTCTTGCCTCTCAACAGCCACTTTAGTTCGGACTCCACCGGCCACATGCTTCAACCTTTTGAAAGAAAAACTGAAACACACAAAACCCTTGCAATACACTGTCTGCCTACACAAATGCCATATTCCTGCTCAAGCTAACAATCCGAATTCAATATGTAGCAATTGTTTCAAACATAGACAAGCTACATACACCATACTATCAACATTTTGATTTGCACAAAATCCTCACATGCAGTAGCCAGGCAACCAAAAGGAAGATATATTTTCAGCTTTTCAAGAACAAACACCTAGGTATTTCCCACGCATAAGTATAGCTCTCATTCTTGGTCTCTTCTCTCAATACTTTTATCCATTTTTGCTTCCTATTTCGCCTTACGGGGCGGTTTTCTGCCCCAGGCAGCCTCGCCTAGTCACTTTAAAACTGCCGCTTTCTTTCGTCTCCCGGCAACCATGGACTGACTCGCCCTGCCGCTTGCGGGAAGGGGGCGGGTTTCGTTCCATTCCCACGTTAGTGAAAAGAGAAAAAAAAAAAAACTCCGCTGATCTCGTCCAGGAGAAAAAAAAACTCTTAAAGCAAAATACACAACTCTAGGGAGTCTCCAAAATGTATTCAGCCTGAAGTAAAAGATCTACCACCACCAAGGAAAAGAGTAAGCAAGATTCCTTTCAATTCCTTTTTCTATCTTTTCTCCTTTTGCAGACTTACGTGAATTCTCGCATTTCTAATTTCACCTTTGGTAATTTACGGGAATGTTTCTTTTTCCCCATTTTTCCTCCCGGGCCGTTCTTGCTCTCACACCAACTGTCCCACCCTGAATCCCTCCCGGGCTCTTCAAGATCTCCTTCTGGGGTCCTGGTTTTAGCCAGGGCTCTAACTGGTGTATACCTGTCTGGTTTATTCTTCCACCCTTCGTTTTCTTACCCTTCTTCTTTTTTTCTCCATAGTTTAGCGTCGGTGGCCGAGGTGCGGGGTCAGGACCAGAAACGGGGGCAGGATTCCCTCTCGGGAATCTCCTTGAACGGGAGGGAGGTTTCTGGAGTGGCCGCTGAGCTCGGGGCTCCGCATGGGTCTCAGATGGCAGTGCTAACTCTGCCCCTGAGAAGGCCGGGGAGGAGGAAGGAGTAGGGGTAGGGGCTGGCAGGACGGGGGCCACCGAGCCGTGAGAGAAGTTTATCCCGTAGTCCAGTTCATTCCGTGTTTCCCTTTCCTCAGAATACAGCTTTACTCGTACCTCATACCATAACAGAACATATGCCAATTCCTCAAATTCTCTCCTTTTCTTCTTCGCTACATGTTCTCACAGAGCTTCCCACGCCCATTCGTCAAAAGTACCAAACACAGGCCATATAAGATTAGGTCCTATCTCCTTTCCTCCCCAAACATTCATACACAAATAAATCATCCGATCTTTAGATGCTCCTCTCCTAATTGGGCATTCTTGCCAACCCTGCAACAACTTTCCTAATGGACTTTTCCGGGGGATTTCCAGAGCAGCCCTCGCTGAGGTTTCCCTTAAGGAATCCTCCCGATCTCTGCTGAGATCTGATCCCATACTCCCCGTGGCACAGAAGTTATGGGATACCAAAAATTAAATCCCGAGTTTCCGAACTCGATGCCGTTAACTTAATGATCCAACGGATGACCGTTCCGTGGATGTTCGGTTAACCGCGGGGCTCTGTAACCGCCACCGAAAAAATTAACGGACCCCACCTGGTCGCGGTCAAGAAGGCTTACTCGTCCCCGAACTCAAAAAGGGACGTCCTCTTTCCTTCAGGACCCCCTGGTGACCTCCCCCCACCCCGTCGGGTAACACTCACACACGAAGCGAAATATCACGCGTTCCAATCGCTTCCCCGTCGGTCGGCCGTGTCCCTCGCGGGAGCAGCGGAAACGCGACCTTAAGGTCCGCTCTCGCTTCGTGATAAATCACGTCTCATTCACACACACTCACACGCACATACACGTTCTCAAGCACTTGGTCACCCCCACTCAACCAAGCTATACTTACGGTCCTTTTCCTGCGTGGATTCTTCGTGCACTTAGATTTTTACGAGTGAAACAATACCGCGGTTCCAGGGGAAAAACCCCTGCTGAGTTCCCGAGCCCCCCCCAAGCTAGCTTGTCCTAATGCCTAATCCCTTCGCTGTTGTGGGTTCTGGGTTCGTAAAGCCAGTTGTTTCTTCCGGACTTACCCGCTCTGCCAGGCCGCTTTTTACGGCGGGGCACCCCCTGGTCAGAAGCAGGGATCCGTAGAATATTCAAAACTGGCCCCGCTGTTGGGCGTCAAAATTGTTATAAACGCCAGGACAAATTTATTGCCAAATTCAATAGTTTGGTTTATTAACATCCAAATCACAAAATTTAGAATCAAATTATAACAATTTCAAACAATAAAAACAAAACAATTCGAACCCCACGAACAGCGAAACTTACTTGACCGAAGTTCTCCTGGGAAAAGTTGAGTCAAGGGTGACCCCAGAAACACAGGACCTGGCGGTCGGTGTTTCTAACCGGGTTCACGCCTTTGCTCACCTAAAGGCCCAACTTAAATACCCTTAGCTTCCCCCTCGGCAACCCTCCTCCCATTGTTTCTCTAATCATCGGCCATTAACTTTATTTACATTAAATCCCGAAAGGGTCCCTGGGCACATTCAAATGCTAATGTCCAGAGTTAGTCCTTGCTTTGAGTAACTGTAGTAGAGGTGTGTGATGACCGATGTAAGTCTTTGCTGGCACGTCTTTGCTGGCACGTAGCGTTTGATCGTTGCAAGTCCCGATGAGTTTAGCTGCACGTAGGCAGGGGTAAGTCATCAGCGCCTCGTGTTCTTACCTTCTATTTTTGGAACCCGGAAGATCAGGGAGGTGCTTTCCAGAAGTTCGTGAAACGTGCGGGTTGAGCAGAAACACACATACCTTTATACAATATATATCACAGTTCCCAATCTATAATTATTTATAGAACATGAATTAAATAACCATATTTCCCACATCTCTTCCCCACAAACTGTTTACTTTCCCACAACCAACACAGAGGGACAAATCTATGATTTTCAGTCAGTTTCACCATTTAAAAATAATCTTCCATTACTTTGGGAGAGGAGTCTCTCTTGATGTCCTCATGAAATTTCCCCACTGTTTTCTTGTAGGTTTTAACTGCCACAAAAAACCCAGCCGCCCAGTAAAAAAAACCTGCTTCTGTGACCCCTCCCATTAGCAGTTTCCCAGGCTGCTTATAGGTCATGGGTCTAGACTTTTGCTTATTAGGGTGTCACCTTTTAAAGATGCACAACTCAAAGGAACAAAGGATTCTTCTTCTCAGGGAACAGAGATATCTTCTCACTTCTTCACCAGCACAATGGACTTATCTCTATCTCTGTTCAAGCACCTCATAAGATCAATATCACTTAGTCTATCACACACACCTTTGTTCAAAATCTACACTCAAATTTGCACAACATCTCCCTAAATGCATATCTTCCCATGATTTGAAGGGATATGTTAGTCCAGTTTTCATGGTTTACATCCAGAGAAGTCCAGTTAGAAATGTCCACTTTCTTCAATCTCTCTTTTTGATAATTTTCATCAGTTCGTTCGCTGACATCATATCATGCTGTCTTTCTAGTGTTAAATCACTGTCTTTTTTCTCTCTCAGGGAAAGGGTTGGAGTTCTGAAAGTTTTATCTCACCAAGAAAGGGTTAAATCTGCCCAGGTCTGCGATGGTCAGTGTGATCAGCTGCTCTGAAGAAGTTGGGGTTTTTCCTCTCCTCTCCTCTCCTCTCCTCTCCTCTCCTCTCCTCTCCTCTCCTCTCCTCTCCTCTCCTCTCCTCTCCTCTCCTCTCCTCTCCTCTCCTCTCCTCTCCTCTCCTCTCCTCTCCTCTCCTCTCCTCTCCTCTCCTCTCCTCTCCTCTCCTCTCCTCTCCTCTCCTCTCCTCTCCTCTCCTCTCCTCTCCTCTCCTCTCTTCTCTTCTCTTTCCCTCTCAGCCCGGAAGTCACTGGAGGAGGGGTAAGGGGGGGTGGGGTTTCAGGGTTATTGATTCCCTGAGATTCTCCTTGGAGTTGCTGTTCCCTAAGGTACTAAGGGTTCCCCCAAAGTTGCTGTTCCCTGGGAGTTTCCTCTGGGTTGCTGTTCCCAGAGGTAATAAGGTTTTCAGTCTTCTCTTTGCCCTAAGTGTTTCACACCAGAGGTAGAGACGACAAGCTGAGTCCGCCAGTGCATATTTCCAAGGTTGTTTATTATTCATTATCTCAGTTCTTTTTCAGCTCTGCCAGGTCTCCCTGGCAGGGTACCTTATCTTAGTTCTTTCTCAGCTCTGCGAGGCATCCCCAGCAGAGCAGGACACGCGGCGGACTGTGCGGATCAGAGGGTCCTGGACCTTTTGTACCATTCCCCTGATCCAACCACCGTCCAAAACGTACTTTTTATTTACAGAATCATACCAATACTTACTACCTATGTTAACATGTCGTTTCTACTCTAAACCAATCCTTAAAATCCAACTCAGCAAAGATGGGGGACGTGAGCAAGAACAAGGAGCACAGGGGCCACTCCCCAATTCCTCCATCTTGCCTCTTCAACCCCATATACTGAGAATCCTAGATTCTACATTTACATTCTATGATAAACTAACTACTACTTATTTTGAATTCTCTCAGCTTGTGATTCTTCATACAATGTGGGCATTCACTCCCATGGCCAGGGATCAGAGGCAGTGTCCTCCTGGGCTCTGTGTGAGGCTGGTTGACCCCCTTGTACAGATCCCAGACCCCCCTGTCTGGTCTCCAAGCCCTCCAGGGTGGCAAGAGGGATGTTCTAGACTCCGACAGGGGGGATGGTGGACAGGGAGGACAGTCCTTGCCCATCCCGTGGTGGTAATGGGGGTAGGCTCGGCCCAGCTGGGCCCAAAGGTGTTATCAGGGGCCCAGCTCCTGCTGCTTCCTCCCGGCTCGGCTGGCTCCAGGATTCCGGCCGCCTCCCTCGCCGGCCAGCCAGGGCCCAGAGGCACGGCCAGGCCTGAGCTGACTCCTCCCCAAGGGGAAGGGAGCAGCAGGGCCAGGCCAGGCCAGCCTAGGCCATCCTAAGAGAACAGCCCGGCTCGATGTTACCTGTTTGAGTGATCGGGAGGAAAAGGCAGACCTGCCCTCATTCAGAATTTTATATGGGTATTCCTCAATGTAATAAACACCAATCGCTTGTTTTAGAAATTTATGAAAGTTTAATAACAATAAAATGGTTATATAAAAAATAGTAATACAAATATAATAATAAAGGTTAAACAATTTAGAGTTAGGACAATTAATAAGACAATAACAGCAAAGAGTTACAGCCCAGGCTGGGTCCCCCTTCCTAGACAAAAGTCAGCCAGGAGAAGGACCACGTTGAATGAGAATTTACCCCTTAAGAGGAGTCACCTCATGATTATGCATATTTTATTTAAAACAAGAAATTTTGCCTGGTACTTGTCAAAAACTTTCTGTTAATCCCCCAGGCACCTTTGAGTCTAAGTCAGGCTTGAAGAGGTTGTTTCTGTTGATTAGGAAGCCATAAATCCCTCTCCTCTGGAAAATTTAGGGGTTTCTGTAATTGTTGTCTCTGTGCGAAGAATTTCTTGGTTATCTTCTCTTTTTCTTGAGCTAAAAAAGAATATCTCACACACATAGTTCTTATTTTTGATTACTAAAGCTTAATGTTAATTACAAAACTACATTTACTATATTATTCAAATGTTAATACAGCATAACTTTTCAACCTAGCATAATACATATAGTAAATATCTGCGTAGAGCCATATAATATGCATTTTTCACACTCAAAGTCACATCCAGCCTCTTCAATGGTCCAGCCATATGTCAATATTCAAAAATGGACTCTGATAGGTGCCAGTTTCAAAACATTCTAAGGTCCTGACAGGCAACTATTTTCACTTTAACTAAAAACCAAACTGTGTCAACCTGTAACACCCTGAAACCCCAGACAGTGAAGGAAGTGAGAACCTTTCTAGGCATGACAGGGTGGTGCAGACTGTGGATTTATAACTATGGGTTGCTTGTTAAACCTTTATATGCCTTGATCACACAGGGGACTAGGAATCTTCAGTGGACAAAAGATGCAACACGAGCCTTCGACCAGATAAAGAAGGCCCTCATGTCAGCCCCAGCCTTGGGACTTCCAGACATGAGTAAACCATTCTTTCTGTTTTCTCACAAAAAGCAGGGGATTGTTTTATGAATATTAGCACAGAACCTAGGTTTGTACCGGAGGGCAGTTGCCTACCTCTCCAAACAGCTGGACATGGCAGCCAAAGGGTGGCCAGGATGCCTCAGAGCTGTCACACCAGTGGCAGTGAATATCCAGGAGGCACGCAAGTTCACCCTAGGCCAGAAGATCACTGTGCTAGTATCCCATACATTATCTGCAGTCCTGGAAGTGAACGGGGGGCATTGGCTCTCCCCACAGAGACTCCTGAAATACCAGGCCATGCTGATGGAACAAGATGATGGGTAGATTGTGGTAACTAACATTGTGAACCCAGCTTCCTTCCTCAGCAGGAGTATGGGAGAACCAGTGATCCATGACTGCCTGGAGACCATCAAAGCCACCTACTCCAGTCGCCCGGATCTGAAGGATACCCCGCTTGAGAATGCTGAGACCTGGTTCACTGATGTAAGCAGCTACGTCATCAGTGGAAAAAGGCATGCTGGTTATGCAGTTACCACAAGCAGAGGTAATAGAGTCTGGACCATTACCAACAAACACCTCTGTTGGAGTCTAGAACATCCCTCTGGCCACCCTGGAGGGTTTGGAGACCGGACAGGGGGGTCTGGGATCTGTACAGGGGGGTCAGTTAGACCCACACAGATCCCAGGAGGACACTGACTCTGATTCCTGTCTGTGGGAGTGAACACTTACATGCAGGAAGAATCACAAATCCTAAGAATTTGAAATAAGTAGTGGATGGTTTATTATAGAATATAAATATAGAAATTAGGATTCTTAGCATATGGGGCTGAAGAGACAAGATGGAGGAATTGGGGAGTGGCCCCTGTCCTCCTTGTTCTTGCTCTCGTCCCCCATCTTGTGCTGAGTTGGGTTTTAGAGATTGGCTTAGAGTGGAACTGACATGTTAGTAAAGGTAGTAGGTATTGGTAAAATTTTGTAAATAAAAAATACGTCTCAGACAGTGGTTGGGTCAAGGGTACTGTACTTAAGGTGCGGGGCTCTCTGATCCGCCCAGTCCGCTGCGTGTCCTGCTCTGCTGGAGATGCCTTGCAGAGCTGAGAAAGAACTAAGATAAGGTACCCTGCCAGGGAGGCCTGGCAGAGCTGAAAAAGGACTGAGATAATGAAGAATAAACAACCTTGGAAATGTGCACCGGCGGACTCAGCTTGTCGTCTCTACCTCTGGTGTGTAACACTTAGGGCAAAGAGAAGACTGAAAACCTTATTACCTCTGGGAACAGCAACCCAGAGGAAACTCCCAGGGAACAGCAACTCTGGGGGAACCTTAGTACCTTAGGGAACACCAACCCCAAGGAGAATCTCAGGGAATCAACAACCCTGAGACACCTCTGTACAGAAAGCTGAAATAATTGCCATAATTCGGGCCTTAGAGCTGGCAAAAGGAAGAGAAATTAACATCTACACAGATTCAAGGTGTGCATTTGGGGTGGTTCATGCACATGGAGCCATTTGGAAGGAGAGAGGACTGTTGAACTCACAAGGGAAGAATATTAAACATGCACAAGAGATACTGAGACTAGATGCAGTACAGCTACCTGAGAGGGTAGCCATCATGCATATCAAGGTGCACCAAAAAGTGAGCTCTGAATTGGAAGAGGAAAACATGCTGTCGGACAGAGGCAAAAGACGCAGCCAAAGGTGAGATACCTGATGAGACAGTTGAGGCAGCACTGATACCAGATGGAAAAATTTCTATTGAAGGTAAGCCAGTGTACAGTAAGAAAGACAAACTTATTAAGGTAGAAAAAGCAAGTTATAATCAGGAGGGATGGACTATAACAGAAGAAGAGAAACTTGTGGTACCCTCCTATTTGTTGTGGTCATTAGTACAGAGGGAACATGAGAAAACACATTGGGGAATAGATGCCCTATGAAACCATTTGAAAGAAAGAATTATGGCCAGAAAATTGCAAGGCACAGTGATACAGGTAAGTCTTCAATGTAGTCTTTGCCTCCAAACTAATCCTAAGACTACCCCAAAGCCTAAAGTTGAACAAATTGGGAAAGGTTGTGGACCTGGGCAGCAATGGCAAATTGATTTCACAGAATTTCCCAGGAAAGGCGGGTATCGTTACCTATTGGTGTTAACTGACACCTTTTCAGGATGGCCAGAAGCTTTCCCTACTAGGACAGCTAAAGCACGGTGTTGTGGTTTGTTTGCCTTTGTTCTGGCTTGTTAAGGTTTTTCCTTTCTGTGATATAATCATTACGAGTTTACACCCTCCCCTTTATATGTCAATCCTTCCTAACCACCTCCCTTGATCCTCAAAGTTCGATGCCAATCCTCATACCCTCTCCCTGATCCCTTGTCCATTGCTTGGTGTACGCTTCCCTTCTTCCAGAAGGCTCTAAGAAGGGCATCGAGTGATGGGCTGGAAAGCAATGGTCCCTCCCCTAATCTACCCTCAATGGTTTTCCTTGTTGTCTGTTATGTACCCTGTTCCCTCCCCAGCCTTCCTCCATTGGCTGATGAGTGGTTCCTTGCACCCTCCTCCCTGTAAAAGGGGCTGTTGGCTCAAGTCGAAGTCTCTGCACAGTCTGTACCCCCTGGGTCTAGAAGCTCTCCAGAGACCCCAATAAAGACCTGGATTGTTACCACTGTGGAGAGTCCTCTTTCAGCCTTTGCTTTCTCCTGACGACAGCCTTCCTGTGCATGGGGTAACACCCGTAGCTGCCCCTTGGTACCCCAGGGCACTGAGGAGTGTCCCAGCTGACTGCTGTGCTTACAGCTAGCCGGGGTCTCTGACCAGGGTGATCAGGAGGCGCAGTCTCAGTGCTGGCACCCAACATGGGGCCCCTTTAACTCCGGACCCCGCGGGAAGGACTTGGGTTACTCGCCCGTGCTGTTTGCGCCGGCTGCCGGCCACGTGCTCACCCGTGCCACATTGGGACTGCCACTGCACACGCTGTGCAGGCCTGCCTGGCCAGGAGAGAGACCACGCAGAACCGCCAGAGCTGCACCATTGCCCAGCCAGTGCCGGGGCTGCTCCACCGCCACCACATCGCCTGCCAAGCATGCGGACCACAGCTGCCACCACTGCGGCACCTGCCAAACCCTCTCCACTGCTGCACAGACCGCGACCGCTGCTGCGCCTGCTGCACAGCCGCCAAAACCACATGTGCTGACCTGCCGCAGCCATGCAGGGCACCGGGGGACTGCTGCCGAGAGCTCGCTCAGCCAGAGCGGTGAGCTGTGAACGGCCGTGCACTGCCTGCCTGCGCCACCACGCCGGAACCATCCATAAAGCCTCACAAGTCCCGTTGGCCATCAGTTACCCCAGTGTGTGTGCACCCCTTTTTGGTGGGTGGCACTCCTGGGGAGGGAGCTGTCTTTGGTGACCAGAGAGTCACTCCCAGAGAAAGACACATGCCAGGACCCCTGACCCAAATCAGATTGGGTGAGTATCCCTGTCTCTTTAATCGGGAGCTCATCAGCCCCTCTGGGGAGGTTGTCACATTTCTGCCTCTCAGGGGAGAGTGCAACATTGTTAGTTAGGCTGCACAGCCCTGAGAGAGAGAGAGAAAAAAAAAGTGCCTGCAGTGTATGTGTATGCAGAGTGAGATTCTCTCCTTTTTGTTACCGATTTTGGGTCTCTTTGCATTTTAGTTGCTTTTTTTCCTGGTGTGTGGTGGTTTTGTGGCGTTGGATTTTGTGTGGAAAATGGATGCTAAATTGTCCACATCATAGAAAGAGATTTATTACCAAGTTGTGGGAATCCTAGTGGGTGGGGGGAGACGTTTTTCTAAAGGAGAGTTAAAACAGTTTATTCATTGGCTTTTCTTTAATTTCCCTCAAGTATCCCCTGATCAATTTTATGATGCTAGTTTTTGGGATTTAGTCGGGTCAAAATTAGAAGAATTGGGAAAAAAGGGGGATACATCATCAAAAACTTATTTGTTTTGGAGTTTTCAAATTCAGTGTGTATTAATTGATAGACTGGGCGAGGGAAACAAGTCGACTGTGATTCTACCCCAGTTTCTCCTACCCCCAGTCCTAAACCCTCTTCCCCTCACCCAGTTTCCACTCTGTTCATAACATGCCTCTGGGCTGAACCAGTGAGGCAGAATGAGAGGATGGTGCAGAGGCACCCCAACAGCAGGGAAGGAATGAGCTCCTGAGCACAGCCACACAACATGCTTACTTGGCACACTGCACCCAATCTGCAATTGTCCCCAACCACAGGGCAAAGTCTTCAATGACCTCTTGTCCTGGTTTGAGGGGAAATGAGTTTTTCAGGAAGCTGAGGTCAAACCAATCAGTGGTCAGGTTTGAATGTTGGCACCTAGAGTGGCGACTGAGGGCTTGGACATGCCTCTGAGGACACAAGGGGTTAAAAGCAAGGACTCTCAGAGGGACTTCCTCTTTCTGGCTCCGCTTTCAGGAGAGGAGCATCTTTTTCCTCCCCCCCTGCCCAGCTTACCAGGCTGTGTGGGGGAGGGGGGCCAGGTGGCCGGGCTGAGGTAGGCCCGTATGGGAGGGGAAAGAGAGAGAATGGGACTGGAGCTGGGCCAGCCCCATCCAGGATGGAGGGGTGGAGAACTTCGGAGGTGCCTTCCATCCCCCTGTCCCCATCCCCCCCACCCCCCCTCGTCCCGTCTCCCCCCTCCCCCAGGGAGAAGGTGCCGAGCTGCTGCATGTGGGAGTTGTCGGAGCCTGCGAGTGCCTGGGCCTGTGGCCTTGCCTTGAGCCAGAAGCTTTTAACTCTTTCTGAGGCAGAAGAAAACTATTCCCAGACATTGATTCTTATGGCTGGTGGTTTCAGAAGTGAGAGAGACAGCCTGGGACCGAGATGATATAGGACGATGAAAAGGACCCCCTCGATGGCAGAGATGAAGAGGAGTGGCTTTTGGGCTGGACTTTTCTTGCGTAACGTTAGCCATAGACGGACCCTGAACTCTCCTGAACATAAATAAGACTGTATTTGGGTGGATGCTTTTTGGCTCAAACCAAAGACTTTGTGGCCTATTCTTGGAACCCTCGGCCCCAGGGGTAAATGTGGGGGGGACTGCTTGTCCCAATATGAGAAGATGGCTGGTTTTTGGTACTTGGCCAAACATCCTTAAAAGAGCCCTATATGCGGTTTTGGTCCATGGACGGTGGTGAGAGCACTGGACATGGAAAGGAGGGTGTCACCCTGGCAGACTTCTCTGGGTGGTGCCATGGGTAACATGGGAACACGGGAAGGTGGACCTGTGTTTCCTCTGGGGGGGGGGGTCTGTGGTGCAAGAGAGACTCCTCTCTCCCTGGATGGACTGAAGGTTGTTTTTTTAAGGGATGATGACTTTGATGGGGAACCCAGGGTTGTGGAAGGTTTAAGCAAATAAGATGAGGGTAATGGGCAAGTGTTAACTGTTCAAGCATGTAAGGGATGGAAATTGGGGGAGGAGAAGAAATGTTCTGGGAGGTTTTCATTTCTGCTCTTGGGTGTTTGGGTTTTCTTTTCTATTTTTTTTTTTTTTTTTTTTTTTGTTATGTAGTTTAATAAAGTTTTTTTCTATTTCAAGTTTTAGGTCTGCTCTGCTCTGTTCTTGACCACATCTCACAGTAGCTCATTAGGAAAAACATACACTCATGGGTGCACTGGCATTTGGCCAGTGCCAACCCATGACACCTCTTCACCCTGGGGCCCCAGGGAGCAGCGCAGGTGCCTGCCAGACCCACACAGACAGGAGACCTGATACCTGTGACAGTCCTGCACTCCTTCATGTCTCATCCGGGAGCCAGCAGCACCTCCTACCACTTCTGGCAGCCTCTGTGGCCATCATTTTTGTTATTTATCAAACACATGTAATTTATACATATTCCTTTTCAAGGTTAAGTAAAGATGCCCCATCCACCTCAGTCAAGACCAGTAAATTGTCTTAATTGGTAGTTTTGATGATGCGCCATGATCACGAGCCCATTGGTGTTGATGCCTTAAGTTTTAGCTTTCATGTTTTTCAGATTCTCTGCTGCCTAGGGATGTAGTTTGAGCTTCCTATTAAGTGCTAGTAAGCCGTCTTCACAGAGTAGGTAGACAAAACAAATCCTTTTCCTGGTGAAGACCAAGGACAATGAGCACAACTTTCAGGCCCAAAAGCATAAACAATGGTGGACTGAAGAGAGAAACAAGAAGGACGAGACCTCACAACCTGAAGCTGTAATTGGACAATTACACCCCAATATGCAAATGGACAAAACTTATAAAAGTGTAAGACCTCATGACCAGTGGTCCATTTTGTGGCCATTCTAAGTCCATCTTAGGTGTAGCCCTGGTCAGGTTCTTGTCCTGCCCAAGGTATACCCTTAAAGGCTTTTCAATAAATATCTACTTTATTCTCAAGCTCTGTCCAGTCTCTGTTTCAGGTCAGCCTTCCCAAGACATCAGTGTCCCTACATATTTCTCTTTTGAGGTTTTGGAGGACACAGCTTCCTTTTATCCTAAACTCCTGGCTGCATGTTGCCCTTTTCCTTTCCTCATTGGCTGAGTTACTAGGAAGGGACCACCTTCCCGAACCGCCTACCACATATCCCCCCTTGAACTTGTCATTTCACTCCATATTTGTGAAGTTCACGCTTGTGCAGACCCACTTGTCTGTTTCAGGTGCCAGGCTGTCTGGGGTCTGTAACAAACCTGCTGCTTGAAGTTAGTAGAGACATTAATAACCAATTTAAAGATGTTAATACCCATACCCTCACCCATCAAATTGTTTGTAAAGATATTAGCACACATCTTTCCTATCAATCCCTCCTCTTCTTATTTCTCAGTTTGTCTTTACAAACCCTAGTTATTATTAACTTAAACTTTTTTAACAACCTGGCATGGTATTAACATTTGATTAACATTTAAAATACCCCCTCCCAACTTTTCCACATCTGGCCCCCTGCATCAGGTGTGGCAAGTAAATACACAGTAAATACAGAGAATATAGTAGACAGTGACAGTTCATATTAGCCCACTAATCACTAAAAGTCCTTGTAGATGATTTGTGGTTACTGATAGCAGAGGTCTCCCTTTTCCACCTGCTGAGAAGTCCAAATCTCTGGGGTTTTAGAGACCTTGACTCGAGTATGATGGTTCCACCTGTATTCAGCTGTCCTGACTGCTGTTCCTGCGGTCCAGGTTGCATGTTATGAACAGCAAAGTCAAAAGGCAGTGTCTGTCTGAACTGGGCTTCCTGTCAGAGATTTCATGAGACACAATAATCTAGCCACTTACTGGTTTAAATATGTCAGGAAAATTAATCCACAAACACCAGAGGCTTATGTCCAAAAAGGAAATTGAGGAGTCCTGTAACTTGATTCAAATACAGGGAGACGTCATGGAGCATTTCCCCTGGGGTGTCTCGATTTGTTAGAGGATGCAGCCTCCTTTTTTATCCTAATTTCCCGGTCGCATTTCCCTCTCTCTTTCCCTATTGGCTGAGGCACTTGAGAGGTACAGATTTCCCCAATCGACTAATAGAGACCCCATTTCTAATGTGTACACCCTCCATTTTCTTTTTCCTTGTGTCTCCATTATTTTTCTCGGAGTCCAGGGATTTAACACAGTCTTGAGTGAGTAACAGTCTGTGTCAATTAGTGGAATTCCCATGGAATCTATGGTTCTAACCATTGCTTCCTCCACCTCTCAGTATCTGGCCTTATCAGCCATCAGGCCCACAGTTTGTTTGTAAAGACACTTCCTCCTCATGCCTTTCAATCCCTCCTCTTTTTATTTTCTCAATAATTGTCTTTACAAACTTTAGTTACCATTGACTTTTTTTTTTTTTTTTTGTTCCTGGATCTTTTTTGGTTTTGCAATTATTTGCAGGGACACCATTTTCTGGATCAGTAGGCATGGCTACTTACCTGCATTTCTTTGACCACCTGCTGAATGAGCTGCACTAAGCAAGTCGTAGTGCATGGTAAAAAGGTTAGAGTTGCTACAGCACATAAGAGGAAAAAAACATTCATTTAACCCATAGTCCACCAGGTACCCACATAAACAGGTCCCATTCCCATCATTTTCACATTTGGACCGGTACACGAGCTAACTTTCTTATTACCTTTGTTATTTGTTTGATCACTTTTCCATTGTCATCTACTTGCAAACAGCAGTTTGAGTAATTTTATTTTCCACACACTCCCCTTTCTTCTGCTTAGAGATAATCTAATACCATCTGATATTGAAACATTGCATTTCTCATCTGAATGGATTGGTTGGCAAGGTGATCAAGAGCTGTAGCTGTCTGGTTGGTTACTATTTCAAAGACAGTTTGTAACCTAATTATTCGATTTAAATTATAAATGGGTTCTCTGGCACCTGATATTAATTCATTTGGATTCCCAGGGGCTGGTCCACAGTGTTGCAGGATTCGCTCAGGTGGCCATTCATCTTTTTTACATTTTTGGGTGCTCCCTTCAGCCTGAGATGCATCAGTTGACTGGTTTTTTTTTCTAATTAGATCATCATATACCTTGATTCCTAACTGATTTCCCTGAACTTGTGGTAGCAAAAAGAACAATGGTCTAATATACCATACATAACATATCCCTGACCAGTTTGGAGGTAACCTGCGATAAGCATGTTGGCCACAAATCCAATAATGCTCTTTCAAAGCCCAGGTGCTGTTGGCAAAGGAGCCTTCCCAATTTTCATCATCAATTGGTGGGTCAAAATACAGCTTCCTGGGCCTAACAGTCCTCCAGCAATAGTTGCCCCACCATAAGAATCACAATATTTGCATTTCCAAGCTCCCACATGAGGCTTCCACCTACAGTTACATCCCAGATCTGTTTTGTTGGATCTGGAACGGAACTTATTAAAAAGGGTTCGAGTTCCATTCTGGTGTTGCCATTTCCACTGATAGTCACGGACAACATGTGTCCTACTTGGGGAATTATCTCAGAGGCAACTTAAACATAAGTGATCAAAAGACTCGTCCTTCCCCACTGCTTTACAGCTTTCAAAATCCCTTCAGTATTTATGGTAGGAACATCTTACTCAGTTACCATTAGAGAGCTTAACATGCATTTGATTCCATCTGCCTCGATATTTGGAACAATCATAAGGAGGGCAGTTGGGGGTCCAACAATCTAAACTCAAAGATAAAGTCCAGTCACAAACACTTTTTCCCATGTATACGCCTCCTCTGCTATTTAGACAATAAATGCCTCTTTCAGAGGAATGATGTCACCATGGACTTCCTCATCCCAAAATCCTATTCCATTATGGACCTCGCTCAGGTTGCAGACCCATTTATGTTCAACTGGGCTGGCCACCCATGGCCAGTCTTTAGATACTCCTGGCCCTCTGCAGACCCAACAATTGCTAAGGTTAAAGTTGTAGAAGCGGCTGCTCCTGGTCGACCTTAATAAGTACCTTTTTCCCATGAGAAAGTGCATACCAAAGATCATCTGCAGCCATAAATACCCATGTGAAAATGTTTTAATTAAGTGGCCCAGAACACTGGGCTGCAGAGGCTGTGTGGGATGTGTGAGAGTGTCTGAGATAAAGGAGCAAGAAACATCTGCTCTGCCATTTCTTTGTGTGATTGGTTAGTCTCCTACTTAATGGCTGCGTAGCTTTGATTCTGTGATCTGTAAATAATATAAATACTCGTGTGTGCTTAATAAAGTGATTCTGTCGATTTAGAACAGGGTTGGTGTTTTTTCCAATTGCTACAAAATGGCGCCTGAACAAGGGACACAAATAATGAAGGGACACAAACAGTGAATCTCCGGTAGCAATGCCACATTTGAACTGAGTCGTGTGGCAGGGTGCCTAGGTTTAGAAAGACAGGTGTCTACCAGGGAAAGCTGGAGCTTCCCTTGGAATGGAGAATGTAAACCCCCTTCCCTCAAATTATTATAATTTTGCAATTAAGGGAGCTTTCAGGCAACGATATGGCAATAGGAATAACAGTTCTTTACTAAGAATATTAAAAAATACAAATGTAGTAGTGCAAAAAACCAAGCAAACAAACAAACCTAGAAACCCTGAGAGAGTCAGAATACAACCTGACACCCTTTTAGTCAGGGTGTTGGGAGCAGTCCAAAATAAGTCCTCCTGGAGTGACAGATGTGGTTCTCTTGGAGTGTAGATGATCCTGTAGAAAAAGGTCCAGTGGTGGCAAGATAGGTCCAGTCTTACTCTGGAATCCAGTGCGAAACAGGCTCCCTTGGTGCTTCTGATTCTCAGTTTTTATCTAGGTAGGAACGGTTGGCTCCTCCCATTGGATGGAGCATCTCACAATGGGATGATGCAATTGTATCAGTCATGTGGTGAGCCTTAATGGCCCATTAATAGAAGATATTCCCCTGGAGGGAGGATGGATCATGGAAGAGATAAGGAACATTGCTCCACCTGGTTTTAACGGCTGGCCCATTAGCAGAATGCACCTGCCCCCTACCCCCATGAGTTATGAGGAATGGGTTATACAAGAGATAAAGAAAAAACACTTCTCTAACCAATTTCAACATATGGAAAATAGAATACACATTTTTGGTTACATATTGCAACCCAAGACACAGGGGATCCTCAATCTTTGTCTCTACCCACTGGACAGATGAGACTGCAAATGTGGAACTATGGGTGAGTTTTTGTCTCATGAGCACAAGCTTTATTTGGAAATTGTACATAGAACTTCAAAAGAACGGAGATTCAAAACCCTGACAGTTCAGTTAGCTGTTTTATTATATGACTGAATAGCAATTCTAATCAATTCCCCCTGCCCAGTTCCCACAATGCTAAAGTGTAGGAAAAAGTAGGAGCTGAGCTAGAGGCACAGAAAAAACAAGGGTGACCAATCACCGATGGTATGCTAGTTACATGGAAAACTGTATAACGCTTTAAAAAGTTTGCAGTTGTTGGGGGTTACATTTGCTTCTTTTTCACTTAAAGAATTTTTCCCATAAGTTGCTAGGAAAACTTAACGACGGTGCTTAACCAAAACAAAGGAAGTGGCCAAAGGAGATGGCAGCACAAGGCTACACCTATTGTTTTGGGTCTCTGGGAGCTTCCCTCAGAGGGGAGATAACGCGAGCTTTGGGAAAGGTAAAAGACAGAGCTAGGGGGGCAGTTGCTCTCTCTCGCTCTCGGCATCGAGGAGGACAGTCAAGCTGCCGCTCGCTGCATGAAGAGTTCATGGCCATCACTCCGTCTCGTCCTGGGAAATCTACAGTCATCTGCTCGTGTACCCAGGAATCCTGAGTTCGCTTTCTCCGGCCCTCCCCCCACCACCGCTGTTTCTTCAGAGCTTTGAGGGTTTCCCGCTACTCTGTAGTCCTGCACTGCCCAGCCCTGCTGGGACATCCCTGCTGCTCCAGCTTCCAGCGCGGTGCATCTGATCTTACCCACCAGCCTGGGACTTTCCACCCTTCCAGCTTGGCCTCTCGGAGTCCCACAGGGGCACTGAGATCAAACTGCCCCAGGCTTTTGTGAAAGAAAGCCCTTGAGGTTCCTGGTTCTGTTTATTATTAATGCTGTAGTTGTTTGTTTGGTTTTTTTGTCATATATACTAGTAAAGAACTGTTATTCCTATCCCCATACCTCTGCCTGAAAGCCCCTTTAATTTTCTGGGTTGGAATAATTTGGAGGGAGGGGATTTGAATTCTCCATCTCTAGGGAGGTCCTGCCCCCTTCCTAGCAGATACCTGTCTTTCAAACCAAGACAGCGGCCTGCTGAGCAAGTTTGTGAGTGCCCTGTCACAGATATTTTAAGCTAGCATACTGCTTCGAGTGTTAGCAATGTTTATACAGAAGTGCCCACTGAATTCGGAGACAATTACTCTCCAGGGCCTGGCAGTCCTTTTGATCCTGGTCCTACCAACCCTGAGAAAAAAGCCTGATCTTTATCCTCCTTTAACTTCTGTAAAAAAATCAGCTGCTGCTTTTCCCACCATGGCTCAAGTGTTAGCTAATTTTCCTCCTCCTACAATTCCTTTACCTGATTTCCTGCTGCAATCTCATCACTCTCCAACATTATTAGAGAAATGCAGGGAAGAAGCCCTAAAAAGGGGAGATATTCCCATGTTATTGGCCATATCTGTCAATTATCAGCTTTAGAAACCCCCTCAGTATGTATAACCTCTGATGCTCCCCCTCAGGTATTTAGCGATGAAATGTTTGCACCTTTTGTACCCTCCCCAGACCCCTCGTGCTGGGGTCTGCCTGGTGGGTCAGGGTGGCTCCAGCAGCACTGCTGCTTCCCTGCTCTGCAGCCTTTAGTGCGCCCCGCCCCCCCCCCCCCCCCCTTCCCCCACGGCTGCAGCAGCTCTGTCCAGGCCCTGGCAGGGCACCCGGAGACAGCAGCAGCCATAGAGTCTTCACAGAATGTAACTATCTTTTGAATCCAGTTAATGAGTTGATGTTAATATAACTGTAATGCCCCTGCCCTGGATTTATAGACTTGTATATATTTTCTGTAAAGGAAAATTGGCAAATTTAGGTATTGTTAAGCTCTCTGAAATCTATTTACTTCTTGCACTGGTCATGAAGGTCTGAAAGGCATAATATTCAAATTTACAGAAGCAGCTTTTGTGTCAAAGCTGAAAAAGTTTTCTGTATATGATATTTTGTAAGTGACAGAGAAATAACCAACAACAAATCAGCATGTTTGAATGCCATTTTATAGTTAGAAAACTTTGTCCCATTTTGAGCTTCTAGGAAATAATTATTTGGCTACTGTTCCGGTTTGCTCCTGCAGAGTGTCAGTCACAGGTTCCCATCCTTCTCCTCCAGATGAGATGTTCAAATCTCTGGGGCTTTAGAGACCTTGACCCAAGTGTGATGGGTCCACCTGTGTTCAGCTGTCTTGATGGCTGTTTCTGTGGTCAGTAACACTTGGAAAGGTCCACGCCACTTCGTCACCAGTGGTGCTTCTTTCCACTCCTTAACTAGCACCCAATCTCCTGGTTGGATGTTATGAACAGCAAAGTCCAAAGGCACCGTCTGTGCCAGCTGAGCTTCCTGTTGAAGAAAATTCACAAGAGACAGTATCCTGGCTACATATTGTTTTAAATAAACATCACTTATTTCCATCCCCCCACTAGGTTGAAAATTACAAGGGTAAGGAATTCCAAACATCAATTCAGAGGGAGATAATTGAATATCCCCTCTGGGTCTGGCCCTTATTCTTGCTAAAGTTAGCAGCAATAGCTGTATCCATGGCATCTTAGTTTCTATCACCAGCTCCAAAAAGTGTTTCTTTATTTCTCCATTCATTCTTTCAACCCGGCCCGTGCTCTGGGAGTACCAGGGGGTTTGGAGGTTCCATTGTATTCTTTAAGCAGTCATAACCCCTTGAAGAATTTTTCCTGTAAAATGAGTTATATCTGAGTCTATTGCTTCCACAATCCCATATCTTGGAATTGTTTGTTCCAAAAATACTTTGATAACTGATCCTGTAGTTGCTGAAGCACTTGGAAATGCTTCTGGTCACTCTGTTAGCTGACATAGTATTACCAGAAGATATTTAAACCTTGCCCCTGGGGGCATTTTGGTAAAATCCACCTGGCATCTTTGGAAGGGACATACAGCCCAAGGCCTCCCTCCCCTGGCAATTTTTTTATAACCCTGTTGTTGGTTTTAGCACAAATCAAACAACCCTTGATATCTTGCTTTGCCAAAATAAAAAGACCCACAGCAACATATATCTTGAGGAAGGCTTCTGCCAGTCCTTGAGAGTTCCAATGACTCCCTTCATGGAGTTGTTTTAATATTTGTAAGGCCAGAGCTTTTGGTATCCACTGCTTACCATTCCTTGAAAACCAATTATCCCCTATTTCGTCTGTCACACTCTTTTTAAGGATCTCAAGCTCCTCTGGTGGAAAAGACAGTTCCTCTGGCAGCAATGGGGCTACTGGAAGTGAGGGGAGTATCTTAAAGATTTCTGGCAACAGTGCAGCTTTCTGAGCCTCTTCATCAGCCAGCCAGTTACCTACTGCTTCCTCTGAGTACCCTGCCTGGTGTCACCTAACATGTATAATTGCCACCCCTTTTGGTAAATTCACCACCTCCAATAGGCGAGAAATTAAACTCTCATGAGCTAACATTTTTCCCCTACAGGTTAATAAAAATATTCACTATCTTGTTCTGATATAATTCACAGGCTCTTACAAGCGCATGCAACTCTTCTGTCTGAGCTGACCCTGTAACACTTCCTTTCTATCACCCTTGAAGACCCATCAATTAACACATTTTCTCCTTCAGGCCAGGGAATGTCGCATAAATTTTCCTGAGCCTGGGTCTGGAGATCTATCACTTGAATGCAGTCATGGGTTTCTTCCCAGCCTCTCTTCAGGGCTGTTTAGACATGAGGGTGGGTTAAACTCTTGCCCATTTCTCAATTCTATGTCCTCCTGTTCCATTAAACAAGATTCATACTGTAATAACTGAGTGCTAGTCATTCACTTAGAGGCTCTTTCAGTTAACAAAACTTTAACTTAATGTGAAACTTTAACAATCAGATATCCTGCCATTGTCAGTTTTTGGGCCTCAGTTACCATTAAATTTGTGGCTGCACAATTCTGCAGACAATGAGGCCAGCCTCTGGCCACTGGGTCTAACAGCTTAGAAAAATAAGCAACAGGTGGTCGTGTTGCCCTGTGCTCTTCTACCAAAATTCCTTTAGCATGGTTCTGTTTAACATACATGTATAATTAAAATTCCTTTTCTGAGTCTGTAAGAGCTAAGACTGGGGCATTAACCAATTTATCTTTTAATATTCTAAAGCTTTGCTCTCCCTCTGGTGTCCATACCACAACATTAGGACTGTCTTTGGTTAAAAAGTCATATAAAGGTCTGGCTAAAACAGAAAAATTCTCAATCCATGCTCTGTAGTAACCCATCAGCCCTGAAAAACTGATATACCTCCCTCTTTGTCTGGGGTAATGGTACTTGTAAAATTCCTTGTATTCTTTCTAAATCAATACACCATAACCCTCCAGTCAAAATGTGTCTCAAATATTTAACCTTTTTCTCTATCAACTGCACCTTCTTTTCAGACACTCTAAGTCCCTTTTTAGCAAGAAAATTAAGCAGCTTCACAGTAGTCTCTTCAACCACCTTTTCCTGTTCTCCTGATAAAAGCAAATCATTCACATATTGCAACAACCTAACTCCTGAGGATGGAGTACACTCTCTTAATATTTTCTGCAAGGCTTGCCCAAAAAAACCTGGTGACTGCATATCCTTGCAGGAGGACTGTCCATGTCAAGTTGTTTTACCGTTTTTCCTCCTTCCTCCTGTTCCTACTCAAAGGCAAAATACTGTTTATTATCCTCTGTAATCGGACACCCCCAGAAAGCATGCTTCAAATCCAGTACTTAATAATACTGAAGTGAAGAAGGGATCTGATTCAGAACAAGACTGGAGTTTTATAGGGAGACATACATGGCTCCAAAAGACCTGCCTTTAGCAGGCACTCAATGACAGGCTATAACTCCTTCCTTCCTTCCTTCCTTCCTTCCTTCCTTCCTTCCTTCCTTCCTTCCTTCCTTCCTTCCTTCCTTCCTTCCTTCCTTCCTTCCTTCCTTCCTTCCTTCCTTCCTTCCTTCCTTCCTTCCTTCCTTCCTTCCTTCCTTCCTTCCTTCCTTCCTTCCTTCCTTCCTTCCTTCCTCTTCCTCTTCCTCTTCCTCTTCCTCTTCCTCTTCCTCTTCCTCTTCCTTCCCTCCCTCCCTCGAAATAGGGTATTGCTTTTAGATACCACTTGTCCTGGTTGCTTCAAAGTAATTCGGAGAGGCTTCATGTCGAATTTTCCATATTTCCCTGGAGCTCCCACACTTGTGGGTTTATTTCAGCATAAGCCTTCTCAGACATTTTACATAAAGTTACCAGTGTAAGCCTCTGTATCATTTTTCACAATATTAATTTGCATTCCCACTTTAGCCATCCAATCCCTTCTCAGTAAATTACAATCACAATTAGGAACAAAGAGAAATTCCTGCATTTCAAACCTATTCCTCACATCTACTAATAGTGGTTGAAAACACACCTGCTAATCCTTTCCACTTACCCCTTGAATAATCTAAGATCTTTCTGACAATTTTCCTCCCTTAGGGATAAAATTCAAAGTGGCTCGAGAGGCCCTTGTGTCTACCAGGAAACACAGCTCCTCTCGATCAAGACCCACCTTAAAAGTTAACAAGGGCTCCAGTGTGGCGGGTCCCTGGTATAATGGGAGCCCCTGACACCCCTAACAATCCATCTCCATTATCCTCTGGATTTCATTCTCCTGAGTATCCAGCTGTTTTTGCAGGCATTCCCGCTTCCAGTGTCCCTCTGCCCTGCAGATAACACACTGATTCTTTCCCAGTCGCTGTTTGGGTAGGCTCTCCCCTGCTGAAGAGGGAATGCTTCTGCCACTTCCGATAACACACTGATTCTTTCCCAATCACTGTTTGGGTAGGCTCTCCCTTGCTGAAGAGGGAATGCTTCTGCCACTTCCTTGTGGCTGACTCTGTCCCTCCTAGCCCGGGGGATACTTTGGGTCCTGCAGTTTATTCCTCTGTGGCTGTAAAAACACTATCACCTTTGCCTTTGCTTTTTCCTCATCCCTTTCTACATACACTTGCTGTATCTTTCTAACCACTTCATCCAGGAACTTATTCTGTTCTTCCTCTAGTCTACCCCGCTACTGCTTGGGGGTACTCATTCTCCCACAGCTCAAGGTAATTAGTTTCTCCAGAGAAGCAAACAAAATTCTTAAAAGAAAATCCTAATCTTTCTATGTACAATCTGCATTTCCTGGATATTCCTTCCTCCTTATGCTCGCTCTCTTTATCACACACCGTATACCAGAGCCACTCTTTGTCCTGCCGCAGTGTCCAAACGTGGCCCCCGTCCCGGCACTCCCAGTGAGCACAGCCAGCAGCACCACAGGTGGCTGGGGCATTCCACAGCCTCATGGGGCCAGGGGCCACAGTTGCCCCTGCCTAGGGGGTGGCAGGGTCAGGCACCACCCCACACTGAGTCCCAGGAGCCCCACAGCCTCAGCCCAGCACCTCTGTGCCTGGTCCTGCTGCTCCTTGCCTCAACCTTATTTTTCCACACTCCCCTTCAACCAATTCTTTCTCAACATACCAACATCATTCGTCCATCTCTTGTTATCAAGACCCTTTCTCAACTCCCCTTATTGCCTCTTCTGGGCATGGATTGTCGAGATTCTTTCTCAACTTTCCCTTATTTCCCCCTTTGGGCATCCATGTCCTTAATTACCTCTGGGAGAATGTGTAAATCAACTACACATTCTCCCAAGGGATTCTTCAGAGATATTTTGGGATCATCATCCCTTTTGCCAGGGCCCCTTCCTGGCTTTAGATTTGCTACCCTCCATGGGTGCCTTGTTTTACCTGTGCTATCCCCCATGGGTGCCCTCCCAGGTTTACTCCCCACAGATCCCATTTTACTCACTGGTGAGA
Source organism: Prinia subflava (assembly GCF_021018805.1). Taxonomy (NCBI): domain Eukaryota; kingdom Metazoa; phylum Chordata; class Aves; order Passeriformes; family Cisticolidae; genus Prinia; species Prinia subflava. Next base: position 2,419,934 of record NW_026960608.1, read on the forward strand.
TTTTCAGTGGTCCTTTCCTGTGGACTATTCACAGATCCCCCTGGTCTGCCACTCATCTGTCTCCTGGACAGTCTCAGGAACCCCATCAATCGCCTGGTGCTGGCCACCACCAAGGGGAGCTGATCACTGAAACTGGGCGAGATGCACCTTCAGCTGCACTCACTGCCCATTGCCCCCGGATGGTGGAAATATCCCAGACAAGAGCCCCTAAAGTGTCAGGAAAATTAATCCACAACACCAGAGATTTATGTCCAAAAAGGAGACAGAGGAGTCCTGTAACTTTATTCAAATAAAGGGAGAGGCCATGGGGCATTCCCCTGGGCTCTCTCAAATTATTGGAGGAGGCAGCCTCCTTTTTATCTTAATTTCCTGGCTGCATTTCCCTCTCTCTTTCCCCATTGCCTGAGGTACTTGAATGGTACAGACTTCCTGAAACGCCTAATACCTAAGACTCCCTTCTAATGTTAACCCCCCTCTTTTGTCTTTTCCTTGTGTCAATCAGTGGAATTCCTTATGGAATTTATGATTCTTCCCATTGTTTCTTTCTTCTCTCAGTATCCAATTTTATTTATCAGCAGACCTACAGTTTGTAAAGACAAACCTCTCATTCCATTCATCAATCAGTGGAAGTCTTCCCATGGTTTCTTTTATCTCTCAGTGCTTATTTTATCTACCAGCAGACCCATAGTTTGTTTGTAAAGACAAGTCCCTCATTTCTTTCAATCCTGCCTCTTTTAATTTATCAATAATTGTCTTTACAAACTTTAGTTACCATTGACTTAATTTTCTGCTCCTGGGTCTTTTTTGGTTTTGCAATTATTTGCAGCGACATTATTTTCTGTCCTTTTGTAGTAATTTCTGGATCTGTTGGCATGGCTACTACCTGCATCCCTTTGATCACATGCCAAATAAGTTGCACTAAGTAAGGGATCATGTATGGTAAAAAGGTTAGAGTTGCTACAGCACATAAGAGGAAAAAAACATTCATTTAACCCATAGTCCACCAGGTACCCACGTAAACAGGTCCCATTCCCATCATTTTCACATTTGGACCGGTACATGAGCTAACTTTCTTATTACCTTTGTTATTTGTTTGATCACTTTTCCATTGTCATCTACTTGCAAACAGCAGTTTGAGTAATTTTATTTTCCACACACTCCCCTTTCTTCTGCTTAGAGATAATCTAATACCATCTGATATTGAAATATTGCATTTCTCATCTGAATGGATTGGTTGGCAAGGTGATCAAGAGCTGTAGCTGTCTGGTTGGTTACTATTTCAAAGACAGTTTGTAACCTAATTATTCGATTTAAATTATAAATGGGTTCTCTGGCACCTGATATTAATTCATTTGGATTCCCAGGGGCTGGTCCACAGTGTTGCATGATTCGCTCATGTGAAAAAGGCATATTGTGTGTGTGTGGCTCTACGCAGATATTTACTATATGTAATATGCTAGGTAGAAAAGTTATGTAGTATTAACATTTTAAATAATATAGTAAATGTAGTTTTTAACATTGAATCTAAGTAAGAATTGTGTGTAAGGTATATTTCCTTAGCTCAAAAGAAAAGAGAAGATAACCCGGAGATTTCTGTACAGAGAGAACAATTACAACAAGCCAGACTAAAACCCCTCTTGGATGTTTCAGAGGGAAAGATGCATATCTCCTTGAATCCACAGAAACCACCCTGGTCAAGCCAGACCATGCATATCTCCTTGAATCCACAAAAGCTACCTGGTTAAGCCAGACTCCAGGACGCCAGGGGTTTAGCAAAAGGCTCTTGGCAAACGGGCTTTTCTTAGATAAAGTATGCATAATCATTAAAGTTTGTCCTCAAAATTAGAGAGGCTTCTCCCTAACGGGGCCCTTCTCCTTCGCAGCCTTTGTCTGGGAGGAAGAGGGGACGGTAGTCCCGGGCTACCTTTTTTGCTCTTATTGTCTCATTATTTGTCCTGTCTCTGAAAACTTTTTGAACTTTTATTATTGTATTAATATTTTTTGTAACCAATTTTTATTCTTTATTAAATTTTCATAAATTTCAAAAAACGAGTGATTGGCGTTTATCACACTCAGGTGGCCATTCATCTTTTTTACATTTTTGGGTGCTCCCTTCAGCCTGAGATGCATCAATTGACTGTTATTTTTCTAATTAGATCATCATATACCTTGATTCCTAACTGATTTCCCTGAACTTGTGGTAGCAAAAAGAACAACAGTCTAATATATTCTCCGGCAGCAGAGGAAACAGAGCTCCTCACCTCATCGAGTTACGAAGGCGAAACCCACCGCTAGGTCCACAGAAAGGACGAAACTACGATGGCGGCCACCTGGCGACGGGAGAGAACCGCTGCAGCGGACTGCGTCTCCAAGAGCCAATTGTAACCAGCCTTACTGCTGAAAGACAGAAGACTACAAGTCCCGGCAGCCACCGCGCGGCCCGGCTAGGGCACCTGGGAGGGAAGGCGAGGGGCGAGCACTCGCCTAAGATGGTGCTTGCTACGCTCTAAGTGGAATGCGTGGCAGGCGGACGCGTACTTGTGTCTCCTCGCCGCCTCTGTTGTGGTTTTTGCCGCGGGTAGGGGCCGTGGAGCAATAGTGAGGGGGAAGCCCAGGCTTGCATGCCTCGGCGCCGGCCGGTTGCTGGTGGTACTGCGGGTGCGGAGTGGTACTTCTCAAGTAGAGCCCGCTGCTGCCGTCCCTTCAGCAGGAGGAGGCTGAGGCTGCTGTGGGCGGGGGTCGCTCGGTTCTTCCCTGCTCGGCTATGTCTGACAATCAGAGTTGGAATTCCTCTGGCTCCGAAGACGACCCCGAGACAGAGCTCGGGCTGCCTGTTGAGCTCTGTGGGGTACTCAGCAAGGTAAGTTTGCCTTTCCTCCTCCCCGCAGCCTGTGGCTGACGGCCTCTCGCTTCCCTTTTCCGCGTCGCACTACAGTCCCCCTCCTGCAGTTGGCCCTCACCCTAATCCTGCAGCTGGCTGAGGGCTGTCAGCCCCGGCTGCCTGTTTTCTCTCCACCTCGCTGTTCCGGAGGATCAGGCTAAGGCTCCTGCGTTCCCCGGCGACGGTAGAGGGACCTGGTGGGGGTGTGGGAGGTGCTGTCATGGCCGATGCAGCCGCCACCTGATGGCGCGGAGCCTGCTAGGCCGCTGCTCCGGCGTCCGGCATAAACCCCCCTCTCCCTCAGCCGGAGGCACTACCACATCCCCCCTAGACCGGGGGAAGGGAGGCAGGAGGAGGCGGCTTACGTCCTCATACTCTCATCTACTCAGTGCCTGTTCGTCCTTTCCCTACCCCTCGCAACCTTTGAGAGGCGGCGTGAGGAAGCATTTTCTTGAGGAACAGCCGCAGGTGTAGCTTCAGCTGCGGCTGGGGGAGGGCTTGACGGCTGGGTGTCCCTGCTGCCCCCGTATCGAGCCTGCTGGCTGCCTGGCATGAGCTTCAGGAAAGAAGCCCGCGAGGGGGCATCCAGGTACACGCGAGGAGCTGTCTCCCCCATTCCTTAGGTTTCTGGCCGAAACTGACGTCGGTCCTGGGTGTGGTCTGGAGCCGCGACATCACACGTCCCTGCCCGGGAGCTCCTAAAAGCCGGCGCGGCTCGTGGTCACTTCCCAGAAGCAGGCCCCGGCACGAATGGCACAATCTTTGGTCCAACTATCAAAACAGGGCAATAAAATACCCCTGCAGCGAGAGATAGAGGAGGTGGGGAGGAGTGGAAGAATAATGACATTGAAGTTTATTTCCCTCTTTTAAAAATAAGCATCACTTTTTGCTCTTATATCACTGAAAGTTAAATGACTTGCAAATGTGTTGGATGATACTGCGAAACTTAAGGAGTATTTTAAAGCTGAATACTGAATTACTAAGTTTATAAGCTGATTTTTTAAAAACAGAAAGTACTTTCAGAATAATGTTGACATCTTTAGAATTAAAGCACTATGTTTTGAATTTCTTTCCTATGCAATAAGGCCAGACACAGACCTGTGTAGAAGGCACATATCATAGAGTACTGAAATTATAAGTAGGCCCTGGATGCTGAGAGGAGCTGTAATGGGGCTAGTACTCTGTTTTTTGTGAGGGACTCTGAACTCCTTCAGTCCTGAAAATGTTTCTAAGCCTAGAGATGAGGGGAACAGCTAGGAGAAAAGGCCCTTGGCTCTCATCTGTAAAATCTTATAATTTAATAAGTCCTAGTGCTGTATTTTACTGGTGTAGCAGGTGAAGCCATGGCTTCTGACATTCTGTAGCTTATGTACATGCAAACGTTTCTGGATGATTGTGCTGAGTGTAGCTGATGCTGCCTTTTCTGTGAGAACATGGAATGGAATATGAATATCCAAGTGTGGTGAAACCTGTTGGAGTGAATATGCCTAAGGGACATTTACATTTTGCTAGTTGATGCCTCAGCAATACTTGAGACAAGCCAAAGAAAATGAAATGGTAGTATAGCAAGCTTTCTGCAAATGAAATATTTACTTTTAATAACTTATGTGTATAATTCTTCTTTAAATCAATAAAAGTAGGCTACAGTTCTCTATGTATGTACTACTGTTTCAGTTCTGCCCTTTGGTAAAGAGCAAAGCTTTGGAGGAAATGGAATAATTTAGTAAGAGAATCTTAGAAGTTGTGAGACTGGAAGGATTGCTGGCTCTAAACATTTTGGGTGCATGTGTGGGGAAAGGGGCAGGTCTGGCCTTGCCTTTGGTGAGGCAATGCACTGCCCTGTATACCCCACTCCCCTGGGCCTGTATTCCAGCCCTGCAGTGGCTGCCAATCACTGGCATACTGGAAGCTATGCCCCACACCCCACCCCTGGAGGCCCAGTCTAGCCCCAGAGGGCCAGATGACCAGAAGGACCCAGGAAAGCCAAAGGGTATTTAACCCAGAACATGAGGCAAGCACGTCTTGACCCTACCTCCTCTTGGAATTTCTATCAGCTGAACACCGCAGGAACTAGGAGTGGTAGCTATATTTGTTCTTTTCTGTATCTCTTCTGTCTTTAAATTCCTTCTTGGAGTTTTGAGTAACTTCAAATCAGACAGGTTTGGAGTTTGCTAAATTGAATGGGCTAAGTTAATGCTTTGTGGAATGTTTTATGTTGAATGCTGCTCTAAACTTTTGCCAAAGTTTTCTGATTTTCTGAAGTTGCCAGTAAAGTTCTTCTTGTTGTTTTGACCTCTTGAGAATACCTTGTCGGTATTTCTCCCTTGCATCTAACTCAGAGTACATGAAAAAATGTAAGCCCTTTTAACAGTCTTGTTGAGTAAGTTTTCTGGGGCCTTACAGAAGTGTATCCTACTGATCTCTAAATGTTTCAGAGCTTCAGGGTGTTGTGCTTTTTTCCTATTGTATATCCTACTTAGAATTTTATGGTGAATATAAAGAAGGAACTTTGATGTGGAAATGTCTTTCCTGAAGCCTGAGAAATATCAGCCAAACTTTTTTATTGTTGTTTTTTTATTAGCTGATCTTTGATTTTTTTTTTTTACAGTGGACCAATTACATTCATGGGTGGCAAGATCGATGGGTAGTTCTGAAAAGCAACACACTTAGTTATTACAAGTCTGAAGGTGAAACGGAGTATGGCTGTAGAGGCTCTATCTGTCTGAGCAAGGCTGTGATTACAGTAAGTACTATTTCAGTACTGACATGTTTTTGGGTGCTACATATTTGTAGGCTCATGTCTGGTGAAGGTAAACATGGGTATGGCAAATAAATTCTTGTAGGTTGTTTAATATTAAAGTTAGTTATATTAGTGCAACACTGTGGAGCCAGGGAAAGAAGTTACTAATAAGAAAACAAGCTGGTTTTATCTGAGATTGCAATACACAGCTTTTCATATCTGTTATCTTGGAGGTTTCTGTTGGTAGGGATAGAGTTTGCTTCTGGAGGAGGTGGAGTTTTCCCAAGGGTCAGCCTAAGACCCTGGACCAACTTTGCAAAGGCAACAGCATTCATCACAGTCTTTACACTTCACACTAGAAAGAGAGGGTAGTATTTATTTGACTGTACTTTCTGAACATAACTCTGTACAAAAATTGTAAAAGAAAATGTGCTATGTATTTCCTTCTCTAAAGTGAGGTGCTGTTTCTGCCTAATGTTAAAAGATCCAGCATTATGCTGGTAAGAACAAAGAACCTACATATAAGTGAGATCTTATAAAGATAAAATTGCCTTAGAAGATAAAGAAAAAAAAATTTTTGTAGCTTTCAGTGTCATATATATTAATTATGACTAATGCTTGCCAAAAAGCATGCTTTTCTGTGTTACTGTTAAATAGCTAGTTATTTGATGGGGAGGTGTGTGAAGCTGGACTTGTGTAGCACATAACTTTCTAGAGCAGTAGTGTTAAATTTTAGTATTTATGTTCTTACTCCACCTAATGTTTTGCTTTCAAACTGAATTGAGAATGACAAATAAGAAGTTCCCTTTACTAATATTCAGTTTAAAAATAGATTTTTTTTAAACACAGTTGGATTTGGGAAAAAAAAGACTGGACTGATTACATCAACTTTATGTATTTTGGGAAAAAGATTGTGAAGAAAACACAGATTTTTACATGTAGATGTCTGACAGCTATTGTAGTCATCTGAAAATTAAAATAGATTGCCTAATTTATTTCAGAGCTCTTTTTAAAGCTGCTTAAACTTTTAAACTTGCTCAAGATTTGACTTTTTCAGGAATTTATTGTGCACAGCAACAGCATCTAGAAGTGCTCATTTAAGTGTACTTCTGGTAGTCTGTAGAGGTACCAGTCTCTGATCAGGACTTTAACAAAGGTGTTTTATTCACTCGTAAGAGGCTTAACATGCCAACCAGGCAGAGACAGGAAGGTGGTGGCAGGGAGGTAGGCCAAGAGAAGTCTGGAAATGTGCTGTAGAGTACATCTCAGCAGCTTGAATTCCAGTTCTGGTGGTGGAGAATATAGTGATGCTGATATTGTTTTGGGAATTTTTTGGTATATTGTGCTTTGGGAAGTTGGTGAGCTCCTTGTCTTATGACTAGGAAGTGTGTAACACAAACTTCTTGCAGATAGCGTTTTTCCTCTCTTCTATCTGGCACTTGTTGCATCTGGTAACTTGGTGTTGAATTGTTGTCTCACTCCCTTTCCCCCAGTTCTGGAGCTTCTTGAGTACGTTGAGAAAGAATAAAAAGTATTTCTCAAAATTATTCTGATATTTTAGTTGTTTCATTTTCAGTCAGAATCGTGCTTGCTGACTGGTATTTGACAGTTTAATTGCTTGTAGTTTAAATAATGTCTGAAACCTGGTAAACTGCTGTTAATTATTTCTAGTTGCAGTTAGTGATTGCTATGTAAGTATTAAAGGTTCAGGAATGCTATTAGGTCATGTGTCTCTAGGATACAGAAATTTACTTTTTCAGAATGAATGCTTCTAGTTTCACAGTTTAGTAGTAAATTAAATATTTTTTTAAACCCGTTTTCTGTAATAGAAAATGAATTATGATAATTGTTTATTCTTCCTGTAGTACATAGTCTATTTTCATGTCCTTGTAATGTCTTAATATAAGCTTACTAACATGTATTTAAATGCATAGGAGAATACCAGTAGTGGATAAAATGTTGAGATAATAATGAAAAGCTATTTTTGTTATCAGTGGAACTTATTTGTTACTGTATTTTTTGCAATTACTTTGGTAGAGAAGTTGGGTTTTTTACTGACTTAATGTTCAGTAGCACTGATCTGATGTAATTGGGATCCTCACCTTGAATATTTGTTGACAATCTTTCACTATACTGTAAGTATACTTTTCCTTGATCTTGCTAATCAAGAGTCAGGCATAGTAACTACCTATCTCCTAACCTTCTGTATTGTAGGAAATTTTCCTTAAGTGCAAAGCAGGGTATAAGTGGTATGAAATGGTATTGATGACTGTAATGTTTCCTTGTAGGATAGGGAGGGGACTGGATTCTCATGAAGCCTTCTTTTAGGTGCTCAGATTAGGTATGCCCATTTGTCTTATGGGGGATATAATGATTTTCTGTGTGTAATGAATGCTACTAGTAGTATAGAATGTCCGTGTTTTACTGATGCATAAGCATAAATTTGGAAAACTGCTCTCATTGTGTAGTATTACTGTACTTTCAGCAATGAAGATAAGCCTTATGATAAATCATAAAATTAGGAAACGTGAATGCTGCATTTGGAAATCCACAGATTCCCGTGACAATAGTCTTTATTGAATGGAAAATGTGGGATCTGGTTGGACTGTATTAACCCCCATAACTGAGAAGCCGATTTCTCTGGAATAGAGGACTAAAGGATTGTAACACGCCAGAACATTTAAATGTAAGGGGGTAAACCAAGGTTCCTTTACTCTGGATTGGTGCACACAAGAAATACCAACCAGATATTCTCAAGAGGTCAAAATTACACAAAAGTTTACTGGTAAAATATAGAAAATCAAGGAAGTTTGGCAAAGGATTTAATACTACATCCAATTCAACATAAAACACTTATCATAGCATTAACTTAGCCCATTTAACTTAGCAGCCTTAAAACTGTTTCGTGTTACGTTACCATGAAAAGAGAATTAGGAGAAGAAAGAAAGACAAAACAAAATATAGAAAAAACACATATAGCTACCAACTCGTGGATTCCAAGAGGAGGCAGGGTCAGACACATGGTCACTTCATGGTCAGCCTTTTAAACCCCAGGGTTTCCATGGACCCTCCTCTCAAGTGGGACTTCTGGTCACTCAGCCACTCAGGAGCTGGGTTAGGGCAGAGTGTAGCACTGCCCCTGGTGTACCCTGATTGACAGACACTGTGGGGCTGGGATGCTGGTTCTGTGCCTGGGGAGTGGAGCATTTCACGGCCTTGCCAAAGCAAGGCCTGACCTGCCCCTTCCATCACACACACATCCCAGAATCTCTCGAGACATCAATTTTTTCCAGTCTCTGACAAGGATGAATATTCTATACTCACTGGATTACATAAAGTAATGAACTGTCGAGAACTAGCCATGTGAATTAAGTTATGAAAGAAGACAGTGAAAGTCACTATATTATGCTGTATTGTGTTTTACATTAACTGGCTAAAAGCCTCGAAGGTGTTTAAACAGTTTATAACAGAGAGAAGAGGCTTGAACTCAAGTTGAAAGTTCTGCTGTGGTCAAGGGATGAGAAGGAATTATGGTATTATTAAAAACTTGATATATGCACAGATTCAAGTTTTGTTCTATTAGCTAGCTTGGACACACTAAATTACTGCTGCAGTTGGGTGAAAGGTTTTATTAAAAAAGCTAAGCTGTAAATCCATGCCCTGGGCAGAAGTACCATAGCAATAAATTTTTAATACTTGCTAATTGCATGGGGAAGTAATGCTTCCAATTGTCTGAGATTGGAAAACTATGTTTTAGTATGAGGGCACTTAATGAAATAATTGATTTTCTCTAACTTCATGAAGTACTTTCTCAGCCTTAATTGCTGCTAAAAAGATTACTTGAGTAAAAAAAAGATATAGAATACAAGCCCATAATAGATAGGGGTTTATTTAGAACACAAGGCAATTATACTTTTAGGCTTTGGTGTGAGCTTTAAATACTTTAATAGTTGCATCCAGACTGGTGGAAAAATCTTGGTTAAATGGGAGAGAAATCTGAATGGTGATGGTAGACAGTGCATCCAAAAAACATTACAGAGGCACATGTGGTCAGGAATGCTTATTCATATGTGAAAGGCCTGAGGTGATTGTGTTCTGGAGAGGAAAATGCCAAAGAACAATAGAAGGGCAAGGGAGAGAAAGAGTTGATGCCTAGGAGATGAGATGGGGCTGCTGTTGGTGAGACAGGCAGAAATTGTTTGGAACATGGGATTCTCCTGGACAATAATTTGTAGCATTCACATACTCTGTACAAATTTGTATATGAAAATTACAGTCTGAGTTATCTGAACCAGCAGTGGCTGGGTTGATGTTCAGAGTGAAAATGTCACAATATTGTCCTGTATTTATCAAAATACTATATGAAGTACTAATATCCTTGGCAAGCAAAATGCAAATATTTGACTGGGTGGAAAACTGGAAGATTTCTTAGTATGTATTGAAGAAATTCGGTCGGAAGTGGAAAAGTACACATTCAGATCTGCTTAAATGAGACTGTTAGTCATTATGGAGTTCTTTGTCGTAATATGACCAGGATGGGTGAAAAAATCAGTAATTTATGAAAGTATTAAATAATAAAATATTTTTGCATTATGTAATATTGCTAAAGTATTCAGCTTTAGAACTTATATATAATCATATAATATAATCATAGAATATTTTGAGTTGGAAGGGACCCACAAGGATCATTGAGTCCAACTCCTGGCCCTTCACAGGACATCCCGATAGTCACACCATATGCCTGAGAGTGTTTTCCAAAAGCTGCTTGAACTCTTTCAGGCTTGGTGCTGTGACCACTTGCCTGGGGACCCTGTTCCAGTGCCCAACCACCCTTTGGGTGAATAACCGTTTTCTAATATCCAACCTCAACCTCCCCTGACATAACTTCATGCCATTCCCTCGAGTCCTGTCACTGGTTCCAGAGAGATCAGTGTCTTCCCCTCTTCCTCCCCTCACAAGGAAGTTGTAGACTGCAATAAGGTCTCTCCTCAGTCTCCTCCAGGCTGAACAGACCAAGTGACCTCAGTTCCTCCTTTAGACATGAACTTCAGTTGCTGCTTTTGCCATGTTCCTCCTGAATTCTAATCAATGTGGTTTAGATCAAATCTTCTAGCATACTTCAGCTACTTAGTCTGTTTGCCATGTCTTTCTAGTCAGTTGGTCTACCATTCCCCAGTTAACAGGACCAGTTAAACAGAACTTGCTAGCTGTCATGGGTTGACATTAGACAAAATGCCAATGCACCCATGAGGGTATATTTTACCTAATGAACTACTGTGAGATGTGGTCAAGAACAGAGCAGAGCAGGCCTAATACTTGAAACAGACAGACAATTTATTATACTACATAACAATGGACAATAGAAAAGGAAAGAAAAACCCAACCACCCAAAAGCAGAAGAGAAAACCTCCCAAAACACTGCTTCTCCTCCCCCCAATTTCCATTCCATACATGCTCACTCAGTTGACTCCAGCACATTACCTTCATCTACTTGCTTAATCCCTCAACAACCCTGGGTTCCTAATCCAAATCATCATCCTTTAAAATTCAGACAATCCACATTCCATCCAGGACGAGAGGAGTCTCTCTCGCACCACAGACCCCCCCCCCCCCCCACAGGAAACACAGGTCCACCATCCCATGTTCCCACGTCACCCATGGCACTGCCTGGAGGAGTCTGCCAGGGTGACACCCTCCTTTCCATGTCCAGCACTCTCACTGCCGTCCATGGACCTGAACTGCTACAGGGCTCTTTTTAAGGATGTTTTGGCCAAGTACCAAAAACCAGCCATCTTCTCATTTTGGGACTCAGGTCCCCCCCATTTACCCCTGGGGCCAGGGGCTCCAAGAAGCAGGCCAGAACGTCTCTGGGTTTGAGCCAAAAACATCCACCCAAACACAGTCTTATTTATAGTCAGGAGGGTCCAGGGTCCGTCTATGGCTATCATTATGCAGGACAAGTCCGGCCCAATAGGCCACTCCTCTTCATTCCGGCAATCGAAGGGGCTTCTTTTCATCTCCCATTACCCTCTCGGTCCCAGGCTGTCCTCTCTCTTCTAAAACCACCAACTATGAGAATTCAGCATCCAGGGATAACTCTCTTCTGCCTTAGAAAGAGTTAAAAGCTTTTATCTCCCACCACCAAGGTCAGGCACAGGCAATCGCAGGCACTGCAGCTCTCACAAGCAGCTCCAGCTCGGCACCTTCTCTCTGTGGGGGGAGGAGAGAGACAGGACCGGGGGGGGGGGGGGGAAAGGGGGGGGAACGGGATGGAACAGGGAGGGGGACGCGGAAGGCACCTCCAAAGTTCTCCCTCCACCCCTCCATTCTAGATGGAAGCTGGACCAGCTCCACTCCAGCTCCCTCTGTTCCCCACCCCGAGGCCCACCTTGCTCAGCCAGGCCCACCTTGCTCCCCTCCCCCACCCGGCCTAGCCAGGCCTGCGCAGGGGAGAGGAGAAGACGCTCCCTCTCCGAAAGCAGAGCAGGGAAAAAGAGAGTCCTGCTGGGAAATCCGGCTTTTAACCCCTCGTGTCCTCAGAGGCGTGTCCAACCTCTTAGTGGCCAACAAAGGTGCCAATACTCAGACCTAAGGACTGATTGGTTTGACCACTACTTCCAAAAAAACTCACTTCCCTTCAAACCACGACACTAGCCCATGTCTCCAGATGCTTAAGAACCCAGATTGCATTGTGACTAGAGTCTAATAAAGTCTTAAAAGTTTAAATTGCAGGAGAAAAGTTGTTTCACAATTAAATATGTATGCATATTCAGACTGACATCAAGTCAATTTTAAACTTTGATGAAAGCTTTTAGGCTGACATTTGTTAGCAGTATACCTTGTGCTTATAATTAGCTCTTACATGTTGTTAATTATCATTATACATTAGTTCTTATACACTAACCATTATCATTACATATTCAAAGCAGTCAGTCAAACACTTTTATCCCAAATTAGCTGCAATATGCAGTACCATGGAGAAAATGCCATATAGCTAGCTTGATAATGTTTTTGATGGTCCTAGTTGTTGAGGTCGAGGTGACCTGATGGGAGGATGTGACAAACAGGATGGGGACAGTAATGGTAACAGCATTTATAGAAATGCTTATACAGTTGTACTGTATCAAGTTGTTTATGTTTAGTTTCAAAGCAAGCTAGTCTGTTTAGTATGTTGCTGTGTGCAACCAGCCTCTGTTCTAGCTGCAGCTCCCCTGCTTTCATAGAATGGGAACTTTCCATTCCCATTACTGTGAGTCTGAGTCCAGACTGCTGTACTCTTTCTGACAGCTCAGCATAGAACTACAAAGCATGACTTTACTCTTATGGTAGAGTATCCTGAGTGTTGCCTTGTGGTTTTCTTGTGAAATCCATATTGGATTGTTGGTGTATGTAGAGCTTTTGGATCTTTCTTGGCATACTGCAGTACACAGTATGAGATACAACAAAGACAGCTAATGATACACAAATAGTGATTTTGGGGGTGCAGCAGTCTATGGGATTCCTGTTCTTGTATTTGTTCTATTAAAACTAAAATAAGTGTTACATGGAGTTTATGCATTCTCTAAAGTTGATATGAAGCTGTCTTCCTTCCTGCTTGATTAATAACTCTTCTTCCCGTATATGATGGGATTCCTAATGAGTTTACCTTGGCAATTTCACATCAGTTCTTAGCTGTTTCTCCAGGTGGTATAATTCTGATTTTTTTTCCTCTATGGCTAATATATGCTGCTGGTAGATATTGTAAATATTTTGCTCCTATATCGATACCTGAGAAGCATTGTTTGCATTTTTTTGCAGGGGACTCAGTTCTCTGGTTTAATTCCCACCAAGGTGACAACATGCACACTTCCATTTTCAGTATTTCATATCATAAAATGGTTAAAGTAGGAAGGGACCTTAAAGATCATCAAATTCCAACTCCTCTGCAAAGGGCAGGGACACCTTCCACTAGACCAGGTTGCTCAAGTCATTCCTGGAGTTGTTAACCAATAGTTATCACTAAACAAAAGTTATGCCTTTAATAAAGCTGAGGGCTCTTCAGACTGTTCAAACAGGACAGGCCCATTGGTTACATCCTCATTTCTTGTAGTGTGTATTTGTGAGTGACTGTGACACAGACTCAGACCAGCAGGAAATTTGAATCGTTTATTCAAAGAAATGAGTTGGTTTTATACACTTTTTCAAAGCACAGTATTTCCTTATATGATAATTCTCACTACGTGATCTGATCTATCCCATGTTGCCATGTCAGCAACGTGCTTTCTAAATCTCTTTCTATGGGGTGATCATGTGCTGTTCACCCATCTGTCATCTTTTGGCAGGCTTCTGTCCCATAGGGTTCTGCCACATGTCACCTCCTCCCCCCAAGGTTTGGCGGAGACAAGTCTCTCTGTGCTGCCATGTGCTTCTCTGTGCTGCCATGTGCTTCTGCAAGAGGGTCTGACAACCTGCAGCTCAACTCCATCCCATCTCTTCACACAACTCCCTCTTTTCTTTTATAAAAACAAGAATCGTGAAACAAAACACTTCTAACATTAGAACATGTTTGGCTCGCCGCCTGAACCAAACAAGCTCCATTCCTCACAAACAATATCTTTCCTATGAACAGGGGGATACATGAAAACACCCAATAACTGGTATCTGCACACATCTCCTTCCCATGAATGGAGACAGTGATTTAACAGATAGAACCTTGAGAAATGTCTTTAAATTGTCTAAAACCTTTACCATCACCCAGAGTCTGCAGTTGCTGGGGAGTCCCATTTCACAGTGAAAACTTGGAGAGCCTTTCCTGGACAAGACTTCCAAGTTTACCTTGAAAGAGAGTCCAGCTTTCAGAAGATCAGATAGGCAAGTCAAAGTGACTTGATTACACTTTTAGTGCAGAAACACCTGGGTCTGATGGAATAATCCCATCAGCCAGTGTTGTAATTTAGGTTTAGGGGGGGTCCCAGGGGAGGGTTCCCCGGGAGCCCCCCGGGTCCTACGGTCGTTGGTATTTGCATGCAGGCAGGCAAGGAGACTCTAGACGGCTGGTGAGGTGCTGATGAGATGAGGATTTATTTGGAGTTCAACCCCAGGAAGGCAGCAAGGGGGAGAGGGAAAGGGAGAGGGAAGGGGAGAGGAGCGAAGCCTCCGGAGGCCTCCAGGGCAAAGAGGGCAAGCCCACTTCCCCCTGCACTCTTAACACGGAGCTTCGAAATGGGCGCGGTAAGATTCTTCAGCCAATGGGGTTACAGACCCACGATACTGCAGGGAGATTACAGACTTGGGATAAACCATACACTTTCCAGGGGTAAGCCAGAGCATACCATTTCAATAAAATGCAATTCCACAAGCCAGGGCTAGAACTTGGCCAGAGGCTCAAGCTGTAATTGAGAGGGTTTCCCTAAAATACCTACAAAATTGCCCAAAAACTTTATTAGTCGAAAAGGTATCAATCGTAACATGAACGTATTTCAACTTACCAAACTCAGGGATAGATGTAACAGCAGTCTGCCAGATTTCTAGAGTTTGAAGTCCCTGGGGATTAACTCTGAGGGCAGGCAAGGGTGCTACCTGTTGACAGTCAGCATAGGCTTGTACAATTTGCCATGCTTGGTCGTGTGTAAGCTGAAATTGATTTTGAAGAGCTGCTGCACTCTGGTGAAAAAACCCATGTGACTGATGTGCCTGAAAAAAAAAACATCTGGCACAACAGCTCTAGCTAACTGGTCTGCGCGAGCATTACCTTCAGAGATGAGGCCAGGAAGACCAGTATGGGAACATACATGTAGGTTATAATACCTTTTTGTATGCAACTGCACTGCAAAACACAAACATGGTAATAAAGAAAACAACAATGGGTTAGTTCCTTCTTTCATATAAGCTTCTTCTAGTCTTGTCACAATACCTGCAACATAAGCAGAGTCAGTAGCAATACTACGCTCATCTTGAAATTTTTCAAAAGCTGCTAATTCTACCAGTTCAGAAGAACCATGAACTACTTCTATATCTTGTAGCCACTGACTGTTACTTTGCCACACTATTACAGACTGCTCAGTCTTTACAGAGCCATCTGTAAACACCATGCAGGCATTGGCAATTGGAACTGGGGAACAGTAAGAGTTTTCAATAAAATTAAGATAAAAATTTACAGGGATACCATCAACTTTTCTATGAGCCTGTTGAGCACTTGTGCTGGTTTTGCATTGATTGACATTTAGTGAGTAATGAAGAAGCCACCCATGGAAATGATTTTTCTAAGAGAAGCTGCTAACAGTTTCCTCTGTGGCTGGCAAAACCAATCAGTGACTAGTTTTGAATACTGACACCTTGTTAAACCACTAGGAAGCTGAACCTGCCTCTGTCAACAAACATGTTAAAAATTGAACAAACCCCAGGAAAGCTCTCTTTTCTTCTGGCCTGGGAACAGGTAACAGGCCAACCTGGCCCGCTCCACATGGCCAGGCCGGGCCGGGCAGGCCCTGCCAAGGGGCTGAATGCCTTCCTGGGGAGTCCGCCAGGCCTCGTCCTGGCTCGGCTCCAGTGGCTGCCAGGCAGGGAGAGGGGAGGCCGATGGGCTCCGTCCTGGTCAGACCAGGCCCCAGTGGCTGTTAACATCTTGCTGCCAGGGCGTTCCCCCCTGCCCCGTGTGGGCCTGATGGGGCCAGACCAGGCCCTGCCTCTGCTGCAGCACTGGCCGGGATGGGCCCCCAAGATCCTGGCACAGCCCCAGCATGGCCTGAATCTACCACCATGACTGCTTCGGCCACCGCCCAACAGAAATCATCATGACCACCGCAGGCCCCAGGCAAGATAATAACTCCTTTATTGCACAGATGAAACTTGCAGGACTCTGATCCTCTCTCAAGTAAGAGAAAAGGACAGAGTGATGACACGTAGAGAAACAACATGAAGACACCAAGGTCAGTAAAGGAGTCAAGTCCCAGATGGGAGGAGAATGAGGAGATGCCTTAGTCTTTGGCTGAAATTCTTTTGCAAGGCCATGATGATAAACTCTGATGTACTAGAATATCACTTTAATTCATGAAAACCCTATGAGGGATGGAGTGTTCAAATTGCAGATATGAGCAAAGGCATTCGAGCTGGAGCAAGTGGATGTTGAAGTAGCTGTGATCTCATGAGAAGTTTGAATAGAGAGATGAGAGTGATGAAGTCCATTTGCCCCCAGGGAAAGAAGACCTCTGTTCCCAGAGATGGAGATGATCTCAGAGATAGATGAAGAGAACCTTTGGTTTTGAACAGCTCATCCTTAAAATAGTACCCCATGAGTTTGACATGGCCCATGAACGTAGCTGTAGGAAGGCTGCGTGAGATGGGAGGGACTTCATGATTGCAGATTTCTGGGCTGCTGCTATTCATGAAAATTGTAGCGATGAGAGGAGAACTGTTTTCTTGTGGAAAAGTCTCCATATCATGGTAAAAGATTCCTCTGCCTAAGAGGACTGATGAAAGACTATTTTAGAGGTGTTCAACTGACCTAAGTTTTGTCTCTGTACATTGTCAGTGGGAAAGAAAAGAAGGTTGTGAGGGGAAGAAAAATCTTCTAAAGGTTTTATTCTGATTCTTATTATTTGTTTTCTTTTCTTTCAGTTCTGTCTAAATAAAGTTTTCTTTATACCCTTTAAAGTTTTGTGCCTGCTTTGCTCTTCTCCTAATCTTATCTCACAGCAAAAAATGGAGTAAATAATTCTAGTGGGTGAATTGGCATTTAGACAACATTAGACCCCACCACGTTAATTGGTGCGTTGGCCGGGAAGCGAAAAATTGGCGAACCAAAACCACTACAGCACTTAAAATCTGTGTGATCTGTTCTAAGGCTCCTGTTGCTCTGGGTGTCAGGGTGCGAGGGGAAGTAAGTTCAGGATTCATTTTCAATAACAGGAAAAGGAGGTAGAGTTGTTCAGTTGTAAAACCCAATAAAGGGGGTACCAAATTATTTGTTCGTAAGAGCTTTTGCAAATCCTTGAGGGTAGGCACTTGAGATATCAATTGCAGCTGCAAAGGCCAAACAGTTTGGTAGGGCTCAACAACATTAATGGAAAGCACAGCAAATGCAAATCAAGGGGCATCATGTTCCCAAAGTGGTACAGTAAAAAAATAATCTTTTAAATCAATCACTATGGGGGTCCAGGTTTGTGTCAACATTGCAGGAGATGGTAGCCCTGGCTGTAGGGTTCCTGTAGGTACAACAGCATTGTTGATTTTTCTAAGATCATGCAGCAATCACCATGTTCCACTCTTTTTCTGAATAATAAAAACAGGGGTGTTCCATGGGCTAGTTGTGAGAATGATATGGCCAGCTTGCAGTTGTTCTTGTACAAGCTGGTGCAAATGTTGCAGCTTTTCCTGAGATAAGGGCCACTGGTCCAACTACGCAGGACTATCTGTCATCAAGGTGAGGGCTGGGACATGCTGCTCAGCAGTGGCCCTTATGATAAATTTGTTCCGAATACAAGACCCCATTGGCTAAGGCAGTCTCATCCCCATAAAGTAACACGGAGTTGTCGTGGTTTGAAAGGCAGGTATCTGCTAGGAAGGGGGCAGGACCTCCCTAGAGATGGAGAATTCGAACCCCCTCCCTCCAAATTATTCTGATTTAAAAAATTAAAGGAGCTTTCAGACAGAGGTATGGGGATAGGAATAACAGTTCTTTACTAGTATATATGACAAAACAACAAACAACAACTACAGGATTAATAATAAACAGAACCAAGAACCTTGAGGGCTTTTTTTCACAAAAAAGCCTGGGGCAGTTTGATCTCGGTGCCCCTGCAGGACTCCGAGAGGCTGAGCTGGAAGGGAGGGAAGTCCCGGGCTGGTGGATGAGGAGCTCTGTGCTGGAAGCTGGAGCAGCAGGGGTGTCCCGGCAGGGCTTGGCAGTGCAGGGCTACAGAGTAGCACGGGAACCTCAAAGCTCCCAAGAAGCAGCGGCGGTGGGGGAGGTAAGGCTGGAGAAAACGAGCTCAGGATTCCTGGGTACACGAGCAGATGACGGTAGATTTCCCAGGACGAGACAGAGGCAGTGATGGCCGTGAACTCTTCCTGCAGTGAGGGGCAGCTTGACCGTCCTCCTTGGTGCTGAGAGCAAGAGTGAGTTCCCCTCCCCCATCTCTGTCTTTTTACCTTTCCCAAAACTAGTAATCTCTCCCCTCTGAGGGACACTCCCAGAGACTTAAAAACAATAGGTGTAGCCTTGTGTTGCCATGTCCTTCAAGTACTCTCTTTTGTTCTGATTAAGTAGTCATTAAGGTTTCTTGGAAACTTATGGGAAAAAATTCTGTGAGAAGAAAAAAAAAAAAAAGCAAATCTAACCCCCAACATTATCCACCCCGAATTTTTTCCCATACCAACCTATTACATTGAATTTAAACCTTTAAAAATATATACACACATGCACTACCTAAATTATATACATCTGTACATACAGATATGGGTACAGACACAGTGATGTGGGTAGTTCATCCTAAAACAAGGTCTCCTTGAGGTATGCATCGGGTCTCTCCATCCCTTTGCATCACCCACCAGGTGCATCCTGGTCCCTGAGCGAAGACAACCCTACGGATGGGATTGTCTTTGCTGGAGGCAGAATTAATCCAAACGGTTTTTCCCAGCATACCTCTCATGTGTACCACTGGAACCTTATCTCCATCTGTTGTTCTCAGGGGCTCAGACTGGGCAGGGCCTGCTCGGTTGGTGGAACCTTGAGTGTTCACTAACCATGTGGCCTTTGCTAAAATAATCTCCCAGTTCTTGAAAGTCCCCCCACCCAGTGCCTTCAAGTTGGTTTTAAGCAGGCCATTGCACCGTTCAACTTTCCCGGCTGCTGGTGCATGTTAAGGAATATGGTGCACCCACTCAACGCCATGTTCTCTAGCTCAGGTGTTTATAAGGCTGTTCTTGAAATGGGTCCCATTGTCTGACTCGATTCTCTCAGGGGTGCCATGTCTCTACAGGACTTGCTTTTCCAGGCCCAGGATGGTGTTCCGAGCAGTAGCGTGAGGCACAGGGTAGGTTTCCAACCATCCAGTGGTGGCTTCCACCATGGTCAGCACGTAGCGCTTGCCTTGGCGGGTTTGGGGAAGGGTGATGTAGTCAATTTTCCAGGCTTCCCCATACCTATATTTGGACCACCGCCCGCCATACCATAGGGGCTTCACTCGCTTGGCCTGCTTGATTGCAGCACACGTCTCACAGTCATGGATAACTTGAGAAATGCTGTCCATGGTTAGATCCACCCCTTGGTCTTGTGCCCACTTATAGGTGGCATCTCTGCCCTGATGACCTGAGGCATAATGGGCCCATCGAGCTAGGAACAACTCTCCCTTGTGTTGCCAATCTAGGTCTATCTTTGACACTTCTATCTTGGCGGCTTGATCTACTTGCTCGTTGTTTCAGTGCTCCTCATTAGCCCGACTCTTGGGGACATGGGCATCTACATGGCGGTCTTTTACAGGTAGCTTCTCTACCTGAGCAGCAATGTCTTTCCACTCATCAGCAGCCCAGATTGGTTTTCCCCCATGTTGCCAGTTGGCCTTTTTCCACCTTTCCAGCCAACCCCACAGAGCATTGGCCACTGTGAAAAATAGGGTTAGTTAATTCATGTTTTATGGATAATTATAAACTGGAAACTGTAATATACTGTATAAATGTATGATAGATGTGTACGTGCTCCACCCGCGTGCCTCACAGATTCCCGTTGAGCACCTCTCCTGATTTTCCCGGTCCAGAAATAGAAGGTGAAAAATACAAGGCAAAAACGCTGTCAGAAGACAATTAACATCACCAACCTACACCCTGACTATGTTCGGCAAGCCATCCACGCTGCTACGGCCGTTAATCACCTCAAAGCAAGGATCGTTTGGGGAGATAGCAGGCTGCCAAGCTCTGTATCTCACGGCTCACCCTTGGCATTTTCCCGGGAAAAACTCTGTCAAGTATTTCCGCTGGCTTTGTTTTTACCGAAATTCTGTGATTCGATTTTTGTTAATAAATCAAACTATTCTTTTAACTGGAATATTGGATTGGCATTTATAACAGCCACCATCCACAAATCAGTGTAGAGTCAGAGCTTTGGCCACTTCTCTCTCTCAGCAATGTCCAGGGCCAATTGAATAGCCTTGAGTTCTGCAAGTTGACTCGATCCAACTTCTCCTTCAGTGGCTTGTGCAACCTGTCATGTGGGGCTCCATGCGGCTGCTTTCCACTTACGGTTCATCCCTAAAATGCGACAGGAACCGTCGGTCAAAAGAGCTTAGCGCGTTTCTTCTTCTGGCAGCTGATTATACGGTGGAGCTTCTTCGGCACGTGTCACTTGCTCTTGTTTATCTTCATCTGTGAGACCCAAGTTTTCACCTTCTGGCCAGTTTGTGATTATCTCCAAAATCCCAGGGCGATTTAGGTTTCTGGTACGGGCGCGCTGAGTGATGAGGGCAGTCCATTTGCTCCATGTGGCGTCGGTGGCGTGGTGGGTAGAGGGAACCATTCCTTTGAACATCCACCCCAACACTGGTAGTCGGGGTGCCAGGAGGAGTTGTGCTTCCGTGCCAATCACCTCCAAGGTGGCTTGAACTCCTTTACAGGCAGCCAAGATTTCCCTCTCTGTGGGAGAGTAGGTGGCTTCGGACCCTCTGTAATTTCGGCTCCAGAATCCCAGTGGACAGACTCGAGTCTCACCAGGCACCTTCTGCCAAAGGCTCCAGGACAGACCATGATTCCCAGCTGCAGAGTAGAGCACCTTCTTCACCTCTGGTCCTGTCCTAACTGGGCCAAGGGCTACCGTATGAGCGATCTCCTGCTTGATCTGGGCAAAGGCTTGCTGCTGTTCAGGGCCCCAGTGGAAATCGTTCTTCTTGCGGGTAACCCGGTAGAGAGGGCTCAATCTGGCTGTAATCAGTAATGTGCATTTTCCAAAAGCCTATGTTGCCTAGGAAAGCTTGTGTTTCCTTCTTGCTGGTCGGTGGAGACATTGTAGTGATCTTATTGATGACCTCAGTGGGAATCTGACGCCACCCATTTTCCCACTTTACTCCCAGGAACTGGATCTCCTTGGCAGGTCCATTGACTTTGCTCTTTTTGATGGTAAAACCAGCTTCCAGGAGAATCCGGATGATCTTCTCTCCTTTCTCGAATACTTCCCTTGCTGTGTTTCCCCACACAATGATGTCATCAATGTACTGTAGATGTTCCGGAGCCTCACCCTTTTCCAGTGCAGCCTGGATCAGTCCATGGCAGATGGTGGGACTGTGCTTTCACCCCTGGGGCAGTCGGTTCCAGGTGTACTGCACGCCCCTCCAGGTGAAAGCAAACTGAGGCCTGCATTCTGCAGCCAGAGGAATGGAGAAAAACGCATTAGCGATGTCGATTGTGGCATACCACTTTGCTGCCTTGGACTCCAGCTCGTACTGGAGTTCCAGCATGTCTGGCATAGCAGCGCTCAGCGGTGGAGTCAATTCATTCAAGGCACGGTAGTCCACAGTCAGTCTCCATTCTCCGTCAGACTTGCGCACAGGCCAAAGATGGCTGTTGAAGGGTGAGTGGGTTTTGCTGACCACCCCTTGTCTCTCCAGCTCTCGGATCATCTTGTGGATGGGGATCACAGCATCTCAATTCGTCCGATACTGCCGCCGATGCACCGTCGAGGTGGCAACAGTACTCGTTGCTCTTCTACCTTCAGGAGTCCTACTGCAGATGGGTTCTCTGATGATCCAGGCAAGGTGTTCAATTTCTTAATGCCCTCTGCCTCCACGACAGCTATTCCAAAAGCCCATCTGAACCCCTTAGGGTCTTTGTAATAGCCATTCCTGAGAAAGTTGACGCCCAGATACACGGGGCCTCTGGGCCAGTCACAATTGGATGTTCCTGCCACTCCTTCCCAGTCAGGCTCACCTCGGCTTCCAACAGAGTCAATTCTTGTGATCCCCCCGTCACACCGGCAATTGAAATAGGTTCTGTTCCCATATGTCCCGATGGCATTAGGGTACACTGAGAACCAGTATCAACCAAAGCTTCATATTTCTGTGGCTCTGATGTGCCAGGCCATAGAACCCACACAATCCAAAAGACTCAGTTTTCCCATGCCTCTTCCTGGCTAGAGGCAGGGCTCCTCTAGCACCGGTTACTACTCTCTTCCTGTGCATACATAGTAGAGGTTACTTCAAGGGGATCTGACAGAGCATCCTCATTTCTGTAATACCTGACAGCCTGGTCAGGGGAGGCTGAGGCTACCTTCATTCTAGTGGAACCCCCTCAGTCTTTCTCTCCTTGAGCTCACGCACCCGTGCTGCCAGGACAGAAGTGGGTTTCCCATCCCACCTTCCCATGTCTTCCCCATGGTCAAGCAGGAAGGACCACAGGTCAGCTCGTGAGGTGTACCCCCTCTCTCTAGCCGAGGGACGTTGGGCTCTGACTCTGGGGCCTATAACTGGCACTGGTGCCACATGGGAACTGTTCCTCCTCATCTCCTCCTTCACGTCCCTTATCTCCTCTTGGAGTTCTTTAACCACGCCAGAGACCTGAGTTTGTATTGGGCCACTGATCATACTGTCAAAATTTCTAAGCTTGCTGGCTACAGAACCTACAGTCACTCGGTTGGTGTCAGTATTAATCGTTGCCATGAAGGTACTGTATTCAGATGGCCCTTTAGTTGCTAGATTCCACAACATTTGCCTTGTGCACCTGACTTTGTTGGGGTCATTGTCATGCCGTCCACCCCTCCCAAAAACTACCTCCAGTATTGCCACTTCTCTCAGCTGTTGGATCCCTTCCTCAACAGTCTTCCAGCGCATGCTAAGGTGGTGCTCCTGCATTCTGTCTCTGTGGACAAACCTCTCCCTTACACTCATTAAAAGCCGCTCCCAAAGGTGAAGGGGTCCTTGCTCCTTTACGAATACCTGATTCACACCTGAGTCTTGGGTCAAGGGTCCCATATTCCTTGCCTCACCACCATCCAGTTGCACACCTCTACCCATAAGGTCCCAAACCCTAAGTAACCAGGTTTTATAAGGCTCACGTTCCCGTCGTGCAGCATCTTTTTGCAGACGACGGAGATTTTCATATGACAGGGACTCAGTGATGATCTCAACCTCTGGCTCCCCTGTAGGTTGTGAGGGCCCTCCTTTTTTATCCTTATCACTTGGGTGCTCTGATTTCATCTTATATTTCTTTTTTTCCACAGGGGCAACTGCTGCTGGCTGTGACTGCCCCTGTGGTTCAGCTGGAACCTGGACGGTTGTAACGTCTGTGGGTTCCACTGCTGCACCTTCAGACTCTGCCTCTTCAGGGCAGGGAGAGGGTTCCCACCAGTTGGGGCTAATGAGGCCACCACTGGGGAAAGGTGCTCCTTCAGCATCTGGCCCATCTCCTTCACCAGAACTCCCACCCAATCTGGGTGGTTCATTTCTGAGGTGGGCTTCATGGCAGGGTCAGGTGGTGGGGCATCATCCTTAGTCTGTGGGGCAGTGTCAGGCTCCATGGCAGCACCCTGAGTCTCTAGGGCAGTATCCTTATTCTCTGGGGTAGGTATCAGGGTTGTTATCCAGGTCAATCTCCCCTTATCTCGGAATACTAAATAGATTAGGCCTGTGAGCAATACTAGCCATTGTATGATATCATTAGCATTCAGAGAAGATTTAAACCCTTCAAAAACTGGTGGAATAGACCCAAACAGCTGAGTGAAGGGTTGGGAAAAAAATTCCCCTGGTGTCATTTCCTCACAGTAGGTACCATTGTTAAAGTAACCCCACAAACAGACACTTAGAGCGTGATAGCCATGTATCCATGTGCCTGCCTTCCAGAGGAAGTTAAAAATCCATGAATTCCTCACCTTATTAACCCATAGTGCAAACTGGATAACAGCCACAGTAGCCTTCGTTATAGGGCCCATGTTTAGATAAGGGCCTTGCAAATGGGAGAAAGATAGCCACAACCACATGCCACCCAAACCAAGGTAAGCTAGACCACATGATGCTACTTAGGGAGGTTTCTATACCCAGTGCACAAGGTCACTTAAGAACTGTTATTCCTTTTTCTCTCAATGCCCTCAAGCCCCACAGTGGGCGCCAAAAATCTGTCTTGGTTTGAAAGACAGGTATCTGCTAGGAAGGGGGCAGGACTTCCCTAGAGATGGAGAATTCGAACCCCCTCCCTCCAAATTATTCTAATTTAAAAATTAAAGGGGCTTTTAGACAGAGGTATGGGGATAGGAATAACAGTTCTTTACTAGTATATATGACAAAACAACAAACAAACAACAACTACAGCATTAATAATAAACAAAACCAGGAACCTTGAGGGCTTTCTTTCACAAAAAAGCCCGGGGCAGTTTGATCTCGGTGCCCCTGCAGGACTCCGAGAGGCTGAGCTGGAAGGGAGGGAAGTCTCGGGCTGGTGGATGAGATGAGGAGTTCGGCGCTGGTAGCTGGAATGGCAGGGGGTGTCCCGGCAGGGCTTGGCAGTGCTGGGCTATAGAGTAGCAGGAGAGCCTCAAAGCTCCCAAGAAGCAGCGGCGGTGGGGGAGGGAAGGCTGGAGAAAACGAGCTCAGGATTCCTGGGTACACGAGCAGATGACGGTAGATTTCCCAGGACGAGACAGAGGCAGAGTGATGGCCGTGAACTCTTCCTGCAGTGAGGGGCAGCTTGACCGTCCTCCTTGGTGCTGAGAGCAAGAGTGAGTTCCCCTCCCCCAGCTCTTTCTTTTTACCTTTCCCAAAACTAGTAATCTCTCCCCTCTGAGGGACACTCCCAGAGACTTAAAAACAATAGGTGTAGCCTTGTGCTGCCATGTCCTTCAAGTACTCTCTTTTGTTCTGATTAAGTAGTCATTAAGGCTTCTTGGAAACTTATGGGAAAAAATTCTGTATGTGGAAAAAAAAAAAAGCAAATCTAACCCCCAACAGGAGTGATAGTACATAAGGTTTCACATTATCAGTGCGACCTTCAGGGCCCTCTATTGTAATGAAATTGACACTGTGCTTTGGAATAGCGAGGCCTCCAACCCCAGATAGACATTTAGCAGCTTGAGTCAGGGTCCAATGTCTGGGCCATGCTTAGAAAGCTATAACAATACAATAAGCACGACTATCAAGTATACCGGCAACTTGTAGCTTCTCATTTTGATGCCAAAGAGGGCATTTGAGTGTGGGTCTAGGACTGGAAAGTGATTGTGCCCAGAAGATCTGCATCTGTCCAGTGATATCAAAGCCACTTTAACCTCTAACTCGTGGAAAATTTCCAGAAAGGTTAACATGGAAATCAACAAGTTGAGCAATTCATGCCCCTTCAGAAATTTGACACGGAGGTACAGGGGTCCAAACCATTATCTGAATATCTCCAGTAAAATTCCCATCTATGAGTCTAGGCAGAACAAAAAAACCCTGCTTTGTGGTCAACACTTGACCAATCACAAGTGCACTGCACCCCCAGCCCTGTGGTCCCTGGACATCTGAAGGCAAACAGTGCACACCGCTGTTCTGAAGAGTTACTGTGACTCTGGAGGCCAGGTCCGTGTTGATACGCAGGGTGCTTGCAGGGATGAGTGCAGCTGGGCTTGATTTGCTATCCCCGCACAGCTCCCCCTGAGCTCCGCTGGCTGTTTCCCAGAGGGCCCATTGATGTAGCTGGCAGCAGCTCCTTTTTTATTAAATCCAGACCGGCATTGTTTTACATGGTGCTGTCCCTTCCAGCAACGTGTGCATACACCTGAGTCCCCAGAACCTCTTTTGTTCTGGAGGCGTTCACGTCTCATGTGACCTGGCTTCCTGCACAGAAAACAAACACTCAATCCGGAATGAATGCTTATTGTAGCTAGAACCTCCGAAAGCAAAGTTACGTTATGACCGGCAGTGCCAATTCCCTGACAAGCCTTAAGCATTTCTATGACAGTGGGTGCTCGCAGGGGCCGTAAAACCTTTTGACAATTGGGGTTTGTATTTTCCACTGCTAACTGCTTCAGTAATATTTCTTGTGTGGTGACATTGTCTATTTGCTTATCTAGGGTGGCTTTTAACTTATCTAGAAACTTAATAAAAGGTTCATCAGCTACCTGTTTTATGTTAACAAATGAGACTGTAGTGAGACCATCATCCCGCACTTTACGAAAAGCCCGCAGAGCGAGCTCCTTTGACTGCTGAAGGGCTTCCGCAGGCAGTTGAGCCTGTACCATGGTCAGTACATATTGGCCCTCCCCCATAAGAGCTTCGGCACCGATAGGTCACAAAACGTGCCCCAGGGGTTGCCATAAATTGTCCATAGCTTGAACAGTGCAGAGCTCTCTCCACTCCAACATCCAGACAGTGAATTGTATACTCATGAGCATAAGCCACACTATTTGCTTAAAGTCTTGTGGTGCTAAGTTATACGAGTTCACCACAGTTTCCAAAAGGCTAGTAGTGAATGGGGCACTGATGCCATTGTCCATGGCTGAGCGGCGCATCTCTTTTCCGACACCATAAGGCAAGCTTTCCCATCTAGTTAGTTGGTGGGGCTAGTAGATAACCGGAAAAACATGTAAAAAATCCACATCTCTTTCTGCGGCAGTCTGTTTTCTTACCACTGCCCACCGATCAGAGGGGAAAATATCAGGCTCCCTTCCCAGGTGCAAGCGGATCAGGGGACCAGGGGTCACCCTCTGGTTCTCCTCCCAAAGTCCCAAGAGACTTATGGTTAAAGTCTTGTGTCTTCTGCAGCAGCAGTGCGGAAGGAGCGGGTGCGGTGGGAGCAGGCAGGGCAGGAGCGAGCGCCGAAGGAGTGGGCTCCAAAGGAGCAGATGCCTGAAGAGCCAACCCAGCTGTCACGGTGCCATGAGTGTCCTTCTTTTTCAGGTCTCTGGGTGTTGCATGTGCCATGGGTGAAGGCGCACACAGTCTGCTGTGAACATGAAAGCTCCGCCAGTGTTCTGCTGCCTTGCCCAACACGGTCCCACAAAATGTCTCTTAAAGCATCCCATGTCTGAGGGTCAAAAATATTAGCAGTACCTTAAGTTTGACCACAGTCTTTTGCCCAGAACAAGAGTCTATCCAAATCTGTAGACTCAACTTTCCTGCTGTGTTTCTGCAAAATCCATTCCAATGTCTCTGCGACATCCTTTTGCTCCTGGGAAACACCATTTCCCATGGTTCTTGGCTGCTACCCTCAGTCCTGCAGAAAGGCCAATTGGTGCCATGAGCTTTGTTTCAGCTCACATGCTTCGTTTCAGCCTCCAGGCTTCCTTTCAGTCCCTCTGTAAAGTTCAGCCAAGTCGTCTTCACCGGAGCAACTGCTAGTTGCCTTTCAGTCCCTGTTCAGGTGCCATTTGTGGGTGACTGTGACATGGACTCAGACCAGTAGGGAATCTGAATTGTTTATTCAAAGAAACAAGCTGGGTTTATACACTTTTTCAAAGCACAGTATTTCCTTATATAATTCTCACTACGTGATCTATCCCATGTTGCCATGTCAGCAACGTGCTTTCTAAATCTCTTTCTATGGGGTGATCATGTGCTATTTGCCCATCTGTCAGCTTCCGGCAGGTTCCTCTCCCATAGGGTTCTGCCACATGTCACCTCCTCCCCCCAAGGTTTGGCGGAGATAAGTCTCTCTGTGCTGCCATGTGCTTCTGCAGGTGAGTCGGACAGCCCGCAGCTCAACTCCATCCCATCTCTCCTCACATGTATTTAAATCTGGCAACAGCCCTTCTATCGAGTTTTCTCGCAATACCTCCGAGCGTCCAGCCAGCGGAGAAATGGCTTAATAAAATAGCGAGACGGCTTCCCAGGATATGCTTTGTAAAATAAAGGTTTTAATAACAGCAAAAATAACAAACATTACAAAATGAAAAGAGATAAGCCGAGCACAGTGTACCAAGTACAGTTACACTGGCTAAGGCATTCCCAAAAAGCCACGTGCACCTCTTGTGCTAGCTCTTTAATACTCGATGGTCTAGGTGGGCTTATTTGGCTCTTTGCCCAATGAGATGGACACTAGGCTTTGAGGTGCATTTCCAAAGCCCTATCACTGTGTTTGTGCTGGTACTGAGCCAATTGCAATGAGCAGGCTATAGAAAATTCTAGTTTAACTTCCTTATATAGAAACACCTGCTCGAGTACAGAAATGCACGACTACACCCTTCACTAAGCCATGGAGCTTTTACATAGGGAATTGACAGTCAATGGTAGGTTGCATAAAGCACTGGCTATGTGTGTGCAAATGCTGCTTTATAAATACTTCAATCCTGACCTCATTTCTTCTAATAACACAGTGCCATTCCATGTCATTGACCCAAGTTTAGCTGATATTTCAAGTGCACATTTGTTATATTATAGATTTTGCTATTGCAAATCCTGGATTTTTTGTTGGGCAGTTGGGAATAGTGTGCATCACAGGTGTGTTTGTATATCAATTGATACAGTGTGATGATACTATATGGTAATTTCACAATATTAACAGGAAAATAACTGGATAAAGTATTCATTAACAAATTGGGTATTGGAAAACTGTAGGACAGTTGATTCCACACCAAAATTACAAATTATTTATTGGTTTTTTATGACCACTCCTGCCTCTGAACATCTTTGCCATGTGTGCAGATTAACCAGGTTCATTCTTGAGAACTGCAGGTTTCAAGTTTAAAATGTGGTTTAACTGTAAAAGTAACATACAGTATATATATCTTCCAGATGTAAGGTCATTTTAAGATGAAGGTATTTCTTTGCAATGGATTAGACCAAGTTAAAGTTTGCCTAATGTGCTAGCAAACTAATATTAAGTTCTGCTTAGTGTGCTTCTGCTTTCATGGGTGCAGTGGGCCTCACTTCAGTTAAGATTTGAAAAGACAAGATAATTATTGTTTATAAGAAAAAGTAATATTGTTTACATTTTGAAAGACAAATATCCGAACAAGATATGAAGTGAAATATTTCGATAGTGGCAAAGAATGTAAGCACACTTAACAGGCTTTTATATTTTTAAGTCTATTTTGTTGATAAGATTCTTCTATATGTGTAAATCTGCCATTATGAGAAAGGGTTTTTTTTTATGTATTAATGAACAAATAATAGAATGATTAGATGTCCCATGTTTTGCCACCTAAAAGGATCACTGTTTTAGTAGACAGTGTCTACTTGTTTACAATGCTTTCCTATATTCTGTAAAAAATGCAGCTAGCTGATGTAACTAAAAAGTGGATTCTTTTTGCTTAAGAATAACAGCAAGGAAAGACAAGATATCTATCTAATGTTTCTACTAGGTTGTTCTGGTTTGATTCGTAACTGGGCGGAAGTACCAATTCATGTAGTAGTTTCACGTTCGCCAATTTTGACTTTTTTCGGCCAAAGCACCAAATTTGTGATGGTTTTTGTGCTTACTCTTTTTCTTTTTGTGAGACAGACTTTTGGAAGGAAAAAAGGCAAAACAGGCCTAACTTAAAGGTTGCAAAGATAGGTTTATTAACACACACCAAAGGAAGGAAAAAAGGAAAAAAGAAATTTTCAAAGCTTTTCTCCTCTCTCCACAAACTGTTCACTTTATCACAAGCAACATAGAGAGACAACTTGTGATTTCTAGTCAGTTTCACCATTTAGAAAATAGTCTTTCATTACTTCTTTAGATGAGGAGTCTCTTTAGTCATGGATCTCATTGACAAAACAGTTCTCGTGTAAGTTTTAACTGTAACAGAAACATCTGCTTGGGGAAAAACTGCTGCTGTGACCACTCTGACCCTTCTTCCCATTAGCAGTTTCTCAAGCTGCCCATGGGTAATGTGAACTCAGACATATTGGGGTGTCGCCTTTTAAAGATTCACTACTCCAGAAGCAAAAGATTCTTCTTCTCAGGGAACAGAGCTATCTCTTCACTTCTCTACTAGCACAAAGGCTTCTCATCTTTCTCTGTTCAAGCATCTCATGGGACTACAAGAATCACAGATTCTAAAGCAATATTACTCAGTCTATCACAACACCTTTGCTCAAAAATCTACAAATAAACAATCATCTCCCCAAATGCATCTTTCTCATAGTTTGAAGGGATAAATTACATATAGAGTTCATTACATAGAGAGTAATTGCATATAGAGTTCCATGGCTCTAATTGAAGTCCAGCCAGCAGGCAACTCTTCTATCCTTCCTTCAATTAGTCTTTCACTCTCTCTCTCTCCATCTGACTTCATGCTGGGTCTTCTCTATGTTCTCTCTGCCCATGTCTCTTTTCTCTCAAGGAAGGGTTAAGTTTCGAAAACTTCATGTTACTAAGAAAGGGTTAAATCTGCCCAGGTTTGCGATGGTCAATGTGATCAGCTGCTCTGAAGAGGCTGGGCTTTTCTTCTTTCCCCCCCTTTCCCTCTCAGCCCGTGTGAAATACCAAGTTATGTTTCGTGTCAGGGAAATGAAGAAAATCTGTGTAATTGTAGTTGTAGAACACGGCCATGGGACAGTTATAAAGATGAGTTCTAATAAACAACTGAGGAAAGCATGGAAGGAAGTTTTTTGAATAAATCTTTTGCTTGCAATTACCTATTATAAATCTCAAGCTATTCTGTAATAAGTGCCTTTTAATTATAACTTTAGAAGCTTGCTTTGTATTAAAGAATTTTTAACTGTAGTTTTAGATTGTAAAAAGGCTTTTAGACAAAAGAAGGAAGTAAGAAGGGGGCCCAGGCCTTTTCACAGAAGGTGGGAAAACATCCTAGACACAAAAGAAAGATTTCAGCTCACTGATTTATGGCTCCTGAAGAGGGAAACTGAAAAATCACTATCGAAGATTGATGGACCTGGAAAATAGAAACTGGACCCCCACATCTGTAAGCCAGACCACACCATGTGGAAAACATATCCTGGATGTACATCCTGGAATAGTGAAATATCAAAATAGATCACAATAGCCTATAGAATTATACAGGACAAACTAGGGATTTATGACTGTTAAGTATTGAATTGTGACGTTAAAACTAGAAATGGAAACTGCTGAGAAAGCTTATGAATATGTATGAATATAGCAAATAAAATACCAGCAAGTCCAGCAATCGGTGTGCAGTCGGAAGGGAAAACCCCTACCACTGTACCCAGAGCTGCCTTTGCTCACACTTTACCATGCTAATTAATCAGTTATTAAATTGAATTGCTGCTTGATATATTGGCCGTGTCAAGCGTCTCTTTTCTAACACCTGGGAGTCACCGGAGCACCGGAGGAGGGGTAAGGGGGGGCGGTCCTTGCCCATCCTTCCGTGGTAATCGGGGTAGGCTCGGCCCAGCTGGGCCCAAAGATGTTATCAGAGGCCCAGCTCCTGCCGCTCCCTCCCGGCTCAGCTGGCTCCAGGATTCCGGCCGCCTCCCCCGCTGGCTGGCCGGGACCCAGAGGCAGGGTCAGGCCCTAAGCCGACTTCCCTTCAGGGGGATGGGAGCAGCAGGGCCGGGCCAGGCCGGCCTAGGCCATCCTAAGAGAATGGCCCGGCTTGATGTTACCTGTTCGAGTGATCAGGAGGAAAGGGCAGACCTGGCCTCACTCAGAATTTTGTATGGGTATTCCTCAAAGTTGCATCCAGCCTCTTCAATGGTCCAACAATATATCAGTATTCAAAAATGAACTCTGACAGGTGCCTGTCTCAAAGCAATTCTAAGGTTCTGACAGGGAGCTGTTTCTACTTTAACTAAAAACCAAACTGTGTCAACCTATAACATAGGTTTTGTATGGATTTTAGAATTCAAAAGGGGAAATTGTGAATTTTTTGTCTAAACTATATTCCCCAGGTTTGTGGATCAACTTGGATTTTGGATTTTTTTTCAGGAGGTAAAAAAAAAAAGTATTGCAAATCAAGTGAATTAGAAATTGCCACATCTCTTGGGTTTTTGGCATATTTTGAATAAAATGTATGATGAACAATGAAATATGCTTTCTCTAAGTTGTTACATCCTAGCAGTAAGGTCTAGGAGAGATAATGATATTTTAAAAAAAACCAAAAAAAGCCTTGCAAAATTTAAGTAATTACTTTATTTAGTAACTTTATTTTTCGATTTAGAAGTTTAAGCATTAATTTGTAAAGAAAAAATAATCTTATGTACTTCTCTAATTGTATTAGGTATATATGACAAGGATGGGGACTGCAGGCCAGCCTCTGTGAGGAGAGACTAGGGCTGCCATGCATTGGACACAGACCGTGCTGGAACAGGGGAAAAAAGTGAGAAATGAGTAGCAGAGTTGAAGTTTTATGGACTGTCCCATCCCTGGAAGCGTTCAAGGCCAGGTTGGATAAGGCTCTGAACAACCTTGTCTAGTAGGTGGCATCCCTGCTCATGGTAGGGGAGTTGGAACTAGATTATCTTTAAGGTCCCTTCCAACCCAATGATATGACTGCAACTCCCCCATCCCCCTGCACCTGTGTTTTTAGTTTTTTCATTGTTTCCCACAATCTAACTCTATTTTTATTTGGCAATAAATTAAAAGAATATTCACCAACTTGAGTCTGGTTTGCCCATGATGGCAATGGGTAAATGATCTCCCTGTCTTTATCTTGACCCACAGCTTTTCAACTTCTTTTCCCCATACAGTTGAGGAGGGGATGTGAGAGAGCAGGTGGTTGGGGATATGGCAGCCAGCTAGGGTACACCCACCATAATCTAGAGAATCATCATAGATTAACCTTGTAATTAATGTGATTGTATGAAAGAATAAGAAGGGATAAGGATTGTTCTTAAGCAGAGGCAGGATTTTGCTGCATGTACTCCATTTTTGGGGAAGGAAGAGATCTAAAGGAAGGGGGATGGGGACAATATCAGGCTTGCCATAGGCAAACTGTGGGGTAGTATGAAAAAGTGGGACAGGATACTTGTGAGGGCCCTCTGGAGGTAACTGAGATGTACCAGCCACACTGGAGCACACCTGTAGTCTTACAGAAACAAACCAAGGATTGCTGAGGTAATAGAAGCCAACAGGGAAACACTGGAGAAACACCATAGTAACAAAAGAATGCTTAAGAGGGAATACCTTGTTCCAGCACAAGCAACCAAAACCACAACCACTAGACAGGACTATTGAGTATCCCTTTGCACTCCCACTGGCATTGTCACCATTAAATACTTCTATTAAATGCCTGTACACCAACACATGCAGCATGGGGAACAAACAGGAGGAACTAGAGATCTGTGTGTGCAGGGCTTTGATGTCATTGTGATTACAGAGATGTAGTGGGATAACTTGCATGACTGGAATGTTGTCATAAAGGGTTACACACTGTTTAGGAGAGACAGACCAGGAAGGATCAGTGGTGGAGTTGCCCTCTATGAGGCAACACTTGGAATGTATCAAGCTCTGTCTTGGTGAGGATGACAAGCTAGTTGAGAGCTTATGGGTTAGGATAAAAGGGCAGACTGGCAAGGGTGACATTGTGGGTGTTTGCTACAGGCTGCCTGATCAAAATGAGGAAGTGGATGAGGCCTTCTACAGGCAACTAGAAGCAGTCTCAGAGTCACAGACCTTGGTTCTTGTGGGGAATTTAACCACCTGGACATCTGCTGGAGAAGCTACACAACAAAGCACAAACAGTCCAGGAGGTTCCTGGAAAGCATTGATGATAACTTCTTGTCACAGTTAGTGGAGGTTCCCACAAGGAATGGTGTGTTGCTTGACCTTATACTAACCAACAAGGAGGGCCTTGATGATGTGAGGGTTGGGGGCAGCCTTGACTGTAGGGACCATGAGATTGTAGAGTTCAGTATTGAATGAAGAGGTAACAGCATGGCAAGGAAGATTGCAACCATGGACTTCAGGCAAGTTAACTTTAGCTTTTTTAAGGATCTTGTTAGAAGAATCCCATGGGAGCAGGCCCTGCAGGGAAGAGAGGTTCAAGAGAGTTTGTCGGTATTCAGGGCTTGCTTTCTCCAGGCTCAAGAATGATGCATCCCAATGAGGAAGAAATCAGGCCAAGGGTGCAAGAAACCTCTGTGGATGAATAAAGAACTCCCGTCTACTTAAGTACAAGCAAGAAATACACAGAAGATGGAAGCAGAGTCATACTACTTAGAGTGAATGTAGAGAGGTGGCCAGAGTAAGTAGAAATGAGACTAGAAAGGCCAAGGCCCATGTAAAATTAAATCTGGCCAAGGATGTCAAGTATAACAAAAAAGGCTTTTTCAAATACATTTTAAAAACAGAGGATAATTTGAGTCCATTAGTAAACACATGATGCTTGCTGTTGTGGGTTTGGGGGAGTGTGATATAGTCAGTCTGCCAGATCTCCCCATATTTATATTTCAGCCATTGTCCTCCATACCAGAGAGGCTTTAATTGCTTGGCCCGCTTAATTGCAGCACGTTTCACATTTGTGGATAACCTGTGTGATAGAGGGCTGGGCACTCACCAACTGTATGAACTTTAACAAGGGAAAGTGCCAGGTTCTGCACCTGGTATGGGGTAACCCTGCATGTATAGACCGGGGAACAAGACACTGGACAGCAGTTCCACAGAAAGAGGTATGGGGGTCCTGGTTGATGGAAAGTTGAATATGAGTCAGCAGTGTGCCCTGGCAGCCAGGAGGGTCAACCATATCCTGAGGTATATCAGGCACAGCATTACCAGCTGGTCAAAGGAGGTGATTGTCCTGCTCTACTCTGCACTGGTGGGGCCTCACCTTGAGTACTGTGTGCAGTTTTAGGCACCACAATATAAGAAAGAGATAAAGCTATTAGAGAGCATCCAAAGGAGGGCTATGAAGATAAAGGGCCTAGAGGAGAAGCCATATGAGGAGCGGCTGAGATCACTTGATTTCTTCAGCCTGGAGAAGAAGAGACTGAGGGGAGACCTCACCGCAGTCTACAACTTCCTTGTGAGGGGAGGAGGAGGGGCAGACACTGATCTTTTCACTCTGGTGACCAGTGACAGGACTTGAGGGAATGACATGAAGCTGTGTCAGGTGAGGTTCAGGTTGAATATTAGGCAAAGGCTCTTCACTGAGAGGGTAATTGGGAACTGGAACAGAGTCCCCAGGGAAGTGATCACAGTCCCAAGCCTGCCAGTGTTCAAGAAATGTTTGGACAATAGTGTCAGGTACATGGTGTGATTCTTAGGGCTGTCCTGTACAGGGCCAGGAGATGGACTTTGATGATCCTTGTGGGTCTCTTTCAACTCAGGATATTATTTGATAGTGTCCATAGTTACATTCACCCGTCGATCATGAGCCCATATATATATATATATATATATAGTAACTCTTCTTTGATGTCCTGAGATGTCATGAGCCCAATGAGCTAGAAGAAATTCACCTTTGTGTTGCCAATCCAGATCCACCTGAGCCCCTCCAATCTTAGCAGCTTGATCCACCTGCTAGTTGTTGTGGTGTCCTTCAGTGGCCCAGCTCTTGGGTGCATGAGCATCTATGTGATGTGCCTTTACAACCAGGTTTTTCACCTGGGCAGAAATATATTGCTACAATCCAGCAGCCCAGATGGATTTACCCCTATGCTGCCAGTTATTCTGCTTACATTGCTGTAACCACCCCCACAGGGCATTTGCCACCATCCACAAATCAGTATAAAGTATTGGCCATCTTAGCCATTTTTCTTGTTCAGAAATGTCTAAGGCTAACTGGATGTCTCACCCCTGCAAACTGACTCGATTCATCTTCTTCAGCAGTTTCTGTGACTTGTCATAGGGGACTGAACAGCTGCTTTTTATCTCCTATGCTTTCCCTCACAACTGCAGGTTCCATTGGTAAACAAGGCATATTGCTTCTCACTTTCTGGTAATTTATCATTTAGTGGGGCCTCTTCAGCCTGTCACCTCCTCTGGTGACATTCCAAAATCTTTGCCTTCTGGCCAGTCCATGATCACTTCAAAGATTCCTGGACACCTGGGATTTCTTATTTGAGCTCATTGTGTGATCAGTGTGACTCATTTACTCCACGTAGCATCTGTTGCATGATGTGCAGAGGAGAACCCTTCCTTTGAATATTCAACCCAACATGGGTAACTGGGGTGCCAGGACGAGCTGTGCTTTGGTACCAATCCCTTCTGAAGTAGCTCAAACCCCTTTGTAAGCTGCCAGTATCTCTTTTTCCAGTTGGGGTGTAGCAGGCTTCAGATCCTCTGTATTTCCAACTCAAAAAACCTAGAGGTCGACCTCAAGTCTTCCCTGGTGCTTTTTGCCAGAGGCTCCAGGTAAGGCCATTTTCCGGGGTTGTATTGTAGAATACTTTTACATCTTGCCCTGTTTAGATACTGCATGAACTATCTCCTGCTTGATTTGTTTGAAGGGTTGTTGTTGCTCAGGGCCCCATTTGAAATTCTTCTTCTTCTAGGTCACTGGACAGAGAGGGCTGACAATCAGATTGTAATTTGGAATGTGCATTCTCCAAAATCCCACAACACCTGAAAAAGCTTTTGTTTGTTTTTTGTTAGTTGGTAGAGACATCCCTATTACCTCATTAATAACATCCATTGGGATATTATGACATCCATCTTGCCATTTTATTCCTAAAAACTGGATGTCCTGTGCAGGTCTCTTTACCTTACTTTGTTTTATGGCAAGGCCAGGTTTTAGAAAGATTTGGACTATTTTCTTCCCTTTCTCAGAAGCTCCTTCTGCTGTGTTCCCCCATACAATGGTATCATCAATATATTGCAGATATTCTCGAGCTCCACCCTGTTCCAGTGCAGTCTGGATCAGTCCATGGCAGATGGTAGGGCTGTGTTTCCACCCTTGGGGCAGTCAATTCAAAGTTCTAAAACCCTGCTTTCACTCGACGAGTTTCTTAAAGGAGCTGAGGGGTTTTTTTATACCCTGAGGTAGGCGCATGGGAGAAATGCAACAATATTCTCAGGAGGTTAAACAACAAACTTTTACTGGCAAACTTTAGAAAATAAGGGTACTTGGCAAATTTTAAAGCAACATTAAATTGAAATAAAGTATTTTACAAAGCATTGACTTGGAAACTCTAACCCATCCAACTTTAAATTACCCAGATTTTGAGAAGAGGAAATTAAGAGAAGAGAGAGAGATTAATATTCACCGCTTGAATTCCAACACAGTCTCAGCAGCTATAAAATCCAAAATGGTGGGCCATGACCTTGTATCTGTGCAATGGCTTTTATCTGCTTTGGTCTCCTGGGGCCCTTTCCTCCACGTAGGGCTTCTGGTGTGCCAATGGCTGATAGCCATTCTGGGGCTGGACTAGAGGCTCTAGGAGGGAGGGGGGTGGAACAGTGCACTGTTTCACTTTTCACAGAAATTGCCCTGCCCACACACATGCACACACATATACCCTTCAATTGTTTTGAGCCAGTAATCATTTTCTCCAGTCTCTCACACAAGTGTATTGGACAGCCCTTCACGTGAAAGCAAACTATGGCCTGCACTCTGCATTGGCATTAGTAATCTCAATTGTGGCACCACTTGGCTGCCTTTGACTCCAGTTCATATTGAAGTTTCAGCATGTTTGGTATGGCAGTACTCGGCAGCAGTGTGACTTTATTCAGACCACAATAATATACTGTTAGTCTCCATTCTTCATTAGACTTTCATGCTGTCCATATGGGGCTGTTAAAGTGTGAATGGGTCCTGCTGATCACTCCTTGGCTCGCCAGTTGACAAATCAACTTATGGATGGGAATCAGGGAGTTGTGGTTGGTGTGATATTGTTTCCAGTACACTGCTGTGGTAGCAATCAGTACCTGCTGTTCTTCAACCTTCAGCAACTCCACAATGCCAGGGTCCTCTGAGAGACTAGGAAGGGTTAACATCTGCATAATTTCCTCCATCTCCATGACAGCTATACTGAAAGCCCACTGATACCCTTTTGGATGCTTGAAATATCCTCTCCTGAGATAGTTTATGCCAAGGATAGATGGAGCCTCTGGTGCAATCACAATGGGGTGCTTTTGCTACTCATTCCCACTCAGGCTGATTTCAGCCTTCAATAGTCAGCTGTTGGGCTCCCCCTGTAAATTTCCCCCAGAAATACAAATGGATTCTGTCCCTACATAGCTTGATGGCATTAAGGTACACTGTGCACCAGTGTCTACTAAAGCCTTGTATTCCTATGGGGCTGCTGTGCCAGGCCATTGAATCCACACAGTTCAGTAAACCCAGTTATCCCTCTCCTCCACCTGGCTGGAGGCAAGGCCCCTCTAATACTGATCACAAGGTTCCTTGCTAACATCTTGTAAAAATGGACTAAAACTTCTCTTCATAGAGTCAGTAGTATGATCAGACCTTCCATTCTGCTTGGAAAACTTTCTGCTGGAGACTGGAGCAGCAAATTTTTTGGATGAACCCCCATTAGTGATTTTTTTCCCTGCAATTCCTGCACCCGTACCTCTAAGATCAAGGTAAGCTTTCCGTCTCACTTCATCATGTCCTTTCCATGGTCCCTGTGGTGGGTTGACCTTGGCTGGATGCCAGGTGCCCACTAAGCCATTCTATCGCTCCCCAGCTGGACAGAGGAGAGAAAAAAAGATGGAAAACAACTAGTAGGTTGAGATAAGGCAGTTTAATAAAGCAAGAGTAAAAGCTTGCATGTGCATAAGCAGAGAAAAAAAAAGTTTATTCTCTACTTTCCATCAGCAAGTGATGTTCAGCTATTTGTTGGGAAGCAGGGTTTCAGCACATGTAGCAGTTGCTCTGGAAGACAAACATTGTAAATTACAAATGCCCTCCATTCCTCTTCCTTCCCTTAGCTTTTATATCTGAGCTGACATCACATGGTATGGAATATCCCTTTGGTTAATTTGGGTCAGATGGCCTGGTTGTGTCCCCTCCCAGGATCTTGCTCACTCCCAGCCCCTTGATGAGAGGGGAAATGTTGAGAGACAGTGCTGATGCTGTGCCAGTGCTGCTCAGCAATAGCCAAAACACCGGTGTGTTATCAGCACCTTTCTAGCAACCAATGCAAAGCACAGCACTATGAGGGCTGCTATGGGGAAATGAACTTCACCTCAGCTATACCAAATGCAATCCCTCAGGTAAAACCACAGAGTATCCCATGGTGTGTACCTTCTATATCCTCTCTCTTGAGCAGAAGGACACCTGCTATTAACTACTGAGTTACAGGCCTGTACAGATGCGGAGTAGGACATAGTTTCTCTGAATTGCTGGAACTCCTGGGATGGTTTCTCCACAGCAGAGACAAGGGAGAAAGAAATACTATCTTCATATTCATGGAGTTGACAAACTGCTTCATCCACTGTTGGTAGCTCATCATCTTTCCAAATTAATTTTGCCAGTGGATTGATATGTGATGTTGGTGTGGTCTGTACAAATTTTGGCTACATGGGTCATAGACATAGGGCTTCATCTGTGTCTGTGTATAATTCAGCTCATAATAAATCATCTCTTGCACAGCCAACTCCCTCAGGTATTGGTTATCTTTCTCTATTGCAGTTCATTTGCCTGGGTGACATCGAATATTTTCCTTGTAGGGATACCTTTCCCTCACACTTGATACCAGTCACCTCTAGAGGCTTGTGTCTTTTTTTCCCCACTGCTTTGTCAGTTCCTGGTTCCTTAGCAAGTGATCCCAGCTGCCTGACTTCCTTATCCTCCAATTCCAAACTGCTAGCCCAGCATTGGAACAGCCAGATGGCAATATGCTCACCTGGATGATGGCTAAAATCTTTTTCTATCTCCCACAGCTCACCTGAGGATAGGGATCAAGTATGGGTTACCTCTTCTGTGTTTTCTTCCTGTTTTTGTGATGGCCTTGGTAATGGCATTAAAAATGGCCCTTAGGATGGCCCTGCTGCTTCGCCCTCTTTGCCCTTGGCTCTCTTCACCCTCCTCTTCCTGACCTTCTTGTTCTACTTCACTAAAGCTCTTTTACCATGTGACTCTCATCTGCATTTCTTCTGTTTCTGTGCAGGGACAACTGACACCAGCCCATGTTGGTTCTCTGGTTCAGTGGCAGTGTCTGTTGCCAGAGCTGGAGTAACTGCAGGGCCTGTGATGGAGGCTGGAGTACCTGCAGTGTCTATCATGGTTGCTGAAGCAGCTGCAAGGCGTCATGTTATTTTTAGATCCAAAGACCTTCTTTTCCCCTTGAGGGCACTGAGCAGTGTTGAACATGGCTCTCTGGATAGGCTTGGGTCAGGCCCCAGCACTTTGCAGTGTTTTATGTCTCTCTGGAATTGCTAGGGTAATGGTACACCTTTTCCAAATATTTTACTAGTTTTTCTGGGTTCTGCGCTTGTTCAGTGGTAAGGTTCAAACACACTGGAGGTGCCTACTGCCCTAGGTACTTGCCCATACAATCCCACATACCCCACCACTCTGAAC
Organism: Prinia subflava; assembly: GCF_021018805.1. Classification (NCBI taxonomy): domain Eukaryota; kingdom Metazoa; phylum Chordata; class Aves; order Passeriformes; family Cisticolidae; genus Prinia; species Prinia subflava. Next base: position 2,460,785 of record NW_026960608.1, read on the forward strand.
TATCCAGCCTTGGGGCAGATCTCTGGGTGATGTTCTTAATTATTTTTCTGACCCTAAAGAAGACATGAACCATATTCAGCAACAAAAAAGACCAGCTTGGTTTCAAGGGTATTCAAAGGATATTCAAAATCTTTAAAATTCTCAAATGCTACTGTAATTGTCCTGGAGGAGAAGGAAGGAAAGAAGGAAGATGTAGGAAGGTATCCCCCCCGTAGGTTGGCTCTCCAAGGAGAAAAGGCCAAAGGTGTGATTATTAATTGTTCCCAGTAGATGACTCCCAAAGTCCAGAGGTGCCTGCAATACTGAATACATATACCAGATTGATGTCTTGACCAGCAACACTATCATATCAATACAAGTTACCCCACAATGATAGTCTTAGCCCAGGCCCCCAGGACAATAAACATCACCACAAAGAACACATACTGCAAGTAGTGTATTACCAGTATTATAGAACACCACCCTGAGAATAAACATAACAACTGTGGGAGTAAATAAATCAACATTGTAAGCAGTGACTATTAAGCCAATACAATGAATGCTTATGACAAGTTTATCTGAACACACTCTGGTCATATCTGTTGTTATCTCAACCCTTTGTGCCTCATGTTGGGCACCAAAAAGGATTGTTGTGATTTAGGCTGTAGTGGTTTCATGTTCGCCGAATTCCGTTTACCAAATTTAATGCAGTGGTTTAAGTGTTTCCTCTCTTTTTCCCTCTGTGAGATAGGATCAGGAGAAGCAAAGCAGGCCCAAACTTAGAGATAAAGATAAATTTATTAACACACACTAAAAAAGGAAAAATGAAAATCAAAATTAAACTTTCAAAACACTCTTCCTCCCTCCACTAAGTGTTCACTTTCCCACAAACAATATAAACAGACAAAACCTGTAATTTTCAGTCAGTTCCACCATTTAAAAATAATCTTTCATCAGTTCTTTAGGGAGAGGAGTCTCTCTTAGTTTACCATGGAATTTCTCCCCACTGAGAACACAGAACAGTTCTCTTGTGGGTCTCAACTGTCACAAAAATAGCCACCCAGGAAAAAACCCTGCTTCTGTGAACTCCCCTCCCATTAGCATTTTCCCAAGCTGCTTATGGGTCATGGGAACTCAGGCATACTGGGGTGTCACCTTTTAAAAATTCACAACTCCAGAGGCAAAGGATTCTTCATCTCAGGGAACAGAGATGTCTTCTCACTTCTTCACTGGCGCAGAGGGCTTCTCATCTCTCTCTGTTCAAGCATCTCATGGGATCACAAGAATAGATTCTAATTCAATATTACTCAGTCCATCACAGACACCTTTGCTAAAATCCACAAATCTAAACAATCATCTCCCCAAATGCATATTTCCCCCATGATTTAAAGGGATAATCTACATATAGAGTTCATTACCATGGCTCGATAAGAGAAATTCAGCTTAAAATAGAAAATTCCTCAATCCCTCCTCCCAAAAAGTCTTTTCACTCTCTTTGATGACTTCATGCTGTATCTTCTCTACGTTCACTCTGTCCCTTTTCTTCTTACTCAAAAAGAGGATTAGAGTTTTAAAAGGTCTCATCTGTGTCAGGAAGGAGTTAAATCATGCCCAGAGTCTCTCTCTCTTGAGCTGTGACTCATGGTGTTAGATTTCAAGGCCACGCTGGGGGGGAAGAGCTGAAAGGTCGGAACTCGGAGTGACTGGGCTGTCAGGAATCATAAATGCTATAAAATGCCTCCTGCTCACCCTCTCGGGGACAATCGGGGTGGGCCCGGCCCAACCAGGTCCATAGCTGTTATCAGGGGGCCCGGCAGACATCTCTTCCGGCTTGGCCGGCTCAAGGGCAGGCTTTAAAATTAGCTGATGTTTAGCTGCAGCCTCCCCCTCCCCCGCCAGGAGCCGATGGGGCCCGGAGCACGGCCAGGCCCTGAGCCAACTCCTCCCCAGGAGAAGGGAGTGGCAGGGGCCTAGCTGGCCTGAGTCGCTCCTCGGAGTGGCTGCTGGGGCCGGTTGTTACCTGCTCCTCTGGCCGGAAGGAAAAGGGCCAGCTCAGACACAGTCTCAGCTTTATATGGGTATTCCCAAAAGGCGCATTCAGCTTCCTCAGTGGTCAAACCATATGTCAGTAGGTAAGAATTGGCTTCTCATAGGTCCCTGTCTTTTCCAAAACAATTCCAAGGTCCTTACAAGGAACTGTTTCCACTTTAACTAAAAACCAAACTGTGTTAACCCATGACATAGGCCCAGCTGGCAATCAAGCAATGTTCAGCTGCTTGCTCACTCCCCTCACCCTGGTGGAATGGGGAGGAAAATTCAAAGTAAAACTTGTAGGTTGAGATAAGAATAATTTAATATTTGAAAGAAACTAAAATATAATAATAACAATAATAGTAAATGAAAAAGGGAGAAAACCCAGGAAAAAGAAGTGATGCACAATATAGTTGCTCACCACCCACTGACTGATGCCAAACTAAACACCATTCCCAAACTGTGATTGCCTCTTGATCTCTCCTATTCCAGATAACTCCTGTTGTAGTAAGCTAGTCAAGACTCCATTTTCTCATGTGGGAAAAGCCCATTTTTTATTCCCATAACTAATTTTATACAGTTTTGACACATCTCATGTGCAACACCCATTGCTTGGTAGTTTTCTTACTACATTTATTGGTCAGAAGGTGATTTGTGTGTACATGCTAAGGTTCCTTTTTCCTTTGTGGGTTCTCATGGAACAGATCTAATGTTTATACAGATGCAATTATTTTTCAATCCAAGAATAGGTTGTTATGTTAACGAAACTTTCATACTGTAGTGGTTTCACGTTCGCCAATTTCTGTTTCCCAAAATTAGTGTGGTGGTTTAAGTGCCTACTAGAATCATTTACTCTTTTTCTGCTGAGAGATAGGATTAGGAGAAAAGCAAAGCAGGCTCAAACTTAAAAGGTGTAAAGACAGGTTTATTAATAAAACTATAAGAGAATAAATAGATAACAATCAGAATAAAACTTTCAAAACACTTTTCTCCTCCCCCAACAGCTTCTTTTCTTTCTCACAGACAACGTATAAAGACAAAGATCAGAACTCTAGGTCAGTATCACTTATAAAAGTCTTTCATCAGTTCTTTTAGAGAGAGAAGTCTCTTTTAGTCTGTTATGGTAACTTTCCATGAGAAAGAACAGTCCGCTTGTGGCTTTTAACTCTCACAAAAAGAGCCGCCCAGGGAAATTTGCAGTTGTGAAAATCCCTCCCAAATCATACAGCCTTTCCCGTGGCTGCATATGGGCTGTGAAGTTCATTTTAAAGATGAATGGTTCCAAATGAAAGGTTTTTCTTCATCTGTGTCTAAAATCATCTCCATCTCAAGAAATAGAGGTCTTCTTTTTCCCTGGGAGCAGAGGGCTTCATATCACTTTATCATACTCTGTTCAAGCTTCTCATAAGATCACAGCTACTTCAGTATTTACTTAGTCCATCACAAATACTTTTGCTCAAATCTACAATCTGAATACTCTCATCATCTCCCCAATGCATATTTTTCCACAGTTTAAAGGGATATTCTAGCATATTACAGTTTGTTACCATGGCTCACAAAAGACTTTCAGCCTAAAAACCAAGGCATCTTCTCCATCTCCTCATCTAAGATGCCACTCTTCCTTAACTGACCCTGATATCTTAATATTGTCTCTTTACATGTTTCCCACTCTGGCTGTTCTCTCACTAAGAGAAAGGTTAGTGCTTTGCAAGTTTCATCTGTGCGAGGAAAGAGTTAACAGTCTCCCAGTTCTGCAGAGGTCATGCTGGTTCTTCCCTGGAAAATGGCCAAAGGTAGTAAATTCAGGCCATGCCAGGGCTAGAGCCATGATCTCTTGTGCAGTTGGGCTTTCCCTCTCCCCCTTCCTCTGTCTGGCAGCCGCTGGAGGAAGGGGGGGGAGGGGCTCAGCCCAAGCCGTGATGGAAGTGCAGCATAGTGGCAGATGTTAGCAGCCGATTGGGCCCAGTCTCAGCTGAGACAGGGCATACTCTCCTCCCCTCCCTCTTCCAGGGAGTCATTGGGCCCAATCCGGCCAAGACAGCTGCAGCGGCAGGGCCTGGCCGGTCTGCCAGGCCGGGGGGCCACACGGCGGAGTGGGGCTGGCCCTGTTACCTGTCCTGAGGCCCGGAGGAAAAGGAGTTTTCCCAGAATTGCTCTGATTTTTAACCTGTGTAGCCCAGAGGTGTATCTGATATTTAATTGGTCAATCAAGCTGTCAACATTTTGCTATAACTTCCTTGGAAAAAATCACTTCTGTGCTATACCAGCACACATACCAAGATTGTTTTCGCATGGGAACTTGCAAATTACTTAGCTGCACTTAGAAGAAATGACAGGCTAGCTATTAATTTAACAGAGCAGGCCTGATTTTGAGGCCTTTGTTTTGTAATTCTTCTACCTGTCACTACATCTTCCCCTTTTCATTAATTTAAAAAAGCTCATATGTTCTGATGTTAAAACAGCTCACGTTTGTGAGAGTATTATCTCATTAAGGTTATTACTGGTTTTCTATTAGATGTGGGATAAAACACATAAAAAACAGATTACAATCAACAAAAAGTACCAAATTCCGTCATGTCATTGATACAGGGTTTCACAGCATGAGAAAATAAAAATAATGTCCAATGTCTCTAGGGGAAATAGAGATAAATGACCATTCTTTTAAAGTCCAAATAGTTGAGACTCAGGAGAAAGTCTGTTAGCTGGAAATGTTGATCTTTGACATCAGTGAATGTCCTTTTGGATTCTGGAACAGGGAATAATTGAAGAAGGTTAGTAGGTACACTATACCATGGTGATGACATAGGGCTTTTGTTGGCAGCTTGCCTCTCTAAGTCTCCAGACACAGTCATGCTCTGGCAGTCCTACTTTTGCTCCTGTTCTGGTTACGAAAGCTGGGTGGTGGTTAGGTCATTTCTCACTGGACCTCATTTTCTCAGAGGCAATTGATGTCTGATCAAATGAATAGATGACTACTTTGAACCTGTTGATGATAAAACACAGGCATACCTTCTCTTTAAGTTAAGGAATCAATTAGGCTTTGCTGTTGTACACTCAATTGGGATTTAGATTTGACGATCTTTTTTCCACTTTTTTAATGTAAATATTGTATTATTCAAAATGATTTGTTGTCCAAACTTGTAATGTGTGACAGTTCTGGTTTCTTTTTTCTTCTGCCAAGGTCAGGATGAATAACACAGGAAATGTAGATTTCGAGTTCAGTCTTGGTTGTTTATTTTGTCTTATTTACAGTATTTACAGACTCACTAGCCATGAGTTCCAACTAGCAAGTTAGAGAAACAAGGTAAAATGGTGTGCTTCTAACTCTTTCCAAGGTTATTTAAGCGATAAGTACCCAATACCTGTTGCCTTTCGATGAAAAGGCAGGCGACCTGGTTTCAGAAAGCCAGCACGGCAGCTCGACCTTCTCCCGAGCCACTCGGGCCACAGACACGCTGACACCAATGTGGTGGACGGCGAATGACGATTTATTGGGTTCTTACATGGGGTTATATAGTCTAGGGGGTCTTCACTAGTCAGGGGGGAGGGAAGGTTAAAGGTTAGTGGAAAACTACTGGGTTTGGAGGGGCTACATTGTTCTCAGAGTTAGTTACACATCTCAGAGGGTGAGGGGAGAGGTCCCTGTCTTTCCGTTACAATCCCGAGATCTTCCGCGGCGCCAGGCCTTATCTTATCTGCTCACACACATCTCCCCCCCTCCTCTCACAAATAAATGAGGTAGTTAAAATATAGGCATTAAAATGAGGTACAATGTAGTAACTTAATAAAAGAAAAAGGGGTTTGAAAAACTTGAATAAATATTTGCGAGGTAGATCAGACAAATCTCGCGACTGGCAATGTTCACAGTTTCATTCACAGCAATAGTTGCTGTTCTACGAATAGAATGTTGGCCCATTCTAGGCGTGTTTGGTGGTTCGTCACTTCCCTCTGGAACAGGGGTGTACGCGTTACGGGGGCGTCCCACGAGCATGTTATGCAAATAGAAACTCACAGTTTTCATTAGTTTCATTCTGAAGATCAGGCTTGATTGACTTAAGTGGACACCACTTGATTCTGCCCTCTCTTTTGACAGCTGCGTACCCTCTTCCCGTGAGTACCAACCTCCAGCCCTGCTCCCATTCACCCAGCTCATTTTTAATTACAACCTGTGGGCCCTCCTCTAGTGCTCGAGTGGCCCAGTGCTTTTGTGCAGGACTGTTTATTTCATCTCCCCTGGGGAACTGATTCAGTGCTAGCAGGGCAGTTGCCAGCAGCCGTGCCTGGTCCCCTGGGGGAATGACATTGGCGAAACCCTCTGACTTCGCCAGCACCTCTATTCTGGCTTTGAGGGTTTGGTTGGCTCTCTCCACTATGGCCTGACCTGTAGAATTGTATGGAATGCCCTGCACTAAAGTGATGCCCCACTTTGAGGCGAAATCTTGCACCGGTTTGGAGGTGAAATTTGAGCCATTGTCAGTTTTAATTTGCTTGGGGATACCAAGCCATGCCATAGCTGTCAGCCAGTGCTGAATTGTGGCCTTAGAGTTGGTTTTGGGGTGCTGTGTGGCTACAATCACTCCGCTGTAAGTGTCCACTCTCACTGCCAGCCATGCTCGAGGCTTCAGCAGTTGACATAAAGTGAAATCCGACTGCCAGATTTCTGAGGCCTTGAGACCTCTTGGGTTGACCCCACTGGTCCACAGGGGTGACTTCTGGCAATGAGGGCAGGTGGCCACTACATGTTTCGCGTCTGCTGTCGAGATCCTGCATCTTTTTGCCAGTGCTTTGGCTCCGATGTGGAGTGACTCATGCAGTTGACGAGCTTCCTGCAATGTCCACACTCCCTTTGCTGCTGCGTCCGCTTTGTCGTTGCCGGTCTGGAAGAAGCCCTTGACTGGGTTGTGGCTGTTGACGTGAATGACAGACACGGTGCCTTGTCACGAGGAGAGCACTTCTTCCAGCATTGAGGCTGCTGTAGATGTTGACACACCTGGTCCTGACATGGCCAGGCAGAGCCTTGCCACGAATATGGAGTCTGTTACGATATTGAGGTGCTCATCTTGGAAGAGTCCACACGCCAAGACCACAGCTGTTGCTTCCAGTTGTTGCACTGACAGTGTGGGGTCGCATGCTTTGACACAATGCCACTGTTCTCCTGTCTGCCACACCGCTGCTGCGGTGGAAGTCGCAGAGGAGGCGTCTGTGAAGACCGTCGGTCCTGGCAGCGGACGGTCCATGACCTTTGGTGGCAGGTCTATGTCGACAATGGTCAGTAGCTGAGTCCAAGGTGGTCTGGAGGCGTAGCAGATTTCTCCTCCGAAGCCGGTGAGGGCAAGGGCCAGGTGCTCCGACGCTGCGGTCGACTCTGTGGTCAGCTGCTTGCGGAAGGGAAGGTGGATTTTTGTTGGCTCGATTCCCAGATGTTTCAGGGCAAGTTTCCTGCCTTTCATGATGATGTTGGCGACGCATTCGACTCCTGGGGAAAATGCACGAGCTGGTCTTCCGAGGACCACCCACTGGATCGGCTGGGCTTTCTCAGAAGTTCCTTGGGCCAGTGCTCCCACTCCTCCCTTCTGTGTAAAGTGGACGTACAGATCAAGGGACACACCTGGGTTCCACCTGGCAAGTGTGCCAGTAGACATCTGACGTTCGATGAAGTTGAGGGAGCTCGCTGCTTGTGGTGTCAGCTCCTTGGGTTCCCAGGGGTGCTTTCCTTTCAGGAGGTCATATAAGGCGTCCATGACCTCGGGAGGGATTAGGATGATGTTGCGAAGCCACTGCAGAGATCCTACAAGTCGCTGCATGTCATGGAGCGTCTTGATGTCTCGGCAGACCTTTACCTTGGGAGGGGTCACGTAGGAGTTTGTGATCCCCACTCCCAGGAAGGTCACGCAGGGTCCTCTTTTGATCTTTGCGCTCGCGATCTCAAAGCCGTTGGCCTGGAGAGTTTCCGTGATTGTGGGCACTAACTGATCCACTTGGCTGGCTGATGGTGCAGCGATGAGGACGTCGTCCATGTACTGAATGATGGTTGCAGCAGGGTAGGAGTGTCGGACTGGCATCAGTGCTTTGTCTACGGTAATCTGGCATACCGTAGGGCTGTCCACAAAACCTTGGGGTAACATACACCATTGGAAACGGAGGCTGGGTCGCTCGCCGTTCGGGAACACGACAGAAAAGGCAAACCGTTCCTTGTCCTCGGGGTGCAGAGGTATTGAAAAGAAACAGTCTTTGATGTCCAGCACTGCGCATGGCTGCCCTTGAGGGATGGCTGAGTTCATGGGCAGCAGTGTCTGGACGGGACCCATAGATTTGGTTGTCTGGTTTACTTCCCTCAGGTCGTGGACGAGGCGATAGCCTTCTCCAGACCTTTTGGGGATCACAAACACAGGTGTATTCCAGGGGCTAGTGGAGGGTTCTATGTGACCCTTTTGCAGCTCACGGTTGACCAGTTCCAGTAAGGCTGCCATTCGAGGCTTTGACAGGGGCCACTGCTCAACCCATACAGGGTCTGACGATTTCCATGTCAGTTTGATTGGCAGCGGTGGGTGCACGGCAGTGGCCCTCAGGATAAATTTGTAATTCTCACTCCTAACATGGCAAGGACATCCCTTCCTATCAAGGGTGGTGAATTTTGCAAAATGTAGGGGTAGATTGCCACAGTTTGTTCTGGTCCTTCTTCTGTGTGGAGTGTTATAGCTACCAACCGGGTGCTTCTCCACGCCCGGGTCTGCCCTCCCACTCCTCTCAATGGGGGTACTTCTTTAAATTGCCAATGCCGAGGCCAGTGTGCTTGCGGGATTATCGAACAGTCAGACCCCGTGTCCCCCCAAAACGGAAGCCCTATGATGTGGGGATCCCGGCTGCCATAAAGGCGGCATGTTCCCCAAATCACCAGGGGCTCCTTCCCCATTTTCATGGCCAAGGCCACCCAGGGCTCCCGCTCTGGGGTGACCCCTGCTGGCCCTGTGCCCCAGGTGCGGCTTGCGGTGGTGGTGGACACGAGGGCGCCGCTGGCGGTGTTGTGAAACCTTGCCATTGTGTCGCTGTGGGGGGTGCAAAACCGGCTGTCCCCTGTGGGGGCATGGGTTATGATGGTTCCCCGCCCCACTGGGGGTTGGCATAGATGGGCCGCCTTGCATTCGCAGCGGGAGGAGGCTGGGTGCGGCCCGCACGCCCCCTCCCCTCCGGGGTGGTGCCGCTCCCACCCCCTGGGCTTGCTCTGCCTCCCGCGGGGGGAGGTCTCTCCCTCTGATGGAAGCAGCGCCGAGCGTCGCTCCTGATCGGGCATGCGCTCTCTGCTGTTCTCCCGCGCACGTGCGTTTGCAAAAGCCCGCTGTTCTGGGCTGAGCGGGTGCTCTCTGCCACTCTCCCGCGCATACGCGCCCGTGGAGAGCCGCGGTGCCGCTTTGAGCATGCACCCTCTCCCTTCCTGCTGCGCGTACGCATCAGCCAAAGCCCGCAGCTCCTGTCTGAGCGTGCGCTCCTCTCCCTCTTCCCCGTCTCTCTCCTGCGCATGCGCGTCAGCGGATACCCGCGGCTCCCCGCCACAGACATCCGGACCCCGCCCCTCCTCACGGCCGCCGGCGCCATTTTCAAACGCGTATGGCGGCGGTGCCGCCCGCGCCGCGTTTTCAGCGTCTCTGGCTTCACCCGCCAATCCCTCCCAGAAGAACCGCGAGCGTTGCCGCGCCTCGGGCTCCGAAACGCCGGCCGGCGGCGAAGAGCCGGGCGAGGGACTCGCGGTTTTTTGGGAAGGTTCCGCGGGCGGGGGGGACCCGGCGGTTTCGGCGGGGGGGTCGGGGGATTCTCTAAGGGCACTGGGGGGTTTGGGTTCGGGCTCCGGGAGCGGGGAAGCGCGCCTGGCTCCCGCGGCTCCCCGCCCTCGGACAAATCGCGTTCGAATGCTGTTTGCGTGGTGGCACCCACTCCCGATTTGGGTGCAGTTAGCAAACACACGCGTGCGGCGCTCCAGGTCTCCTGTTCCTCCAGCGCCTTGCTCAAAGCCTGCTCGACTCTTCCCCACGCTTTGAGACTTTTCGCACTGCCCGAGGCTTTCGTATCCTTAGCCAGGGCAATCGTGCACTTATCCCATACCTCCGAATGGAGTATATCTATTGGGCGGTCTATCACTCCAAGCTCTAATAATCTTGCCATAGCAAGTTGAAGATCTCTGAGCTTACACTTAATTCCCCACTGTTTATGAATCAAACTCACGACCTTCGCGATGGCCTCCATGATCCTCGCTGGTCCGGGGATGTCTCCCCCGCCGTGGGTCGGGTCCTTTTGTCCCGCCCCGGCCGCTGCTCCTGTCCAGGCGAAAACCCCGATTCCCGAGCGTTTTTCTCCCGGGATTCGGCACCACTAATGTTGCCTTTCGATGGAAAGGCAGGCGACCTGGTTTCAGAAAGCCAGCACGGCAGCTCGACCTTCTCCCGAGCCACTCGGGCCACAGACACGCTGACACCAATGTGGTGGACGGCGAATGACGATTTATTGGGTTCTTACATGGGGTTATATAGTCTAGGGGGTCTTCACTAGTCAGGGGGGAGGGAAGGTTAAAGGTTAGTGGAAAACTACTGGGTTTGGAGGGGCTACATTGTTCTCAGAGTTAGTTATACATCTCAGAGGGTGAGGGGGGAGGTCCCTGTCTTTCCGTTACAATCCCGAGATCTTCCGCGGCGCCAGGCCTTATCTTATCTGCTCACACACAATACCAAGGTGACAACTATATTATTTATGTTTTTGACACAATAATGACCATCCAAGGCCTGCAATGCGGACGTTTTTCACCCAATTACAGAAAAACCTAAACCAATGAAGGACGAAGAAGAAGAAGAAGGAAGAAGAAGAAGAAGAAGAAGAAGAAGAAGAAGAAGAAGAAGAAGAAGAAGAAGAAGGACTTAGACAACACACAAAATCCTCCATCTTGACTCACACACATTATCATATACTTGTTTCATCTTTCCCAACATAAACTAAAAATCCTAAAATCCAAGTTTCCAGCATTCCAACATCTCCCCCTCTTTTCTGAACCATGAAGACTGCTTTGACTGCTTTGTTTTTCTTTGCTTACCACTCCCTAGAGTGGTAGAAAGAATGTCCTTGACCAAAGACTGATCTTTGCTTGTATAGCTAAATTTGGCACAAAAAAATAATGTTTACAGAATTAGAGATGTAAAATTCTTCAGGTTCAAAAGATGTCTTGGGAAGGTGAGGAATTCAGTAGTCTCATGCATCTACTGGCATGCTAATTAAACAGGTAGATGTTCTCTCTAGGACTGCATAGGAAAGACATGATTTCTAAATCTGATGCATTGGCTAAAGCCTTAGATTGTCTAACTGGCAAATCTGCACTTTTGTTTTTCTCCCGGTAGCTTCAGTCGGTCTCGGCTGCCTTGGTTGTTCCTGGATAGAGGTGCACCTGCGTACCCCCCTGCCCAAGCAACTCTGGCAAAGCTCCCAGGCACAGGCAACACTTAGCAAGCTTAGTTATAGTGATATACAGCTCTTTGCAGTGATCAGCTCTTTTGCAGTGATTCTCAGCTCATAAGCTTGCTAAGGTGCCTTGGCAGACGCAGGGAGAGGGAGGAGAAGCGCTGTATGAAGTTCCACAGATGATTATTGGCATCCTCTGTGAAGGGTTTCAGGGACAGCTCTTCTGCTGAGCTGGGGGAAAAGTGGGGTTTTTATAGGGTACCGAGGTTTTGAGAAGTGGTCCAATAGTATGAGTCAGGGTAAAAAGTGACCTATTGTCTTACATGGAGATAAGAGAGGGTCCGAGCGCGGGAGAAGGGTTATTTTGGCCTAGTCACCATGACTAGGCATTTCTGCCCTTAGGCGACTGACCGCCAGAGAGGCCTACCAGGCCTCACAGCTGCAACACTGCACTACTAAAATCAAGCAAGTAACTAAAAAGCATAAGCATAACATTCAATAGAATCCCATACTTCCCTTAAACTATCATCTAACAAAGGAATTCTACAATACTACTGATCTCCAAACTATTTCTTTGGCTGGTGACATGTAAGGTTGCATTGCTGAAGGCAAACAAAACAAGATATGAACATGATACCTGATTTAATTTCATGTTTTTTCTTTGGTTAAATTTTGATTTGAGGCATTTTCTTTTTCATTCTTAATTTCCAAGCAAACCTTTTAGCACATTCCTTTTTTGTTTTCTCCCAATTTTGTTCTCGAACTCTCAAAGATATGGCACTAAATTGTTTTGTTTGCATTCAACTCCACATATTTGAATATCCCCTGATTCTTTCAAAAATTCTCTTCTACATTCCTCCCTAAGAGCAGGAAGACGGGGGCTATTTTCTTCTTCGTGACCCACTGTAACTAAAAATTCAATAGCTTTTTACTTTGGGCTTCTAAATCATAACATGATGTACACCACGCTTGTGCCAATAGAGCTGTATGATACCAATGATTCCCACACTTTTTACATTGACACAAAACCCAAGGTTCACAGTTCTTGCATGTGAGACAAAAGTTGTCTGTCTTCAACTGTAGTCTCTGTGCAGCTCATGTCTGTGTGCTTGCTTCTCTGTTCTTGGAATTGTCATCATGTTTCTGTGCTTGATATGGTTTCACGTACTTTGCTGGAATCCACCTGCGTTCTGTAAATGCAGAAACACAAGCAAGCTCATTGCCATAGGATAATAGAGAAAGTGTACCTTGATGGAAAAATGCATAACTCTTGTTAAAAACTGAAACCAATCAGGAAAAAAATTAGATATAATAACTAAGAATATTTCAGGTGACAGGCGTAATTAATGACTATTAACAATAACACATATGAAGTCAAATGAATAACAAATACTAAAATATTGTACCATTCCCAGAATCTGCAACAGCTGAAAAACCTCTTTCCAGTGAAGACCTGGATATCCTTTCCCAGGCAAGGTTCTCAGGTTCACTCCAAAGATCGGTTTGACTGTCATATTTGTAGGGTCAAATTGTCAAGTCAAAGTAGCTTGTATCTAGTTTTTGGTGCAGAAAATGTCTGGTGTCATTGGCAAAGCATCTGTCCAGATAGTCAAGAGTCTGGCCAGGGCTCAAGCTCTGAACTGGAGTGATGTCCCTTAATACATTTTCAAAACAAAGTTCTTAACAATAGTAGTTATGAAACGCTTAAGTAATTAGAAAATATAAAAAAGGATCCTGAAATGACACGTCTTGTAGATTGTTAGAAAAAGTTGTTAAAGCATATAAGAAGTCAACTATAAATATAGAAAATTAACAAATTCACATCATTTAATCAATATAGCTGCACTAGTTATCTTAACAAATTGAAATAATACTTTTTGAAACTATTATGGACTTATAACCTTAAGATAAAACAAAAAACCCCACTAAAACAGCTTACAACCGTGATGTAAAAATTGTATCTTCTTTCATCCCCAAACAAGCTTTTCAGTGTTTCATCACAGCTGTCTCAGTCAAAGCCATCTTATTTCTAAGAAAAAATTACTAAACTTTGCAAATTAGATAATCATATTTTAACAAAACCTGGGATAATTTAAAATCTACATGAAATAAAACTTTAAATTAATAGAATATAAATCTATTATCACTTAAACTTTATAAATAAAACTCAAGCTTAAATTTGATTTATACTTAACAGGGCCCAAACTTAACCTATACCATACAGAAATTACTCTTAATATTTAAAGAATCATAAAACATACCTCAGACCTAAATATAATAAATTACTTCAATTTAAAATCCACTTCTATTTTATGACAGTAGGTCTTTTCCCCATAGTGTAATGGGTTTCTGCACAACAAAAGAACAAATGATTACTGCTTTTCTTTTGGGTCCTTTAATTGTAATCATGCACCTGCTTTGTCGATATCTGGTGGCTTCCATATCTTCCCTCCTGAATCCAGGAAACCTGTAATTTGGATTGATTTGTTGTCAGCTGTTGCTGTACATTATAAGTATTAGAGGGTGCAATAATAAAAGCGGTCAGAGATGGCGCTGCAGTAGGTTGAACGTCTTGTTGATCACAAGATGGCGCTGGCGGAAGTACACAGTATTGTTTATGGAAGTACACAGGGTGTTGCCATTGCGATGTGGCTCTGCCCACTCCGGGTGGCGTTGGAGCCACCCCTGTCGCTTCTGGCGGCGGTGTAACTGCTTTGCTCGCTCCTGATGGTGCCAGAGCTGCCCCGGTATGTTGAGATTCTTGAGTGCATCCAGAGGAGGGCAACAAGGCTGGTAAAGGGGCTTGGAACATAAGCCTTATGTGGAACTACTGAGGGAGCTGGGGTTGGTTAGCCTGGAGAAAAGGAGACTCAGAGGTGACCTTATCACTCTCTACAACTTCCTGAAAGGTGGCTGTAGTCAGGTGGGAGCTGGTCTCTTTCTCCAGGCAACAACTGACAGAACAAGAGAGCACAGTCTCAAGCTGCACCTAGGGAAATATAGGTTGGATATAAGAAAAAGTTTTATACGGAAAGAGTGATACAGTCTTCGAATGGTCTGCCTAGGGAAGTAGTGGAGTCACCATCCCTGGATGTGTTTAAAAAAAAATTGGATGTGGTACTCGGTGCCATGGTTTAGTTGAGGTGTTAGGGCATGGGTTGGACTTGATGATCCTGGAGGTCTCTTTCAACCTAGTGATTCTGTGATCACTGGCCCACACTGTTGGAAGGACAGCATCTTCAATTTCTTTGGGAATTTCACCACAATTCTCCTGTATGAAAAGGGCAGCTATGACAAGAACAGGGCATATGCCTTTATTAATATTCAGCTCTTTATTAAAGTGATCAGCTCATTATTAAAGTCATCAGCAGGATTGCAGAGTCCGATCAGAGTTTTCTACGCTCCTGCAGCCGTCCGAAGGACCAGGTGCTGTCCCAGTTCATCGTTCCACTGCATACAGTAGATGCCGAGTCCTTGTTCCCATAGGAACAGCTAGGAGTTCTCTCTGGTCAACCATCAGGAGGCAGGGCGGTGAGCGGTCTGCCACGGGAGTGCAGAGTCAGCTCTTTACCCTCAGGGAAAAACCTTGAGAGTTTCCCATTGTCTGACCAAGTCACTTCAGCTGGCTGGTTCCCATTCCATTCAGACTCCTCATAGCTCATGGTGAATCTTCAAACCAGGCCAGGGGTGCGTCCACTTCTTGCTCGGCCAGGGCACTATCTAATTCTCCTCTGACGCATCTAGCTTCTTGTCTTGGGGTGCAGTTTCCCTAAAAAACCCTCCCAGGATCCACAAGGACGGTTTTATTTGCATATACAAATGCATATGCATTTGTCCTGGTTGCAGCAGAGGTATTCCTGCTGAAGGAGGTAGTTACAAAGAACAATGTTAGGGCTATCTAGTCATGGGCAGCTTCTTTTCACAATTTAATGAGGTAGGAAAGTGTTGCCAGGCAACTTTTCTTCAGGGCAGTTTCCCTCCCTACTCAAACTGGCTGGGGTGTGGGGGTTACCTCTAGCCAGGAGGGGGTCAGTTGCTTTTGAGGGACAGCAGCCTCACCCCAGTTATGGGGGTTTTCTGCAAGATGGAAAACCCCCCATTTTTCTCAAAGGCTGGATGACGGCACAAATTGGGAGGAGGGCGGTGGCATTCTCAGAGCTCTTTTAATATGCTAATGCATGCTCTATGTTTTCCTCTGGGGGGGATGGTGCGACTGTCTCGGCTGTCTTGCTATGTGGCAAGGACAGGGATAGCCCAGCCCTCCCCCCTCCAGGAAATTTGTTCATAACAGCTACATCGACAAATTTAGTTTTGGGAATTATAATTTGCACTCCCTCTTCTTTGCAAAATTTAATTTCTGATTCTAATTTCCTAATAAATCCCTACTCAACAATGGTTTGGGGGAGTTCAGCATATAGAGGAATTGGTGAGTCACCCAGTTTTTTCCCAGTTTAAATTTTAAAGGTTGAATCAAAGGCCTTGTTTCATGTAGCCCTGTGGCACCAATCACTTGTACAATATCTTGACTCACTTTCCCTTTTTAAAGTATTTAACACAGAATACGTTGCCCCCATATCGACCAAAAATTCAGCATCATTTTTCCTCAGCTTAGCTACAACTGAAGGGTCAGCCAGGGATAGGCCCTTCAGTCATCCTCAGTCTACTTTCACAGCTTATTCACGAGCTAGGAGTGTCCTCTTCATCCGCATCGGGCACTCCTTTTCCCAGTGTCCCTTTTTCTTGCAAAAAGCACATTGATCTTTTTTAGAGGAGGAGTACTCCTTTTTGACATGTTAGATGACTTTCCCTGATCACCCCTCTTACCCTGCTGGCCTTTATCTCCATCTTTTGAATCCCTATTTTGTTATACTATCCAAGCTATGTCCAAAATTTTGCCTATGTTATGTCTCTCATTCATCTTTTGCAGCTTTTTCCTTATGTCACTTGCAGACTGGCCTATAACAAATAAACCAGGTGGGACTAATTGTCAGGTGCCTTGAAGTCCATATTTGTGTATTTTCATGCAGCTTCTTTAAGCCTATTCAAGAAGTCTGTAGGAATTTCATTCCTGACTTGTCTTATTTTGTACAATTTGGACCAATATACTCTTTTATGTATAACATGTCTTATACCAAACACCACCCATTTCTGATAACGTTTTAATCACACCATTTGTTTTGATACATTAGGGTCGTAACCTGGGTCATTTAAACAGAAAATATCATCAACTGGCCCTGGAAGAGTTCTGGCTGCTTTTTGGGCCTCTATACCAGTTATAACAGTCCTTCTAACCATCTCTCTTTCATCTAATAATGTGTCCATCACTGCATCTAGGTGGCTCCAGTCTGGGTTTGGTGTCTTAATAGCCTTGTGTACAAAATTAGCCCCCTTTTCTGGATTTTCTCTATACTGTCCAACTGAGGTTCTCCACTGTTGAAGCTCAACAAGAGAAAAGGGAACCTTAATATAGACAGGACCTTGATTACCAACTGTGTGGTGGTGTGTTTTTGTTAAGTTGTTGTGAAGTTATTTTCCCAATGCATCATCCCTGCTTCCCCTCTGATATGTTTGGTATTACCCAAAGTTTTCTTCTCCCTTGCCTGGTTGTCATTCACTCCCTAGATCCACCTGTTACCTCATTTACATAGTGTCAATCCTCCCTGGCCCCTACCCCTTGTTCTGGAGGGTTCCCTGTCAGTCCTTGTTGTTCCAACCCCCTGCCTAAACCCCTCCTGGGGAATCCCCCACTCTACGATGCCCCATTGGTCCATGTAACCCTTTCCACTCCCATTATCTTTCCTGTTGGTTGTTATATTTTGAGCCCTTCCTTAATCTCCTCCCTGTTATATCCCTGATTGGTTGAAGAACTGTATCCTCCCCTGTTCCTCTCCTGTTTAAAAGTTTGTGCAGTTCTTTGTTCTTTGGCTTTTTCATCTCTGCCCTTCTCGGGGAATAAACTCCTTTTAGAAGCACACGAAAAGCTCCTCCCCTGTTCTTTGCCCTGATCCTTGGTGTTGTGCCACTGGCTGCCGTTGAGAGCAAAAGCAGCCCTGCTCTGCACCGCTACCTGGGTCAAAGCAGGACCCAGGGACGGCCACACCTGGCGTGGACCGGGGAGTGAGAGCTAGCACGGGGAATTTCTCCAACATGCTGCATCACAACTGCCTGCCTCACAGGGGCTTGTATGGCTGGTTCTTTTCTGGCTATTCCATTTTAGACCTGCTTTCTTGCTTCCTCTCTACCTTGGGTCCACCCTGCCACTTGGCTTGAAAGTAATTCCTGTCTCTTTCCCGACTGCCCGTCCCCTCCTTCCACTCCCCGTCTCAGACACAGTGTCTTGGTTTGAAAGACAGGTATCTGCTAGGAAGGGGGCAGGACCTCCCTAGAGACGGAGAATTCAAATCCCCTCCCTCCAGATTATTCTAATTTAGAAAATTAAAGGGGCTTTCAGGCAGAGGTAGGGGGAAAGGAATAGCAGTTCTTTACTAGTATATATGACAAAACAACAAACCAACAACAACTACAGCATTAATAATAAACAGAACCAGGAACCTCAAGGGCTTTCTTTCACAAAAGCCTGGGGCAGTTTGATCTCGGTGCCCCTGTGGGACTCCAAAAGGCCAAGCTGGAAAGGTGGAAAGTCTCAGGCTGGTGGATGAGATCAGATGCACCGTGCTGGTAGCTGGAGCAGCAGGGGTGTCCTGGCAGAGCTGGGCAGTGCAGGGCTACAGAGTATGAGGAAAATCCTCAAAAATCCGAAGAAGCAGCGGCAGTGGGGGGAGGGCCGGAGAAAGCAAGCTCAGGATTCCTGGGTACACAAGCAGATGACGGTAGATTTCCCAGGACAAGATGGAGTGATGGCTGTGAACTCTTCCTGCAGCGAGCGGCAGCCTGACTGTCCTCCTTGATGCCGAGAGCGAAAGAGGGCAACTGCCCCCCTAGCTCTGTCTTTTACCTTTCCCAAAGCTCGCGTTATCTCCCCTCTGCGGGAAGCTCCCGGAGACTCAAAACAATAGGTGTATCCTTGTGCTGCCATGTCCTTCGGATACTCCCTTTGTTCTGGTTAAGCACTGTTGTTAACGTTTCTTAGCAATTTATGGGAAAAAATTCTTTAAGTGAAAAAGAGTCAAATCTAACCCCCAACACACAGACAAATCCTCTGTCTCCTTATCTTCCATATCTAGTGTCACCATTATCTCTACATCATCCTCCCATTGACTACTGCATTATAGATAGCTGTGCCTTATACTACAAGACAAACAACATCACTTCAATCTCCTGTCTTTTGCCCTTTCATTTTCTAATGATAACACAAAGGATTCTGAGTGGATATGTAAATGTTGCTTTTGCCATTCTGGGTGCTTTCTCAACTTAAAGAACAAATCTACATCAAGTGCCTCATCCCATTTTTCCTCCTTTCTACAAAACAACATCAACTGTAGAATGGTGTCGTACTTTAAGGTACCATTCTTTGGCTGTTTAGCTTGTTCTTCAAGCTCATGTAAGGGCCACGAATCATTACAATATTGGATCGGTGCAGGTTTACTTAGTGGTTCTCCTGCTTTTTCCAGTGGTTCAATATACATTTCAATGGAGAACTTGGGATATTATCCTCCACTCTATTTTTTTTTAGGAGAACCTGTTCCCATATTCAATAATTGCAAGTACGGGTGGGGGAGAGGCGTTGCCAGACCTGCAGTCACTAAAATCGACTCAGAGAGTGCTCCAAGACCACAAATGCATTCTCACCCACCAACATCAAATATACAGAAGTCCAACCAAATATGCAATAATCCTCAAAAGTCTCAGCAAACTTACTCTTGAACACTCTTTTAGCAAAGATATTTTTTATACTGTGGGCATCCCTCCTTTTGTATGCTTGCAAACTCAGATCACCATACACCACTATCATACACAAACACACTCCGAGTTCAAGAAAAATGCAAGGGCTACAAAGCAATTGAACAGACTTCACCACTCTCCAGCCAAGGCTGGAGCTGAGCTCCGCTTGAAAACTGAGCCTGGGTTTTGTTTCCTCCTCCTCCACCCAAATCAAGATAGTGAAGCCACCATGAGACAGCAAAACTGTGGACTTGGTCCGATGATACCTCCTGGAGAAAACCTATAATATTTCCAGGGGACTCAAACATTTATTCCCTTTTCTTTTTCTGGGGGACTAGAACCCCTTATACACAGAAGGGGAGAAATTCCCAAGGGGGAGGGAAAACTTGAAATCCCTCCCTTTCCCCCTCATTTTTGGTAAGCTTATTCAGGGGCTGTGTAACCCAGATTACCTGTGAACCCCTTGCTCTTCCCTGTTCTTTGCCCTTTAACCTCCCTTTCCAGTAAATCAAATATATCCCTTGCCAAATAACCCCAAAATATATGTAACGATTCCTTTACTCACCCAGGGATTCTCCCTTAGCCCCAGGAGACGATCAGAAGTCAAAGCTCTCCCCAAGAATCCCTCAGAGCCAGCTGCAGATCTATTGGCCAAAGACCCTCTGGGGCTCAAGGCTGAAGTCCCATCTGCGTTGCCAAATTACTGTTACCAAACGTCCGAAATATAGGAATCAAACTCTCCAACACTAAAATTGTGTTAAAGAGGGCATAATTTATTCAGGCCTGAAGTGCATGCGGGAGATTCTAACCTAACATGGACACATGATTCTACAAGAGGGTTTCTTATATACAGTGGCTGCATGCATAGTACAATTTACTCATTACCATAAATTCCCACCCCAAGTTCCCAGAGATTCAGTCCTTTGTTTTGTCTATCACTGCATTCTTGGGCCAGATGTAGTCTTCTTATCTTCCAACTGTCCTTGCTGAAAGCAGCTTTCCCAGGCTTTGTTTCTCCACTAAAAGTTTCACAGGCACAGTAAAATTTGAATTAACTCTTGGTATCAGTCTCATTGCTGTTTTTTTTTCTAGTAAACTGTTATTTCAACTCATAATTGCTGCTTTTTGTCCCTCTCTCACCAGAGTGAGTGTCACCAAAAACCAGGAAATAAACTCAAACCAATTTGTTGGGTTAGAAAGCTGACTACTTATTTAGCCTGAGTACATGGAGGATCTCTAACATGTACCCCCTGCAACCTAACAGACTAGCTTATATTCATGAACCTAATATATATTCACTATATTCCTATTACATATTCATTACATTTCCTGAATGCATGCATATATGCTAATTATTTATGTGGACTCTTTTGGATATGGTTCCAGATCTTCCAATGAATCTTTTCTCCTTGAGAGTATCTCAAAGATGTGGTCAGGTCATAATGTACTTCTCTTATTATTCTTTGCTCTGATTTTCCAACATCTTCCCCCACTGCTGCATAGACTCCTTTTTAAAGAAATATAACTTGTTCTGTATGGGGCAGGGGGGGGTGTGAAGGGAAGGCAAAGTGACTGCTTGGAGTTTAATTTCCATCTGATTTTAAATCACAACAACCACTAAACCATGTCCCTAAGTGCTACATCTATGTGTCTTTTAAATACCTCCAGGGATGGTGGCTCAACCACTTTCCTGGGCAACCTGTTTCAGTGCTTTACAACCAAGGCAAGACATGGTGAAACATGCTGGAAAGAGACATAGATGAAGCCTTTCTCCATCTGGTTCTTGTGATATGGATAAGTTGAGCTTTAGAAAAATAATAAGGTGTAATTGGTTTGCATGGCTAAGCTTTGGTAGCGAGGGGGGGGCTACAGGGGTGGCTTCTGTTAGGAGCTGCTAGAAGCTTCCTCCCATGTCTGGCAGAGCCAAATCCTGCTAGCTCCAAAGATGGGCTTGCTACTGGTCAAGGCTGGGCCAATTAGAAATGGTGGTAATGCCTCTGTGATAACATATTTAAGAAGAAAGAAAAAAAAGTTATTGTGCAGTTGCAATTACAGCCAGAGAAGAGCAGGATAAGTATATGTGAGAGGAACAACTCTACAGACACCAAGGTCAGTGGAGAAGGAAGGTGAAGAAGTGCTCCAGGTGCCAGAGCTGAGATTCCTCTGCAGCCTGAAGTGAAGAACATGGTGAAGCAGTCTATCCCCCGGCAGCTCATCAAGGACCACAGTGTAATACATGAAGAGACAAGACCCACCAGCAGAGAGACTAAATCTAAAGTTTATTTGAAGCATCAGTAAATATATATCTTTAGTTCTAAGAGCTTTTTTTTTTTTGGTTACAGCTTACTGAAGTGATCACAGTCCTACAATAAATCTGTCCTCTTGACATTTTCCATTGTTCTCACCAAAGCCATGTGTCCTGGCTTAGGCCAAATTTGGGAGAAAACCTCCAAATGGGGTCCCTCTAGAAAGCAGATTCAAGTGGCCCCTCCTCCTACTGGTTCGGGAAAATATTTCCTTGGAGAAAAGTGGAAAAAACCTGTTTATTTAACAAGCAAAATGTTCACGAGCATAAAAAATGAATAATATTAAACAATAAAAATTCCTGCTTTCTGAAGAGATGGCAAATTCAGAAAGTCCTTGTTGCGAGGGGTAGCTTGACTTGCTCAGTCTCTTATCAGTCCCTCCTGTACCGGAAAATGCCACGTCCCAGGCCCCGGTGGGCCACAGGCGTGAGCTCCTGGTGTTTTTCTGGGTTTTCAGTCCAGAGCAGGCTGATCAGCTCCAAGAAAAAGAAAAGCTATGGTCCTGGGAACTTCTCTGCCTCAGCTAGCTAAAAAATTAACTAAAAGAAAAGAAGAGCTCTCTCCCGCTCCATGCTGCACACAACACTGTCTGTGAGAAGGAAAGCTCTTATCTTTGTTTTGAATACAACCACCTCAGACATTTCACTGCTTCTCCTTCTCCCCCCTTCACTCTCAGATCTAGTTTTAAAGGTGGGAAACTTATTTCTAGGCTAAACAGATGAATGGGGTTACAATTCAGCATCATAAAGTTACCTCAGGACACCATGGTAAAGGAGTGTGAAGAGTGTGCATCTATGTTGACGTAGAAGTTGAAACTCATTCATTCAGTTCTGTCTCAGGTATACACTGTGTCAGAGAGATGCTGCTGGTTCTGCTGCTGTCATTCTCTGTTTAACTCTTTCCTTACACCAACACCTTTTAACCCAGCACCATGGGGTTTCAGATAACCACCCACAGCCCATGGAAGAGACCCACGCTGGAGCAGGGGGATGCCTGAGAAGAGGATATGACCCTGTGGGAGGCCCATGGAGAGAGGAGCTCACGTTTGAGCAGCCTGTCCTTTAAGGACTGCACCCCATGGAAGAGTGACCCATGGTGCAGCAGTTTGGGGAGGACTTGCCCATGGGATGGACTCAGTTGCAGCAGTTATTTTGCTGTTGGGCAGAGTCAGCACCAAAGACACAGAGACCAACTCAGGGAGTAAGTGTAATTTACTATAATGTAAAACTGCAAAGAATCACAAAATAATAAGTTAAGCAATACACCTAATCATTACTACCAAAGAATGCCTATAGTGATTAAGAAAGATACATCACCAATTACCCTAATACTTTACCCCTTTATCCAGGTCCGCACAAGCTGGGGAAGCCACTGTCACAGTGAAGGACTGGAGAACCATTCCTGCTAACTGGGAAATTGTGCAGATTTGTCTACCTACAGGCAACAAGGCTTCCAACTTTGCTGTTAGAAGGTCCCATTTTTATACTGTTGAATAAACAAGCTACCATTACTTTTAGTGCAGGAACATCTGGTTTCAGTCTCCTATTAGGTTTCTCCCAAAGTCTGGCCAGGGCTCAAGGAGAAACCAAGAGAATTGTCTTTGATCCTCTACCCCCAAACAAAGCCTGATGTGGCCTTGTCCAGTTTCCAAATATGGAAAGGTAAATACATGTTTTGCCAATGAGCAGATACATGTATTGCTAATATTACTTTGTTAATGAGCAATTATATATATAACATTTTGTTGGAAGTTTCATCTAGAGGTCAACTTATGCTCATGGCCTGTTGTTCAGGCCTTAGTACTTCAGCAGTTTGCAGAGAACTGTTGCTCATGAGATGGACTCACATTGAAGAAGTTTGTGGAGAACTATCTCCCGTGGGAGGTCTCAAGGTTATTGTTTCCCTGAGATTCTCCTTGGGGTTGCTGTTCCCCAAGGTAATAAGGGTTCCCCCAGGGTTGCTGTTCCCTGGGAGTCTCCCCTGGGTTGCTGTTCCCAGGGGTAATAAGGTTTTCAGTCTTCTCTTTGCCCCAAGTGTTACACACCAGAGGTAGAGACGACACGTTGAGTCTGCCGGTGCACATTTCCAAGGTTGTTTATTCTTCATTATCTCAGTCCTTTTTCAACTCTGCCAGGCACTTCCCTGGCAGGGTACCTTATCTTAGTTCTTTCTCAGCTCTGCAAGGTGTCTCCGCAGAGCAGGACATGCGGCAGACTGGGCGGATCAGAGAGCCCCGCACCTTATGTACGGTCCCCTTGACCCAACCACTGTCTGAGACGTATTTTTTATTTACAAAATTTTACCAATACCTATTACCTATACTAACATGTCAGTTCTACTCTAAGCCAATCTCTAAAACCCAACTCAGCACAAGATGGGGGACGAGAACAAGAACAAGGAAGACAGGGGCCACTCCGCAATTCCTCCACCTTGTCTCTTCAGCCCCATATGCTAAGAATCCTAATTTCTATATTTATATTCTATAATAAACCATCCACTACTTATTTCAAATTCTTAGGATTTGTGATTCTTCCTGCATGTGAGTGTTCACTCCCATGGACAGGGATCAGAGGCAGTGTCCTCCTGGGACCTGTGTGGGTCTAACTGACCCCCCTGTACCGATCCCAGACCCCCCTGTCTGGTCTCCAAATCCTCCAGGGTGGCCAGAGGGATGTTCTAGACTCCGACAGGAGGGACCTCATGCTGGAGCAGGGGAACGACTCCTCTCCCTGAGCAGTGGGAAAAACCATGTGTGATGTACTGACCATAACCCCCATTACATCTCCCTGCGCTTCTGGGGTAGAAGGTAGAGCTTGGAATAAGGGAGGGGTGAGGGAAATATGTTTTAAAGATTTTATTTTACTTGTTATTATCCTGTTCTGATTTTGTTAGCAATAAATTCAGTTGATAGCTCTAAGTGGAGCCTGTTTTGCCCATGGTGGTATTTGGTGAGTGAACTCTCTCAGTCTTTAACTAATGAACCCTTTGTTATATTTTCTTTCCCCTGTCCAGCCTCAGAGGGGAGTGATAGAGAGGTTTCCATGGGTGGCTGACATTCAGACATCATCAACCCACTACACAGGGTAAAAAGTATGTTCCGTTACTTAGGGCAGCCAGCAGGACAGGGGAAGCAGAGGAAGATCAAGCATGCAGATTTGAGTGTATTCATCGTAGAATCATCACTGAATAGTTTGGGTTGGAAGGGACCTTCAAGATCATCTAGTTCCAGCCTCCCTACCATACATGGGGACATTTTCCACTTGACCAGGTTGCTAAAACCCCATCCAACCTGACCTTGAACACTTCCAGGGATAGGGCATCCACAATTTCTCTGGGCAACCTGTTCTAGTGTCTGACCACCCTTGCAGTAAAGAATTTTTTCCTATTGTCTTATCTAAATCTACTCTTTGTCTTGGTTTAAGACAATTTAAGAGATGGGCACTCTGGAATGAGTTGCCTCCCATTATAGTTTTACCAATCCTTTTCCACCAATAAGGGAAAACTGAATATGCGTAGATAGAAGTGAAAAAAATAGCAGTTTACTAACAAGCAAAACAGCAAGAGGCAAAAAATAACAGCAAATAATCACTAGATACAAAATTGCTAAATCTCATGAACTCCACAGAAACAAAGAGAAAAACAAAATTGCCAGACTACCCCTCCCTTTCCCAAGATGGTGGGCCCACAACCAACCTTGTGGCTTGAAAGACAAAGGGAAAATGGTGACTGCCTTCCCCCCTCCAAGATGGTACTCTTCAAAGGCAACCACGCAGTCTGGGAGACAAAGGGAAATGATGGCAAAAAAAAACTCCTCCTGGGATGGTAGGAGCTTATGAAGAACTCCTACTGGCAGATGAGAATTGCCAATGTGTGTGAGGTCAGTACTGTTGCTCACTGCTTCTTCCTGCCACCTGATGGACTCTGCTGGTATTGATGCTGCTGTTTCTGAGCCGCTAGTGTGTTGAGGGAGGAGGGGAGAGAAACTGTCCCTCAGCAACAATGTGTGATAGCCTGTCCCCAGACCAGCTCAAGCTTCACTCTCGCGACATGTTGCAAAATTCATTCCAAAACAGTTTCTGATTGCAAAATTCAGCTTTTCTAGTTGCTACTGTTGCAAGCCCAGAAAAACCTGCCTGAAACAACC